>NC_088382.1:106507500-106816666 GCF_037993035.2 Macaca fascicularis
CTCTTCTCTGTTCCTTCCCTATATCTCTGACTTCTCACTGTGACTGTTTGACCTGAGTATCTTCATCATGCTCCTATGAATGTGGTTCATGCTTGTGAAGATGTGACTTCAACCACAATTGACATTGTGGCCTTTTCCAAACCCCCCTCTCCCATCCACACCACTGCTGTGAACTCTAGGCCTATATATTCACCTGCCTGTGGATTCTTCTTTGGGATGTTCCATAGCTATTCCAGTTTCAATTTTTTTTTCAAAATTGACCTCATTCTTCATCTTCTAAGTCAAAGGTCCTTTATTGCTTTCTCCTCTTCCCATGTCCGTCATTTCTAATAGTTACTGAGTCTCTTAGGTTCTGCTCTTTATCAATCATTTCAACAGTTACACATGGAGCAGCTCCATTTCCCAGAGCGACTCCATATTCCAGCAGTCAGGAATCGCTAACACTTTTCCCATGCACCACATTTCCTCAAAGTTTTGTGACTTTGCATATGCTTTCTCCTCTGCAACCCTCCATTTTCCTTCTCACTGCCACATACTTACGAGTTTTTTCCTCTGGGGAGCCCTCCCTGATATCCACTTGCAGCTCGGGCTAGTTACCTCTTATTTGGTATTTCCACATACATCATCCTTTGCATGCTCTGCATCATAATGTCTTGGAAGTATTAATAGTTGTGGTTCGTGCTTTGGTAGACTAACTGTTGTAACAAATAGCTTCAAATCTCAGTCACTTCACACAATAGGAGTCTCTTGCATGTTCACATAATAGTTTCAAGGGGGTGGTCAGAATGTGGCCTTCTGCTCCTTTCCATCTGTGGCTCTGTCATTTTTGAGATCCGAGTTCTCTGCAGAGTCTTCTGCATTCATCTGGCACATAAAGGGATAGAGAGAGAAAGTCGATAACCTCGAGGGAGATTTTCCATGGTTATCCATATCTAGGCCTGGATATGGCACACTTCACTTCTGCTGACATTTTACTGGGCAGAATGCTATTACATGGAGGCTAGGAAGTTTGGCCTATCTTTATGTCCAGGGTGAAAGGAAAGTGAATTTGGTGAAATACTGCCCAATTGCCTGTCTCCATATTAGACTCTTAAATTCCAGAAAGACATTGGTTACTTGTATTTTTTAACCTCTGGGTTCCTATCATCTAATATAATGTTTGATACATGGTAATAACTTAGGAAATGTCTACTGAAGGAATGAACTTGTCTGAGGATGTAGAGCAAATCATGGCAGGGCTCTCACAACAAACCAGCTGACCCAGTTCCTGGTGCTCTTTGTCCAAACTGTGTAACCTATGTGTAGTAAGTTTAAAACAACTTGAACTTTTAGGGTACTTTGCTCTGTATTTGGAGGAAAATATTCAGATGCCTGATATGCCAGATTATATATTTTCTTCTGCCACAACACTTATGAACAAAGATGTTTTGAGTTGTTGATTAAGGAAAATAGCTCCCTTCTCTCTGAAAAGCATTTCACTTCTATGGGAGTGGGTGATACTGGATTTCATCTAAAAATATTATAGAAGTCAGCAACACTAGAGAATATAATATATATATATGAGACTATATATATTTTATATATATATGTGTGTGTGTATATATATATATATAAAATAATTTGTTGCTGCTTGGATTCAAAATTTGAGAATCCCCTGGAGGGTAGTTTGATGTGACCAGTTTGATTGGACACTTTTTGGTGCAATCATTAATATCATCAGCCGTTTTGGATCTGCAACAGTCACATGGTTACATGACAGATGTCCTGAAAAAATGTCCATTGCTTGTTGTCAGCATCGTCTCCAGGTTCATTATTGTTACTGTTATTAGTGTTCTTGGGCTCAACTTTACTTTTAGGAGATCTTCCCTTTATTAATGCTTTTCTAATGACACTCCTTTCCATCACCATTATCAGCTGAGATGCCCCCCATTAGAGCTTTTTTAGGTTTTCTGACAGTAAAATACCTTTCTTTGCTTTTGTCATGGGAAATATAGTTTAAGAATAAATGCAATTAATTAGATATTTAAGTCCCACAGAGGAAAGCTTCTCTATGGAATTATTTGTCTTACATTATTTCTCAAATTTATCTTATTGTTTACTACATATTTCTTGAGAGCTTCCCAGTTGCTCAGAAATTTCCAAATACTAGGATTACTAAGGTGAATTCCATATATTTTTTGTCCTCAAGAAATATTTTTATGTAGCCAAAAGAGAAGGGGGTAAGAACATATAAGCGATTAGTATTATTTATTTTATATTTAGTGCTAAGGGAATGATTGGGGGAAAGGGATAAAGAAAGGAAATTACTATTTATTAAGCACTGACTTTGTACTATTCTAAAGGGTTAAAGAGTTTGTCTCAATTAATTCTTTATATAACCCAATAGAAGTAGATAACTGTATTGGTATCTCTTTTACTGAAGGAGAGACAGGTTCAGAATGATTAATGGCTTATCATGCTACACATCTATTGAAAGAACCAGGATTCAAACTCAGAGTCTCTGGCTCTAACTTCCATGCTGTTAGATTGTACCAAGCAACCTGGAGCGCTAATGCTATAGGAATCTAGAGGAGATAACAGAAGTCTGATTGGGGTTGGTTGCACTGACAATGTGGATTTGGGGTATGTTCAATAAAAAGGCAGAATTGAACAAGAGAAAGGAGGTGGAAAGACTCTCTGTAAATATTAAAGCAAGGCAGGAGTGCATGATATATTTGGGTAAAACACAAGCAGATCAGTTTAGCTGGAGCCAGGCCTCCTAGGGGATCAGAGAAATGCAATTTTGGGGTGAGAGGAAGAGACTAGGCTTGAAGATTCAGGGCAGCAGATGAGGCAGCTTTAAGTTTAATGTGGAGGAAATGGGGAACCATGGAATGTGTTAAAGATATGGGGTGAATTTTACAGCAGTGGTTCTTGAAGTATGGTCCCTGGAATAGCATCATCAACCTACCTAGGAGCTTATTGATGTGCAAATTATAAGGCCCCACCTAATACCTGTTGTATCAGAAAAGCTAGCGGTGGGGTCCAGTAATCTGGTTTAACAAGCCCTCCAGGTGATTCTGATACTCATTAAAGTTTAAGAACTATTGTTTTAGAAAGATCAATTTGGCCGTTGTGCATAGCATGCATTGGAGAGGGAAGGACAGGATACTCCTCTAATAATGCAGATATGAAGTAATGAGGGCATAGATGATGGCAATTGGAATGGAAAGAAATCAGCAGGAGGCATAGTATGAAAACATTAGAACTTGGGGATTGATTGGATTCAAAGGGGGAAGGACTAGGGGTCCAAGCTGATAGGCAAGGATAAAAATCTATGGGATGAATCTGTGTTTAGTTCAGCCCAAAATTTAAAAATCGTAAGTTTCAAATAACAATAAGGATTTGTGGTTTTAGAGAAAAACCACATTTAGTGATATATCTTGCATGTTCCATTGGGCAAACGTCAGCTGAGCAGATTAGCCACCAAGTCCTTCTTATTGATGGGATGTCCCCCCTCTTATCTGCCAAGTTTCCCCCTCTTTTTTATATACTTTATTCATTTATGTTGCCTATTCGAGTCCTATAGATATTTGAGCTGATGATCCTTGCTCTAAGGATCCCAGCTTGGGGACAGGAGAATAGGAAATGTAGGGGTCAGGAGAGGGAGCTTGCTTGGAGGAAAACTGGCCAGTTTGGTTTCTAGACATTTTGAGTCTGAGGCGACTGTAAGATAGTCCCATTAATCTGGTCTTTATATTTTGCAAGAAAAACAGTTCAGCATTTCCATTTCTCTGTTGTCCACTTTTTAGATCACCCAAGGCAGTTTAAAATTCTAGGCTGGCCTTCTTGCAATGCGGTATACCTTAGGACTTCTGCCTCCTGCTTTCTCAGTATGCAAGCTCAAGAATGCAAAGTTAGTTTTATATTAGCCCAAGTAAAATATAATTCAAAAGGTAACTCTACGGAGGCCAAATTGTTTGTTGTATTCCCATTGCCACACATATATTTTTTCCTAGCTATTTTCACCATTGCCCCAGATAGTTGAACACAGACTGCAACTTTTAATCAGCTAAGGAAGCAGAAGACTTTCTCTTCACTTTACTGTGAAAATTGCATCACCACACTGGGTATGAACTCATTGAGGTGGGAATGAGTTGTTGATAGAGCTTGGCTTTGGAAATACTACTGGCTGATGTTTTATATCACTTGGCCTTTGTGTACTGTATTGACAGAGTGTAGTGAAGAGGAGGAGGAAGAGGAGTAATTTGGTTTGAAGATGACTAAGAGCTGATTAAACATTCAGCTGGGGAGAGAGACGAGTGAATCCAGGTGATGTTTACGGAGTGTCAGAGAGGGAGAGTGCTATACCATCTGGTGAGAGAGACGTGAAAAAGTATATAAATCAATCTCTATAATGATACTTAATTAATACAGAGTTGATAAATGACATAATTGAAGCAATGGTTGGGCTACATCATAGAGTTAAATAGCTTCTAAGAGGGCGCTGATTAAAGCCATTACAATTTATAAAACATTCTTCATCTTAAGAAAGCATCTTGATGAGATTTCACATGAACATTTTGTAATCAGAGGGCCAGCTTAAAACACTCAGAGCAGAGGTAAAATGTCTTAAGAGGTCTATTTTGGATGATTTTTGAAAACCAGTTATTCTCAGGGAATAAAAAAGCTTGCTTTCCCCACCCCCTTTGTTTTTTAATGGGAAAAAATTAATGTTGCATTCTTCACCTTTAGACAGTCTTAGATTTTTGATGTCCTGGTGTTTGGTTCTTAAGCATGACCTTAGGATAATTAGCTATCAAGCTTGATTTAAATTGTTTTGAAATATCATTGCAATTTGGGGGGCATATGTGCCTGCTGGTGAAAAACAAGGAAAATACCACTGGGACTCAAAAACAGTACAAGTGACTCACCTCGATTAGGAGGCTTATTTTGTTTTTGCTTAACTCACTCTGAGGCTCATAACAGATGTACAGTAATCAAGCAGAATGCCAATTCTCATCATTCGTGCAGGTGGAGGGCCACTGTGCTCCCACGGGGGAAACCAGAGAAGGCCCACAACGAATACTGCATCTTTTCCTCTCATCATCCTTTCCTTTTCCCCCGTTCTGATTTTTGAAAGGCAGATTCTTTGTTTGGAAAGCCTTTGTTAGGAATTCCAAAATGTTCTTTAATCACTGGATGCTTATTATTGCATCAGGTAGTGTGACAGGCATACTTCCTCATAACCGATAGAGCCAGGCAATGTACTTTGGAGCCCGCATTCTGGAGTCTCCATGCCTGCGTCTTTGTTCAGCCACTTGCCAGATGTGCGACATTGATGCCTCAGTTTCATCTGTAAAATGGGGGAAATATCTTCCTTTGTTTTTCTTCCTGGAGTTTTTAGGGTTTTCTTTTTCTTTTCTTTTTTTTTTTTTAGGCAGAGTTTTGCTCTTGTTGCCCAGGCTGCTGTGCAAATGGCGTGATCTTGGCTCACTGCAACCTCTGCCTCCTGTGTTCAAGCAATTCTCCTGCCTCAGCCTCCTGAGTGACTGGGATTACAGGCATCCGCCACCATGTCCAGCTAATTTTTTGTATTTTTAGTAGAGACCGGGATTCACCATGTTGGCCAGGCAGGTCTTGAACTCTCGACCTCAGGTGATCTGCCCACCTCAGCTCCCAAAGTGCTGAGATTACAGGCATGAGCCACTGAGCCTGGCCTTTTGTGGGGTTTAAAGGCAGTAATGTTATTAATGCCTGACACATAGTAAGTTTTAAGTACATGTAAAGTTGCTATTATTATACAATCTTGTTAACTATTGACTGGATGTAGTTATTGAATGAAAAGGAGGCAGGGAGGGAAGCAGGTAATCAGGGAGGGATGGAGGGAAAGAAGAAAGAGAAGGAAGGAAAGAAAGAAAAGAAGGAAGGAAGAGGAAAGAAGAGCTTAATTTAGTTAATGTCACTGTTGTAATTGGTGGATTATAATCCAATTATAATCCAATTGAAGCTGTCTGGTTGGGAGACAAACCCTATGCCGTTTAGATCTCTGTCTGTTCAGTTTGTCCAAACTCTGCTGGGGTTATGTATTTACTAGTCTGTCTCCCTTTCTAGATGGGCAGTTCTGGAGACAGACTGTGTGTCTTACTCATCTGGGTATCCCCAGGGCTGTACTCTATGCCTGGCACACAGTAGTGCTGGAATAAATAAAGAGCTGGAAGCAGCAGATCCCTTTCTCTAACATGTAAATTCAAGGTGTCACCATTTCACATTCATAGATGTTGAATAATAATGTAGATGAGATGACTGACCTTTTGAATTGCTACTTATCAAAAATGGAATCTTTGGAATCTGAGAGGAGACTATATAGTTATGTAAATTTCAGCAAAGTATTGCAAACTCCATATTACTACGGTGCTTTGTGGGGCTACTATAATTAATGGTCTGTTTACATTTCTAGTACAGACTGTCGTTTTTCATCTGCTTATAACCTTGATATAAACATTTATTCTTGGCTGCTGTTTTGCATTCGTAATTATAAAATATATATAAATGTTAACCTTCTGTTTTCCACCTTTTTTATTTATCAAAAGCACAGCTCAAGAATCACATCATTGTGGCATGTTTTTCTGAATCTCTGGTGGCTAAAAGAAATGAATGCATTTTGAATTCAGGCTTCAGGATTAGGGCAATGTTGTTTGCTTATGCAGTGCCCTTTGAAAAATGTGTAATATAGCATATGAGCCAAAAGAATCCTGAGAAACTTTTTCCAGCTGGTCTTTTACTATTACTTATGTCTTTTTTCTCCCTCCATGTTCCTTGCTCCCTCTGTTATCAGTTCAAGATGACTCTTAAAGTCCTCTTGCATCCATTCAAATGACCCAGGCCTCTTTAGGTGCCTGGAGAAAGTAACAGCCAAAAGGTATTTGTTGGAGTCTCTCAAAGGTAACAATACACAGAGTGGGATTCAAATATCAGACAGGCTGGGCTCTGCCATTTAGATGCTGCGTGACCTTACGCACATTAAACAACCAGTGTAAGCCTGTTTTCTCATCTGTAACGTGGAGAACAATGTTTACCTCATAGAGTTGTTGAGAGAATTAAATGAAATCAAGCCCTTGACACAGACTGAAACATGGGAAGTGATCGATGAAATGTAACTGACCTCTTATCTTGGCCATGGTCATTATTATCATTGTCATCATTAAGATAATGATGGGACTAAGCTAGGTAGGTTGATATGAGCTGATTTATCTTAAAAGGCACCAGCTCTAGATAAAGCTCTCCTCAGTGTTCAAAGACTCCAGAGACTTGGGTTCTGTTTATCTCCTGATTTCGGGAGCCCACTCTCCTTAGTCTCCCTCAGTCATTGACTAAAAATTATGCCCTTGTCTTTTCCATTCTCTCTGTCCTCATATTAAATGCTGGATGTTGTTCTTGCAAGCAGTACCAAAGTTGTGGTGGCCCAAATCAGTATCAGTGGCCAGCTTACCCAAAATGCAGCAAATGTTCTGTTTCAAATAATACCCAAGATATTTTCCACCTCAGGGCCTTTGCACTCACTGTCCCCTTTGTCTGGAAGGCTGTTTCCCTGCTTTGTGTATGATTGAATCTGTTTCAGTCTTTACATTTCAACTGAAAGGTTATTTTTGTGAAAAGCCTTTCCTGACTAGACTGAGTAGCACTCTCCCTCAAACTCTCTCATACATAATCTCCTCTGTATGCTCAGAATCCTAATTATATTTGGTAATTTCTGTCTATCTACCTAACTACCCATCTAGTTTTTCAGCAGGTACTTCTGCATAAAAATATAAATTGCAGCCGGGCGTGGTGGCTCACGCCTGTAATCCCAGCACTTTGGGAGGCCAAGGCAGGCAGATCATGAGGTCAGGAGATCGAGACCATTGTGGCTAACATGGTGAAACCCCATCTCTACTAAAAATACAAAAATTAGCTGGGCATGGTGGCAGTCGCCTGTAATCCCAGCTACTTGGGAGGGTGAGGCAGGAGAATGGCTTAAACCTGGGAGGTGGAGCTTGCAGTGAGCCGAGATCGCGCCACTGCACTCCAGCCTGGGTGACAGAGCGAGACTCCGTCTCAAAGGAAAAAAAAAAGACAAAAGAAAAAAAGAAAAATATAAATTGCATGAGGACTAGAAGTGTGTCTTTTGTGTACCTCATTGTATTCTCAGTACCTAGGAGATTGCTGGCACAGGGCAGGTACTTAAGAGATATTGAGTGAATAGATAACTATTTTAAAAATCATCTAAGACAATCGAGAACCAATTAAACAGATACATATTGTATCCTAGCTATTTTTCTGAAGCCACATTCTAAAGCACCACAGATTTTTTTTCTCAACTTTTTGTTTTGTTTAGTTTTGAGACAGGGTCTTGCTCTGTTGCCCAGGTTGGAGTACAGTGGCATGATCATGGCTCACTGCATTCTTCACCTCCTGGGACCACAGGCACAAGCCAAAATGCCTGGCTATTTAAAAAAAAATTTTTAGTAGAGATTTTTATGGAAAAATATAAATCTATAGTAAGGCTGAAAGAATAGTAAATGACTCATATACTTTCCTGAGATTGGACCAGATCTCAGTGTGGTATGGCCATCGATGTGACTCATATACTCTTTATAAAAAATTGCCTAACTTTTAATTTTTATATTTATTTTTTGAGATGGAGTTTCATTCTTGTTGCCTGGGCTGGAGTATGGCATGATCTCGGCTCACCACCTCATGGATTCAAGCAATTCTCCTGCTTTAGCCTCCCGAGTAGCTGGGATTACAGGCATGCACCATCACACTTGGCTAATTTTGTATTTTTAGTAGAGACAGGGTTTGGTCTCAGAGACAGGCTGGTCTCAAACTCCCGACCTCAAGTGATCCGCCCACCTCGGCCTCCCAAAGTGCTGGGATTACAGGTGTGAGCCATCGCGCCCAGCCTCCTAACTATTTTTAAGGAAGTTGTACCATTTTATACTTTCAGCACTCATGTGTGACGCTTCAGGCTGCTCCACTTTCTCGCCAAAATTTAACTTTAGCCTTTCTAGCAGATACATATTGGCATATCACTGAAGTTTTGATTTATATCTCCCTGATTTCTGAATCTGTCTTTGTGAAAAGTCTACTCTAGGCTTTTGCCCATTTATAATTTTTTTAAAAAAATAATTGAGTGGTAGGAGTTCTTTGTATAATTTAGATACAGGTCTGTAGTCAGACATATGTTTTGCAAATATTTTCTCCCAGCTGATGTCTTGCCCATTCTTTTGTGTCATAGAGTCTTTGCTTAATAGTGCCCTTTGATGAGTAGAAGTTTTAAATTTTGAAGTCTAATTTATCCACTTTTAGTTGCTTTCTTTTATATTTCATCTACATTCATTACTCAATATTTTGCCACATTTGCTTTCTCTCTCTCTCTCTTTCTGGCTCATTTAAAGGTAAGGTTGTTATAACCCTGAAAACATTTCATCCATAAATATATAAGCATGTATTTCATAAAAGCAAGGACCACCTCTAACATAACTGTAGTATCATTGTCATGCCTAAGAAATTTAGTATTGCTATAGAAATGTTATGAAATTTAAAATTCATTCATATTCAAATTTTCCCAATTGTTTCCCTCAGTAACATTGCTGATCTTTTCTTTCTGAATTCCATAATCCAATCAGGGACATGCATTACATCTAGTTGTCATAAAGCTTTAGTCTCCTTATATCTAAAATTGCTCCCTAGTCTTTTTAGTATTTTATGACACTAACATTTTTGAAGAATATAGGGGAGCTATTTTGCACAATGCCTCTCAGTTTGGAGTTGTTCCTCATTGTTAGCTTCAGGATAAATATATTTGGCAAGGGTTCTATATGGATAATGTCATGCCCCTCATTGCATCGCATAAGGAAACACATAATGTCACTTTTCCTTATTGGTGAGGCCAAATTTGATCGCTTGTCTAAGGCATTATCTCTGGATTTCTTTACTGAAAGGCAGCATTCCACCTTTGTAGAGGAAATACATAGTAATTATGGTGGGATGCTTTTGAGACTTTGTGAATCTTAAGTTCTTTAACAAAATTTCACCCAGTGAGATTTTAACATTCGTTGATGACCCCTGCCTGAATCAATCATTGTATTGGAAGTTGCAAATATTTTTCTAATTCAATTATTTCTATTACATTTATTTGCTGTGTGCTTTTGTAATAAAGAGCATCTGCCTCCTTTTCCTTCTTTTTGTTTCTGATGATCACTTCATGGGTTTTTTAAAAATGTATGTGATAAAATTCATTACTGTCATCACTCTTTTTGATAAAGCATCAAAAATTTCAAAGTAATTAATGTAAAAGTTAGCATTATATGATAAGCTTGAATATTTGAAGCACTGGAAGGAATACTCTTTTTATGCATCCAAAGTTACCCAGAATACCACATATAAGTCAACTAATTAGGAGTGTGTAATCAATATCATTTCCTCTGAACTTTTTCATTAACAGCATGAGCTTTGGGGTAATAATCCTGAAGTCATTTTTAGTTTACCATTGCAAATGTATAGAATATGCAAATAAAGATCCTTCATCCCATCCATAATTGCTGTTAATTGTTGAATAAGTGAGCAAAATCTCATGTCCAGCAATTGCTTCTGAGTTTCTGCAGACTGATACTCATTTTCCATTTTTTTTTTTTTAACTATGCTCTGATGTTGAGGAGTATGCAAAGAGCTCTTTTTTTTTTTTTTTTTTGTGAGAGAAATAAGGATCTCAATATGGGTTTGCAAGGCCAAAAAGGATGTATCTTTAGGATGAGTTTACCTCATATCTGTGTATTACAGAGAACTATAAATCTATAAATTATCCACCCTCTCCAACCTCCCCATGTCATCAGTGGTTGTGAAGGGGTAACTAGCCTCTGTCTGGCTGTCAACAGTAACAGCTTAATAGCTCAGTGAATGCCTATTGCCTCACTGGTTACTGCTCCATAGAGTAAATATTTGACATTAAGGACAAGAATTTAATTTTTAACTTTTTCAATGTAATTTTATTCAGTAAACATTTATTATGTGTCTTCTATATTTCAAGCCAGGAGAATACCCAAGTTTTGTAGGGGCAGGAACTGACATAATTTGGGGGCCTCTTTAAGAAAAATAATACAAAGTTACTTATACAAATTTAGATATAAAATCAACATTTATTTACAATAGGGAAGAAATTATAACAATTTATAAATTTAAGAGAGCCACCAAATACTACAAACATGACAAAATTCAGAAAAATATCTTGTTTTGATTAAATAACTACCTGTCAAGCTGCTGTACTTGGTCTGCATTTTTTATTTGCACATTCTTTGATTGCTCTTTGTATGACAGTGCTTTTGTGTTATAGTTTCTAAAAGAAGAATAAAAAAGGAATTCAGTCTTTCCTCTAGTATAGTAGATCATAATTTAGTTTTTATTATTGATAGTTTGGAAAAGTTTATTTCAGCTTTACAGCTTTTTTATTGGTAGCATCATATACATTTTTAGGATTGTTGTCAAATTTTGGGAAAATGTCATCAAGTTTTGTTCATGTATGGGCTGTAAGATTTCAGGACATTTTATGTTTTCTTGTATAGTGACAATGAGTGAACATCATTCCATTTAGTTTATTGTCTAGATCCTCTTTTTTAGTGGCATTTTATGAATTTTTGTTATCTTTGTATTTGTCAGCATTTTGTGTCAAACCAACAAGAAATTTCAATCTTTTCCCAAGCTGATTTACTTTTTCATTATTTGGCTTATTGAGTGATCTATGAGACTATTCATCATAAATACCCAAAGTATGTCTCTTTCTGTCAATAAATTGTAGTTTTGTATGACTTTTGTCTGGGAATGCCATACTTGGTCAGAATAAGATGTGGTGTATATTTTAACATGTAATCCAATATGTTGACACAAATAAAACTGTGACTTCATACATAGATGCATTTGCTCTTTAAGCTCTACAAACACAGGAATTCTGATAAATTCTATTTTGCATGACTTCCTTAAAAATATAAAATTAGAGGTTGTGTTTGCAATAGCATACTCTGAAATACTGAACCTATTCTTGATAGGAGAGAACTTCCATTTTAAGCAGGAATTAATGAGGATTGGATGCCTCGACTGCAGTTCTGCATATCTGATAACTGGAAGCATTTTCCAGTGACTGGCTTCTGGATCTCCACCACTGTCTCCATGCTTTCACTGCCAGATGTTGCAGGATGCATTCTTGTTACAATATGACCTCTGACCCTGTGTCTTTGTATGGTGACACTAGTAGTCCCGGGATGCATTCCTGTACCAGGATGGAAACAACTGTGAATCACCTAAGCACATCCCTGTAAACCCAAGCCAATATATCTCCAAGTCAGCTTTCTCCTAGCTGGATACTCAATGCCTATAGTCAATCCAATGCTGCTTCGTATGTTGGGAAGTACGACAGAAAGGAAGTCAGAGTGGATTAAAAGATTCCACACCTGTGAAATGCATGAATTGGTGCAGCCCTCCTAGTGAGGCATCCACAGATGTTAGCTGATAACATCCTCATCCTCACCCTCCCCACCATCACTTCTATATGTTTTACTGGCCTGATCCAGTTTTTGGTGGTTTGGCACTTGGAATTCTTTACAAGCACTTTCTTTCTATATTGACTTCCTATCATTTTTAGAACCCAGATTTTTAAAATGTTCAAGCTGGATGAACCCTTATACATTTGCTCTATTCTTTCATTTTATAAACGAGGAGCTTAGGGCTGAAGGTCATTCAGCTAAGTAGAAGAACAAGGACACATTTTTTTTTTTAGCTCTTTATGCCATCTTTCTTTTCTCTCAAGTCTCCATCAGACTACACCCAGCCTTCCAGGATTAAAGTAAGTTAATTAGGCATGCATTGATTTAATCTCTGTACGTCCCCCCCAAATTGATATTTTTAGGAGTTAGAATATTCAATGTGCTCCCCAAATGCTGCGTAATAGTGTATTTTGCTCATTTTGATAGGGCTTTTAGCAGAGTGAACTGTTTCATGGACATTGTCACAGGAAGTGGAAACTCACCTTGTGAAAAGGCAAGCTTTCCATGGGCTTTGAGTTTCCTTTCCTCAGCAGGGGAAGGGCCTATATGTGTTAGTGTTAGCTGCCTGGACTTCCTCTGGGGCTTGGTTTTTAATCTCCAGGAGGCAAGGCTGACAAACTGTCATCTATTTGCCTACTAAGGAAAGAAGCTGTGAAAGAGGTCTTCATCGCTTATGCGCCTCAAGTCGCGTAGTTCCGGTTGTATCCATAACATCATGGTGTATTTAAAATACTGCTCATTGCAATCCTTTTGAAAAGGGATTCCGATGCTCGTAAATACTCCAAAAAGGCATTGTGGTGTTACACTGATTTTTATTTTTATTTTATTTATTTGTTTATTTTTTGAGATAGAGTTTTGCTCTTGTTGCCCAGGCTGGAGTGCAATGGCAAGATCTCGGCTCACTGCAACCTCTGTCTCTAGGGTTCAAGTGATTCTCCTGCCTCAACCTCCCTAGTAGCTGGGATTACAGGCATGCGCCACCACACGTGGCTAGTTTTGTGTTTTTAGTAGAGTTTTAGAGGGTTGCTCCATGTTGGTCAGGCTGGTCTCGAACTCCTGACCTCAGGTCATCCACTCAGCCTCCCAAAGTGCTGTGATTACAGGTGTGAGCCACTACGCCTGGCCGATTTTTGTCTTTAATTGGATTTATTCCCTTTAGAAAACTTGAGTTTGTGGATTCATGTCCAAATACCGCCCTTTACTGATCTAACTTTTTCTGCTGTAAGTTCTAGGAACCTTTTAATTCAGAGAGGGGAAGAGAAAAGAGCTAATATATACTCAATAGCTTTTATGTTTTGGATGCTTCATAAATATCACCTCAGTTGGACCCTTATAAGAGCTTTGGGAGGCAGGGAGCTTTAGACACATTTTACATCTGAGTAACTTGATCAGGACATTTTGGAAAAAAGGTTTTTGATTATCTCTTTTTCAACTTAAGAGAGTCATGAGATAACTAAACTACAAATGAAAAAAATGTAGATAAGTCTCTTCATAAGGTCATATTCGTAAAGGTTGCAAGAGACCAAACAATGTATTCCAATTGAGAAGTCCAGGTAGAGTATTTGGTTCATTTGTGTTGCTGTAACAGAATACCACAGACTTGGTAATTTATAAAGAATAGAAATTTATTTCTCACAGCTCTGGATCCTGGGAAGTCCAAAAACAAGGCATTGGCAGCTTCTGTTGTCTGGCGAGGGCTGTTCTCTGCTTCCAATATGGCACCTTATTGCTTCATCCTCCAGAGGGGAGGAATGCAGAAGAACAGAGGGACAAGTGAACCAAATTTCTTTGTGTGAAACCTCTTTTATAAAAGCCTTAATCCCATTTATGAGGGGAGGAGCCCTCTTAAAGGCCCCACCTCTTAATATCATCACATTGGCCATTATAAGTGTCAACACCTGAATTTTGGAGGGGACACTTTCAAACCATAGAATAAAGAAAATGAAAGGGGGAAAACTGCAAACAAATGTGCTAACACCAGCGTTAATGAGATTAGATGGGTTTGAAGGGGACTCAACAGTCTTGGGCCTTTTGTTTTCGAAGAAGGATTTTGAAAGTTACCTTTTATTGTATTCCTGTGAGGCCCATTTGTTTCATACCCTTTTCTCTTGTCCCCCCTCTTCCTTCTCTTTATTCAGTATCTTCCTGTGGCAAATAGCAGTTACTAAATTTAGTTCTCTGTTATCTTCCAACTTGAAAGGCAAAGACACAGGCAGTACCCTCCTGGTAATTATTTATGATATTTCTCCTTCCAGAAATTTGCCCTATGGCAGCCTCAATCCATTATCATCACTTTTTTTTTTTTTTTTTTTTTTTTGCCCATATTGGCAGCTTCCCAAGACTTTGGGAGGAAAAAGCAGATCTGCAGATACGCAAACCTCAAAATCAAGTCTTGGTTAATGAAATCACTCCTCCACTTGCCCTTGCCTGTTACTGAATCCTGTTCCAGCTGGGATGGAAAAAGCGCATTGGTCATGCTGTCAAAAGCAGATCACATTTCTCCACTGCTATTTCCTTCCTTCTTAACTAAAAACAAAACAAAACACCACAGACAACAAATAGTCAAAAAAAAAAAAAAAGACACTAGGTGAGAGTGAAGGTAGTTTGTACTATTTTCATTTTTCATGTGTTCAATCATATTTCAGCAAATATCATTGGAAGTGGTGCTTTTCCTTTCTTCCCCACCTTCCAGCATTAGGTTTATAGGTTAACGTAAAAATACACTGACACTCCAAGAAAGAGCTCTTTCTGCTCTGCACACATCCCATCTTGCCCTCTTTCTTGCTCCTGCTTACCTCTCTCTCTTTCTGTCTCCTTACCTCCTTCAGTTTAGAGCTTAGAGAAGTCTTTCACTCTTCTTTCGACAGGTGTCAGATAGACAGTATGAGCTCATTTAAGCTGAACTGTCTGGGGGAAACTAAATTTGTTCAGGAGAATAGCAATTTGGATGACAAGTGCCAGGACATACCAGATGGCACGGCTGGAGAAATTCTTATCAGGCTCCCAGCTCACGTTCCAGGCGGCCTCTCTGTCTCTCTCCTCTATTCTTATTTGTTCATGGTTGACCCAAATGGAAACCTTGAAATGCAAATGTATTTCTTCTTGGAAGTTTCCAAGTAAAATAGGTGATAGTGACTCAGCGTAGGATGCTTACATGCCCCCAAAAGAAGAGTCAGTACTTGTTACTTATGCTTATTTCTACTGATGCTTCCCAGACCCCTGTGGACACATATTTGAAGAAGTCTTAATTGTGAGCCCTAAACTGATTGTGTAATTCCAGTTGTTTGCTAAACAGGACTGTTACCTAAGCTGCAAAATATTTGATGTTCTTGTCAGGATGTGAATGGAAGTGTTCTTAAACATTCTTCCTCAGTTGCCACACAGTTTGACTGATTTTGTTGGCTCTCACTTTCCGGAAAGGGAACCATGGACCTAAATGTCATGGGAAGGTATTTAGTAGAAGGTGTGATTTTTGGGGGTGCATATAAAACATTCTAAAATTCAAGGCCAGGGCGCTGTGGCAGACTCTAATCTATGAATCATTATATTCTTAACATATACTGAGAACAGGAAGAGAAAGCTCAACCTCTATAGACACAGATGGAATTTCTCCTGTGAAGACTGGTAATTCATGTGACATTTGCTGTTTGCTTTTGTTTGCAGTCAAATTTTTTCTCTCAACCTTGCACTGTGCTGTTACTGGTCACTTAACAGACCTTCTGAAAGAGCAATACACATTTATATTTTAGGTATACAAACAAAGCAGATGTTTATAATACTGGGCATAATTTTTTTTTTTTTTTTTTGGTCAATATTTGGGTTCACATGAGAAGATCAACTTTTTCTAGCCTGTATACTTTGGCTCTGAATTTACATGTTTTGAAAGGTTTGATGTTGTTGATGTTGTTGATAATTTAGTGATGAAACTCACTCATGGAAAAGGCTTATTGTGATTGAATAAATACATAGTATAGGCTAAAGTGTAGCCTACATTATTTGGTAGTGTAATGTACACTCCACATACTTTTATCATTTTAATTTTCTACTAAATTATACATGTCTTGGTATTAGGATTCCCATAGTCATGACAAAAACAATGATGGCAGTGCCATACTTATCTGGAGGTTAAAGTTTCATTAACAGTTTAAGGTGGAAATCAGAGAAGAAGGCCTCTGAGCCAGCCTAATAGCTGTTCTAACCCCACACAGCAAGTTAGTGTATTGTTTTTTTGCTCTTCTCACCAAGAGCTTCTGGGATTTTAGCACATTATTTTTAACATGTTTAAATATCTGGGTTTTGTGGACACATCACATTAGCAGATGTAGGAATGATAGAGGATATTTTGACATGCAGAGAGGAAACAAGAAAACTGAAGTGTAGCCACAAAGCTGGGTTGCCACATCCTATGGAGTGGTAAATTCGTAAGGATAACATTGAGTCACCCAGAAAAGTTGTATTGTGTCTTCCTTTTAAGAAACAATGTGGTGGAACTAAAAGCCCAGTAAAAGTGTAACATGAAAGGAAAGGCTTTGTTATATTAATCCAATAGGGTGTGTGTGTGTATGTGAATATGAAGAAATTTATTATAAAGAATCAGTTCATATGATTACAGAGGCTGACAAGTCCCAAGATCTTCGGGTGAGTCAGCAAGCTGGAGACCCAAGTGAGTCAATGCTTTAGTAACGATCTGAGTTTGAAGGCCTGGGACAGGAGAACTGATTGTGTAATTCCAATCCAAAAGCCTAGCAGACTGGAGACCAAGGAAAAGTTGATGTTTTACATCAAATGCAAAGGCAGGAAACATTCTTCCTCAATTGCCACACAGTCTGACTGATTTTGTCGGCTCTCATTTTCCAGAAAGGGAACCATGGCCACAAATGTCATGGGAAGGTATTTAGTGGAAAATGCGATTTTGGGGGTCCATATGAAACATTCTGAAATTCAAGGCTTGATGTCCCAGTTTGAGGGCAGCAGGGCAGGAGGAATTCTCTCTTCCTTGGGGAGGGTCAGCCTTTTTGTTCTATTTGGGCCTTCAGCTGCTTGAATAGGGTCCACTCCCATTAGGAAAGGCAATGTGCTTTGCTCAGTCTACAAGTTTAAATGATAATCTCGTCCAAAAATACCCTTGCAGAAACATCCAGAATAAAGTTTGACCATTTGGTCAAACTGGTTAGTCACAGAAAGAAGCCTTCCTGCATCTAGACAACAGGCAGCTGCTGAGGAGGGCTGGGAACAGCAGATTGATGGTATCAGATCACGAACCCAAGGGTCCAGCACAAAGACATAGATCCAGCCCTGATAGGAGAATGCCTGGTTTTTAGAAATAGGGGCATTAGCTTCCAAACTATGGAGAGAATTCATTCATCCATCCATTCATTCATTTTAAAATTCAGGTCTTAATTCAAATATCACTTCCCCAGGGAGGCCTTTCTGTTACATTGTCTACAGAAGTCCTTTCAGCTGCTCTCATTTATTCATTCACAAAAATGTATCAGGGCCTACCCTATGAAAGGCACTGGGAATCCAATAGTGACTGAAGAACAAGCAAGGTCTCTTCCCTCACACATCTTACCTACTAGTGGGAACAGACAGAAACTAAGTAAGCAAATAAGGTAATTTCAGATAGTGATAAATGCCATAAAAAATAAAATAGGATAATACATTGGAGTGTTGATTTGAGAACAGGGGGAAGTTACACTAGGTATACTGGGTAGGGAAGACTTTTCCAGAAGACCGGTCAGCTTGGATTGAAGGATGAAAAGGAAAAGCTCCATTCAGAGCTCTGGGGAAAGAGCCTCTGAGGCAAAAAACAGCTGGTGCAACAGCTCAACGGAGAGAACCATTTGGCCAGTTCTGGGACTGAAAGAAAGCCAGTGTGACTGGAATATACTGAGCAAAGGAGAGAAAGGTCAGAGAGGTGAGTGGAGAGGCTGGCAGGGCAAGATCTTCATGGAAGGTCATATAGGCCCTTATTTAGAACTTGCATTTTATCCTAATTGGAAATAGGTTTTAAGCAGAGGAGTGATATGATCTAATTTGTGCTTTGGGAAGATCACTGACTGCCCAGTGGGACACAGATTGTGTGGAGCAGGAATGTAGTAAGAAGTACAGACATGTAGGAGGCTGTTCCAATAGTCCAGGTGAGAAATTACGATAGCTGGGCTAGGGTGGTAGCTGTGGGGACAGTGGGCAGTGGGCAGGCTTGGCTGTTCTGTGAAAAAGTCTTCAGGAATTGCTGGTGGTTTGGATATAAGGGGTGGGAAAAATAAAAGACTCAAGTGTGACTGCTAGGTTTTATTTTCTTAATGGCACATATTTTTATTTGAAATTATCTTGTTTATTTGTGTACTTCTTTACTGTTGATCTCCCTCATCAGGCTGTAGGTACCGTGAGAAGGAATCTTGCTTATCTTGTTCACTGCCTCAGCCTCAGTATCCAGAAGAGTGCCTGTTCCTTGAATGTATGTGTATATAAATATTGATTGAGTACTTAGTATGGACCAGGCCTGTGCTAAGGCTGAGATTCAGAGGAGAACAAGACAGAAAATGACCCATACGATCATGGAGCCTGCATTCTGGCAGAGGAGATAAACAATAAACACATAAACTGAGTTGTTTCAGGTTTTCATAAATGCCGTGTTGACAAAAGGATGAAGAGAGTGGTTAAGGAAAAACCTCTTCTCTAGTTGTTCTGTTATTCTACATGTATCCATTAAACTCTAACTTCTGTGAACGCAAGGACTAGGCCTTATATTCTTCATGTAGTACTAAGAAGATAGTATGTGCCCGGGAAATAAAAGTGGGCTTCTCAAGCCCGGAAGCCATGCTCAGTTCCTGGAGCACCCTCAGTACCTGTTTTGTTATCTGTGTGATGTGATCTGCTAGGGAAATTGTCCAAGTCTCTCCTTTGTTGTGTAGGTCAACAATGCCTAGACCCATGAGTCTCACCTGCCTGACTCTGATTGCTAATAGGCATGGGTAGCCACCTATGGATTTGCACAGCCACAACCAGCCTTGCTGCAAATGTAGCAGCAGATAGTGCCTCAAGGTCGCTAGGGAAGAAATGAATCTAAGGTGAATAAGCTAAGGCCAATAAGCATGGAGTGCCAGAAAGTAGAGCCCAGAGGGATCTGAGGAGCATCTGCATGTTTATTAATAAACAAACAAACAAACAAACAAACCACCTCCTCCTCTACTTAAGGAACACAGTTAGATCTCCTCTTATGAAGTCATTTCTCCCACGGCTTCTGCTTTGAACAGAAGATTTTCAAAAGAGCTTTGTTTGCCCTTAAGCAGTCTTATCCTCAGATAAGGATAAACGATCAGAGGAAAATTTCACAGGGTTGTTGGTCAGCTATCAAAATGAAAAATGAAAAATCTTCCCTAACTGGAGTAAGTGTGGAATGCTTGAATAGTGCAGCAGCTTTTAGTCATTCTTTTACAACTGCTATACACATTGCATCCAGAAAAGACATTTTAGTTGTCAGGTAGTCAATAAATATTTATTACATGCTTCCTGTATACTGGTCCTCCACTGGGAACTGTTCCTAAAGGTTTGTTTTCTTGTTACTTTTCTTGTCCCTGTGTTCCTCATAACTCAAAACTGCTGACCCATTTAGGAGGTATGGGAAAGCAAGATTGATCAGAAAGCAGACTGGGAAGAGACAAGTCGTGATAATTCTTATGCTGTCAAAAACTGAGTTTAGCATCATGCTAAGCAGGCAGTATTCAATTCATAATTCAAAACTGAGTGTCCCAGTGAATGGGGCCCTGCAAAGTCATTGTCTGATTGTTTTCTTGCTGATAAACACCATGATGAGAGATCTCTTTGGTGATTTAAGATTTGGCTTAAATCATAAACAAGTTTGGAGTACCTACCATGTATGGCCACCCTCCTAAGAGTGAGGCAGGATATTGAGGTACCCCCAGTGTGGTGTCTGGCTTCTGGGGACTCAGTGTTAAATGAGTGTGGAGAAGATGTGTTTATGAAGACTGTGTCTTAAGGGAGAGTGTACTAAGGGAAATGTGAAGTCTGGTAGGTACACAGGAGAAGGAGATATTAATACTTCTTGGGGGGAATCCAGGCCTTACTAGAGAACCTTCTGCACACTGTCCCTCAGCTCCTCACTTTGAGTGTTTCTTTTGGATTATTCATCTTCTCTATCTTGTGGCAGGCCTCATGAAGACTGGTATGTGCATCTGTGTTTGCTTTTATCAGATAATCTTCTACCTACTTTGAGTTTACCTTCTGTTTCTAATTCCTTGCTTAACTTCTGTGTTCCTTGCACAGCAGCATGTGATATCCTACATGTTAGTTCTTTGTTTTCCCTACCCAACTGAAAATTACTAATGCAAAATTATATTAGCAAAATGGGCATAACCAGAATCACCTCTGCTGGGGTAGTTAATGAGCAGAGGTCTCCCATTTGCTCCCCACCCACCAGTCTCTCTCTTGCCCTTTCAAGGCAGATGGGTTGCTGGCTCACTAATTTCCCACATGTTACAATCTTTTCCTGTGATGCAGAAAGCTATGTGTATTTCCTCACTCCTGAGGTGACTGAACTATTTAGGTAGTTTTGATAATTCATTGCTTTAAAAAATACAAAGATTTGAATAATATAGATTAACGTTTTACTTGACTACTCCCACCACCCTACTGAGGTCAGTATTCTTAGATATAACGAACAAGGTGAGTTTGATCTATACTCTTCCAGACTTTGTTCCTATGCACTGACATATGTATATGCGTGTGTATGTGTGTTTGTGTGTAGTTTTGTGTTTTTTTCTAACAACTCAGCTGCCAAATGATCAGTGCATATAGCACTACTTCATTGTTTTTATTCTCTTGACTGTCATTCATGTATTTCTAACTCTTTGTATGCCTAATATTTTTTGTTCGAATGCCAGGCATTGTTTTAAAAAGCTGTTGATGCTCCATACGTTTACCTTTCCTCTACTAGGCAGATCAGGTTGAAAGACTGATTGCCTTAATCCAATGACTGACTAAGTTGCATGAGAACAGGTTGCAATTTTGTTAAATTATTTTTTGTTCTCCCTATTTCAGAAGCATGGCCCTCCAGGGCTTTTGATTGTAATTCTTTGTCTCCTCAGCACTAAGAGACTGCAGAATATCTGGTCTGCTTTTGAGAGATTTGGGCTTAGCTCTTTAGTCTTCTGCCCCGTGCAGCTTCTGAACATGACAAATAACTTGACAGGGAGACCGCCTCTGTGTTCAAGGCTCCTCAAATCTTCAATTTTACCATCGAAGCTCTACGTGGTTTCCAGAGGATCTGCTGGTTTCTTTGTCCCAGTAGCTTCCCTCTGCCTGAACCTACCCTAGATTCCTTTCTCTAGAATGAGCCAGCTCAGGGTGGCAAATGTCCCTGAAGTTGGCTGCATGTCCTCAGATCACCTCTGAAATCTTTCCTTT
The DNA here is from genome assembly GCF_037993035.2 of Macaca fascicularis. Lineage (NCBI taxonomy): Eukaryota > Metazoa > Chordata > Mammalia > Primates > Cercopithecidae > Macaca > Macaca fascicularis. Next base: position 106,529,487 of record NC_088382.1, read on the forward strand.
CTAGAATTTTACTGTTGTTAGAACTTTTGGCTTCATTAACTTTCTAATGTCCTTAAATATGTGATTTTTGTAATTTATTTAACTTTTCTAGTTGTTTTTAGTGGGCATGTTGGCCTGCCATGAAAAACTACATTATACTTAGAAGTAGAACTTCTCCCTCGTTGCTTTTAACTCCTTCGGATTCTTTCATTGCATGATGTCTGTGGTATATTTGGCCATTTCCCTGTTGATAGACATGCTGATTTTTATTTGTCACTGTTACAGTCTTATAATTTAAAATGAAGTACATACAGTTTGTGTACTTATTTATAGCAATTACTAATATCTGGAATTTCTGGATTTAAAATATGGATTTTTAATTTTAACAGAGATTGCCAAATTATTCTCCAAAAAGACTTAAATTTAAATCTCAGGGGCTGAGGCTTCTCATTAAATAAACTAGGTCTATCTCTGACCTTATAGGTTGGCCCTAGTACCAAACAGTTCTACTAGGAATGTTGAGAGTTCTATTAACTCTTTTAGTGACTCTGAGCACACTGAAAGCTTACCTGCCATGTTGTCCTTGCCACTCTTACCTCAGTGCTCTCCTGTGGGTACATTTAGTACCTTTACAATGTGTGCAGTGATCATGCCATGGATTACAAGAGTTTAACACATTTTCTAAGACACCAAGTGAGTAATGTAGATACTGAGGAGATATTCAGTAGAAAAAACCAAATCACTAATAGTAGCTTATTTTCAATACAGGCAATTTCTCAGTTGAAAAGCTTAGCTATTATTGCTATGGCCATGGTTTCAAAGCTGTGAGGTTCGCTTTTTATTTATATTGGCAATTTTCCCATGTGCTTATAAAAATCAGTCCTTTGAATGGTTTACTCAATGTGTTTGAATACCTTTTCCAATTCTCTGAAGCTCCTTGGTCCAGTAACAGTTTCTTTCCTTGGCAGACCATGAGGAGTGGGAAAGTAGCTTTTTCTAAGTAGGCATTGATTGGTATTGAGCAGAGGGAAAGATTGGAGCTGGTGAACATGGGGTGTGCCAATGTGTTCAGCCAACAGGAGCTCTTCCAGTTCATAGGGTGGGTATGCTGGAATAGTTGCCTTGGTTCTCCTTTCACTTCAGGGTGGAGTTAAGCTCCTGGCTCAATAGGGAGGAAGCAGGATAAGTCTTAGCCTCTGGACACTTAACCTAAAATTCTAAACAAAAATTCCTTATTCCTTTTTTCCTTCTCAATGGCTTACCTTTAAGCAGCATTAATATACTGCCTGTTGTACTGAAGCAAGAAACTGTAGTACCTATTTTCAAAATTAGTAAATGGATTTTCAATGTGAGTGTCTTGGTAATAAATGCTGGTTTATTTTGAATTTTAAAATGTATTTTGATTTTTTTATGGACATTTTAACTCTTTGAAATATAATGGAGGAAGGGTCAGAAATAAAGCAATCTTTCTTCTGGATTCATTCATTTATTCACTCTTCTTTAAGCAGTTGTTAAATCTCTCTTATGCATTTGACACTGGGCTTTGCACTAGTGATAGAAAAATGAATAAGACTGTGATATCTTTTTTGGTACTACATCATATAAATTGTCTAGATTGTACTTCTAAGCCAGCATGAGCATTTTAGAATATAAAAAATAGAAACCAAACCAAGAAACTCTAGTTTAGAGCAAAATTATATGCCCAGTTGTCTAAGAAAGGGCTTTGCTTTTTACCAGTAATTTAGAATTTTATGACTAAGACTAAGCAGAAAATTGGGAAGAACAGTGAAAAGGGCAAGAAGTTAATGGAGTGGGGTCAGAGCTGAGAGGACAAAATCTAAATGGAATGGAGAAAAGCAATAAGGATTGAGGAAGGTTGTTTAGGTCACTAAGCTTACGAGATCTTCTATTTCCCAATTAGTACATTCTGACCCTGAAGACGTGTAAGTACATGATGAGGATGTCAATGGATTGTGACAAATTCTTCACATTCTCACTTCCCTTTGCTAATTCTGGCATCAGAAGTTATTGCAGAGAACATACTCAACCGTCTGTGGAGATACATCTAAAACAGATGTGCCTATTGTTAAACAAACATGGCATGTTTAAATCCATATTTATTTATTAAACAAAAATTAGATAATTACTCTAATTATCTGGTACTTATTGCTACCCACAGGGGTCATATACATGACAAACACAAAGGGCCAGCACTCTGAGAATGAGAAGCCTAGAGAGAGGCCAGGCTGGGATAGTGCCAACCCCGACATAAGATAGAGTATGATTAGGACTTTAAAGGAAATACAAAAAAAATATGTGGGCACTCAGGAAGAAAAGCACTTTTGGTTGTTGTGGATACAGGTAGAGGGCGAAAGCACAAACAACTCAGAGAAACTTTCATGAAGTATGCTAACTGGCCATGGAAAATGGTTTGAATGTCAACAAGTGATGGGATCTCAACAAGGATGAAGGATACGGGTGTCATGGGTGAGGCAGTGGCATAAGCAAAGCCATGAAGGAGGACAGCTTGTTTGATGACTAGCAGCGTGTATTACAGGCGATGGGGTGGAGGATGCAGAGAAGCAATGTATTTTGAGACCACACAACTATGCCTTTAAATCCCAGCCCTTCCACTTATACATATGGGACCATGCCTGGTTGCTTAACCTTTCTAAATCTCAGATTACTCATCTTTAATTTGGGGACAATAATATTGATTTTTGCATTTGTGTGTGTGTGTGTGCGCGTTTGTCTGAGAGAGAGAGAGAGAGAGAGAGAGACAGAGAGGAGAGAAAGACTGGTTATAATCTATGTAAACCTTCTCGTGCTCAGTAAGTGGTAGTAATTATTACGGCAAGTAGTTAGGCTGTCTCAATTTTGAACAATGTGTTAGATAAAATCAAAAAAATAATTTGTAATCAAATTTTGGGTGATCTTAAGGAGCTAGTTTAGGAATATGGATTTACTTTGATAAGCATTGGAAAGCCATTGAAGATTTTTGACTAGAGAATGATGTGATTAGGGCTTAGAATTGCAGTGCTGATTCTAGATATATTGTAGAGCTACGACATAAAGGATTAGAACAATTAGATATGAACCATGGTGTCAGACACATACATATCTGTTCTTTACTCTCTTACAGTTATAAAAACCCTGATTTTTAGCTGGAAACATGGCTATCTAAAATGAAGACCCTATTTATCTGTTTTGCTTGTGGCTAAGTGTGCCTGTGTGATGATGTTCTGGCCAGAAGTATCATGCAGTAGCATGCCTAAAAGATGGCTGACCCATGTTTTACCTCTTTCTTCTTTATCAGATACTTCCTCCATCCTGCTTCTTAGATTACCTGCCATCATGGTCTAGGTGCAGCTGCTAATTTGGACCCTAGCAATATTGGAGGGATGAGCTGGCAGGAGACTGAGTCCCAAAGAACTTCATGGAACAGAATTCTGTCACACCATACCTTGACTAAATTTCACTAGCCTTCTACATGAGAAAAGAATAAACTACCTTGTTGAAGCCTCTGAGATTTCGAGATTCTGTTACATGCAGTTGATCTTACAATCTGATTCTAACCAATTCAGATATGGAGAAAAAAAATGAATAGGAACTTAAGTTTCTAGGATTTCAAGCCGGTAGCCATTGTAGGAATACAAGGAAATGTGTTTGGAGCAGGGGAAGGGAAGGATGATGGTTTTGGTTTGGGATTCAATCCAGGTGGAAATGTCAGGTAATTGGAAACAAATGTCAGGAGCTTAGAAGCGAGGCCAGAGTTGGAGGTTTAGACTTGGAGTGGGAAGCAGGACTTTAAATAGCTCCGATAGTTGAATGTATGACAGGGGAAGAAATTTTCAAGTAATAAAAGTATAAAAAGAGTGCAAAAACCTGAAGGCTGACCCTGGACTAAGTATCTGCTTATACAGGTGGAGGAGGCAATAGAGATAGTGAAATTGGGCAGGAGGAGAAGTGTGGTGAAGGTGAGGGAAAAGGGAAGAACAGTTGAGGCTGAAATAATGAGGTTATTTCTTTTGCATATGGCATGTAGGAGAGGAAAAGGATTCCTAGGTTTCTCGTAGTCAAGAATGTACTGATTATATGCTTTTGCTGCATTAATGAATACAGTACTATTTTATTTAGTGTTTCAGGAAATGCTTTGATTGCAGCATTGTTTTCCTCTTTTTTTTCTTTTTTCTTTTTTGTTATACTTTAAGTTCTAGGGTACATGTGCACAACGTACAGGTTTGTTACATATGTATACATGTGCCATGTTGGTGTGCTAACAGCTTTGCTAGGCTCTTCTCAAGTGAGTAGCTACACGCCAAAGTGTCTCAGTGACAGCATTGCCAAGGAGTTTTGTGGAGAATGGATGGTCTTGATTAGAAAGTCACTTAATGGCTTTTAAAGTTGTGAGCAGATGATCATACTGCATAAGTGACAGACTATGAAGTCTGAGACCTCATGAATGGTTTTGATGTTGGCATCAAATACAATTACTAACAAATTAGATCTGACATATTTTAATGGTATGTATAATTATTATTGGTCTTTATGATTATCGGCTACATAGTAACTGCTATCACTAGTAATAGCCAGTATTACTTTTGTCTGGACATACACCAGACATTTATGGAAATAGCTTGAGGAAGAATGATATTGAGAATTGAGAGAGAGGGTGTTTTGTGCCAAAAGGAAGGTTTAGGGGAGGTGGACACTATTCCTCTCTCACTTCCTAACCAGCTTATTCTGGAACTGGAGGCCTGAAGTGCCTCACCCTGTCAAACTGACCTAGGCAACTAGTATATTTAGCTGTTCCAGTCCCCACTCTCCAGATTTGGCCACATTCTCTCAGTTGGAGATGATGGAAGATATTGCCATCTGGAGTTCTCTGATTTCCTATAAGTTCTTTGAGACTTTATGCATGGCCCCACCCAAAACTTTTCCTTCACCCCAACAGGAGAGAAGGAGGCTGCAGACCACAGAAACTTCAGAGATGATGATTTATGTGGGCTCATCAGAAGTCTAAAGGGACATGTCTGTGTTCTTAAAGGGTACAGGAACCTCAAAGAGCCAATTGGCCCAAGAAGCAGTATACACAGATAAAACAATGCAGAGTGCAAGATTATAGGAAACCCAAAAGGGTCACAAACCATGGTAAGAAAATATCCCATTCACTGCCATATTTTCCAAAACTAAAAGAGTGCCTCAATAAATGTTTGTTGAATGAGTTTTGAATAAATATCTTTATTTCAGTAATATTTAAAAATGCTTCCTAAATCTACTTGTCCTCTGTATTTTCAAACATAGGGAAATAAGCACCAATAGCTAATTGGAGGAATAGGATGGGGATGGGGCACAGCATGAGGAGAGGAGTGAGAGTATGTCTCTCCCAGAAAACATTTCTTGTAGGTATTGATTCAAATTCCAGTTCCTTTCATTCCTAGTTGTGTGATATTGGGCAAATTACTTAAATTTGAGCCAGAGTGTCTCAACAGTTAAACTAAGTAACACTTTCTACTTTATGAGATTATTGTGTAAAGTAGGTAAAATTTATGAGAACAGGCTTAGTAAATTCTAAGTGACAAAATGTTAGGTGTTATTACTGATATTTATAACAATAATAATAATAAAATAATAAAAATTGGAACATGGCCAGGGAGTGGTGAGGGGTCATACCATTGGTGTGAAAGCTGGATTTGAATGTTAGTTTCTCTGGATCATATGGTAACTCTGCCTCTCCAGGATTTAACTTAGAATCAACAGCTCCCCGAACAACAGCTGAGCTCTATCCAGTTTGAACACTTGAACTAGTTCTCTCACTCAATGAGAGCCTGTGAGTCTGTCTGGAGTAGAGAGGTGGGTATTGAGATTAAACCACCACAGTGGGCTGTCTCTGTCTTGGGGAAGAATAACAGAGAAGGAGGTTCTGCACACCTGTCTGACTTAGCGCTGAGCAGCACATAGACGTGTACCCAGGTATCTCATGCCTTATGCCCAGTGGGACCCTCCTGGTGTGTATGGTCGATATGCTACCCTGTGGAGGGTGGCTATTTATTGAATTCCTATTCCACTCACCTTCAGTTTATCTGACTTTGGAGGGGTTGCAACACGGCCTTGCCTCTTAAGCTGAACTTTCTTTGGAATTGCTGTGTGACTGGTTCTTTGACAGACTTAGTTAGAAATTCAGATGATATTGATTTAAAATAGACCCATGGGGTTTGAGAACAGTTAGGGAGAGCACGATGAGAAGGAGAGGTTAAATTTTTTCTAAACTCAAGTTGTCGATGCTAAATTCATTATCCCCCATTAACAGGAATAATAATGAAAATAATAATGTATAACTTTTTCACTCCATTTACTCATTTATTCATGAAATATTTATTAAGTGCCTCTGTACTAGGGTGTATACTAAATGCTAGACATATATAGATAAATAGATAAACCATGCCTGTCTTAGGGAGTAAGGTGGAGAGCCTGAGGGCGGCATATAGGTTAGTCTGGCATATAATCTCAACAAGCTTTTGGAAAGATGAAATTGTTTTCCTTAGAGGCAGGAATTTCATTTGTTTTGGTCACAGATGTAGCCTATCTCCATTGCCTGCCACAGAAGCTGGCTCAGCTAAGTACCCAATAGATGTTTTTTGAATTGGCTTAATATTTCTAATTGCATGATTAAGTGGCCAGAATGAGTTAATTTAACCCGTGAGTCCTTTTCACTCCTTTTACAGAGCTAGAAACTTTTTGTTGCCAGTCAACCTGGTAACCAAACATTTACATTCTGGTAATTGGTAAATATGCCTCATCACAGGTTTGTTGAATGATTTTTTTTCATAAAAGCAAGAGGTTCATGACAAGCTCAGCGAATCTGTTGGTGGTTTTAAGACATTATACCAGGTAGTTTAGGGAAATTTCTTGGCAAATGAGACCCTTTAGATTATATAATATTCTTGTAAGGTGACTAGGAAAAATGGTTTTTAAAATTATGTCTATTTTGCTATATTTAAAAGCAGAAAATATCTTATTATGGAGAATTGATTAAATATTTGATAGCATTTTTGTATGATTTAACATATTTATAGGTGTTAATTTCTCACAAAATTTAAGTTATAGCTCTAAGTGTAGAATTCATAGTTTCCCTTTGATTACAGTTTTTTGGTGTTAACCTTCATCTATTTTTGGATGATTTGACTTACCCCTCCTTTTTAAAATTCAAACTCTAAATTTAAAGCTATATGTCACCATAGTGTTTATGAAGTGAATTAAATCTTAAAGAATGTTCCAGTGCAATCTGAAACTACAGCAACTACTTGAGATTTATGTCTGAAAAGTGTTTTAATCAGTGATGGATTTGGAATTATTGCCAGCTGATTCCTGAATCCTTAGGCCTAGGCCTTAGGAACACACTATCCAGATGTTTATAAAATGCCATTTTTCCAGTGTCCTGTTTATACTTTGACTTTGTGGTTTAAAAAAGAATACATTTGCCTACTTCAAAGTACCAGATGAAAGTATTTTACATCAACTGAATACTGCATTTGAGCTGCCCAACAGTCCCTAACCCTGACTCCTTCTGCCTTAAAGGCATTTATTTTCTAGCATCACCTATTTTCTCCAAGACATGTGAGAAGAATACAGCCTGTATTGTGGCATTTTTTGTGAATGCTAAGTTCTTGGCAATGTTTCTTATACCTTCCCTAGCTCTTCTTTTTTCCCTAAAAAGTATTTTCTTTTTGAAAGAAAAAATTAATTTCTCAATTTCTTAAACCAGATTATTAATTAAAACAGCAAAATGAAGGAACACCCACTAATTCTTCAAAGCTCAGCAACAGAATCAAATCCTTTGAAGATCTGTCTGCTTCACTCATCACTATTAATCAGTTTAAGACTATTTAGAAAAGGTGCTGAGAGAAAGAAATGAATAAAAATGGTCGAATAAAGCAATATTAAGCTGACACTTTATAGTCAGGTTGGTAGAGTAAAAAAGCAGTTGAACTTACAGCTTTTTTTAAAAAATTAAGAATGTTATATAGGTTGATGTTATTTTTATTATTATAAATGTAATATTTACTCTTTTTGCAAACTTGGAAAATGTAGAAAAGTTAAGAAGAACATAGAACTCATCCATGATCCCACCACTCAGACAAAATCACTTTTACCTTTTCCCCTATTTTTTAAGTCATTTTTTGCTATATAATTAATCAATTTGCATAAATACAAAATTGAGGTAATGGTATATGCACAATTTTGAAACATGTTTTAATCACTTTCTTGTGGCATTAAATATTCTTCAAACTATATTTTTAGTGGTTGCAGAGTTATATGACTTTCCCTTCCTTTATTTGGTCTTTAGTGTGTTTTTATGGTGCCCAGTTTCAGTCTCATGTTGATTTCCTTCCACCCTTTGTCTTCACTGAGTCACTCTTGGCTCCCTATGGTAATCGTTAGCACTGGTTTCTAGATATTTCTGGCTCTTCGCCTGCATAAAACAGAGCTGTATGTCTCCATCCCTTGGAGTTTGGGTGAGGACATGTGACTTTTTCTAACCAATGAGATGTGAGTAGAGCATTTAATTACTGATGAGAGAGACCTTTCCGAGTGCTGTCCTCTTTGCCACAGTGACTGGCAGCTTTCCAGAGAGTGGCTGCTCCATTAGCATGGATCCCAGAGTGAGGTTGAGGCCAACGTGAACACCCAACTGGCCTGGGATGTATAGGTAATGTGAGAAGAAAAGGAAACTTTGTTTTAGTGAATGAAATCTTAGGGGCTGTTTGTTATCAGTGAATAAGTTTGCCTGTCTTAACTGATACACCGATCATTTGTATCTAGATTGGGAATCTGATTTAGACCTTGTGGTCATCTTATAGACTCATGTTCACCTTCACATCTATAAATTATGTGGCAGGTCATTGTATACACTTTCTCAAACAATTGGGGAATCTTTGCCCCTATGCATCTGTTTTCAGGGAGTTTCTTTAGCTGACTTCAGACGTATTCAATAACTCATATTATATACATACATAAACGCTCATACCTTCATTCTCACAATGTTTATGATTAGCCTTGTTCATACTTTTCTGTTGCCTAGGAAAATGTCGATAGAAATTTTAAAGTAAAGACTGATTTTTTTAAAGTATAAATTTTGTAGTTATATGAAAATGAGAAAATTCACAAGGAAAAAATCCTGTCATTTCCCCTGCCATTCAAACCTATTTTTATTATCCCATATTTCCTCTATTCCCTGTGTATAAAACTTTATATTGCTTATCATAGTTTACATACAACTTGACATTTTCTATATATATCAAATTTTTCATCTTTTTCCTACACTGCATAATTAACATTTTAATGACTGCAAAATATTCCACTGAAATTGAACACCGTAATTTATACTACAATTTCCTTATTACTGGTTTTTTAGTTTGCTGCAATTTTTTTTTTGAAATTCTGTTGGAATAAATAATTTTTAGAGCATTTGGAAACAAATATACTAGAATGTATACATCTACTCAGTATTATCATATAAATAACTTCTAAGTCTAAACGCATATTCTAGTGCAGGTGCCATTGATGTAAACATTTCTAATCTCTTTTAAAATGGTCTTTATGGCCAATTGATGAGCTACAAGTTACAAATAAGTCTCATTATTTTATAATATATCTTGATTTGAACCCCAAATCATTCATTCATTTTGTTAATCATATTTTGGCTGTTTTCAAAAATTAATTCTAATTTTAAAGCACCAACTTTTGCCTTCATTTAGACCATTTGGAAGGCTGCCAAATGCTCGGAAGGCAATTTCAGAGGAAAAATCCCAAAACTGTTAACAGCAATGGGCAATTGACACAATAACTGTGCAGCCTACCATCGTGATGATGGTTTTGGAGAAAAAAACACTCCTTTTTAAATGTGAGTTTGAGCAGATTTGTTACTGTAATCATTAAATCCATAACTCTATAGTCACACTGGGCATGGATCTAATATTGTTCAAAATAAATGCCATTTGCTTGATAGCAGGGACTGATTCTTTCACGGCATCTGCATTAGTGTCCTGCACATGGTAAGTACTTAGGTGTATTTGTGATCGAGTCTGTGAACGTGACGCCTGTTGAGATCACACTTTTTTCATTGACAAGGACCTATCTTTGAATAAATTCTTTCCGCTGGTGAAGTCTTGAAGTCTCCAGCACTCTAGACTTACAGCATTAGCATCATGTGGGAATTTGTTAGAAATGAAAGTTCTCTGGCCTCACCCTGGACCTACTAAATCAGAAATTCTAGAGGTTGGGCCAGAAATCTGTTTTAGCAAGACTTCCATGTTATTCTGACACATAATAACTAAATGCTAAAGTTAGCCTGAAGAAAAACTGCAAATAAAGATCAAAGAGATGATTCTATAATGAAAGAAAGTTGGTGTTAGAAGCCACAGACTAGCAAAATTCAATAAACATCTTCAGAGCACCTACTTTGGTCCAGAAATTGAGCTTATAGACACTAGGTACACAAAAGCAAAATAGATAGTGTCTATACAGAAGACGTAAATGTGTGTAAATGGGTATAAAATAAATACAAAGATGAGTGATACTTCGGTATAGAAGAACATGCAAAATATGGGTGGTGATGATCATAACTACCATTTATAAACCACATGTCTATCAGGCACAGTACAGTGCTTTATATATATTGTTTTTTCTGGTATGATTATCAGAAGGAATATAAAGATTAAAAGGTACTGCGTTACTTAAATAAGTTCCCTTAAACCTGGAAAGAATAAAAGCCTGGTCACAAAGTTTATTTCTTGCCCAGAGTACTTGACCCATTCATGGACTCTGTGTTTGTTAGTTCACTTCAGAAATGAGTATATCGGCACCTATCTCAGAATTGATATACAGATTAAATAAGGTCATGTATGAAATTATTTATCTCAGTATATATCATCAATATTCATTAGATAGTAATCATTTTTATTGCTACTAACAGTAATCGTCATCATCCCAAAAGGATGAGGGGCAATATAAGATAGATTCTATAGATTCTAGAATATAACACAACTTCTAGCTGTGAGACCATAGGCTTAGACTCTCTGTTTCAATTTTGTCATCTGTACAATGGGGACAGTAAGAGTCCTTCACAGGTGTGTAATAACTGGTAAATGAATTAATGTGTGAAAAGCACATAGCACACTGGCAGGCACAGGGCAAATGCTCAGTAAGTGCTAACTTGGAGTGTTCTGTCAAAAAGCCTAACATCTCTTTGTGGTATTTTGTGATTTTTGACACAATGGTGTATGCTTTAGGCATCTATGGAACAAAAATATCACCCTTCCTTAAATCTGTGGCGTTCAGAGATGACTACATATTTGAATAAAGGCCTTTCTGTGATGTCTAACAGGAAGAAAAAAACGCTGATACCAAACTAAGGTTTAAAAAAGGCCAAGGGGAAGAAAATTTTATACCAAAAGTCACCCATTCTTATTTCATGGAAATACGTTATTTAAGCAGTTATACTGATAATGATGCACAGATGCTGTTTGTATACGTTACTTTCCTCCTTTGAATTCACTAAGTACTGATTTCTTATTGGCGCCAGCAGTCTTCAGAATTAATTCTGTCCTCTTCTATATCATTGTGTGGGACAAATACCTCATATACAATTTTTCTAAAGATTAGAAGACTAAAATATGTGTCTGTTGCCTCAAAGGCAGAGAAGATGTACACAAATGTGAATAAACAGTTAAAACATTAACAGATGTATTGGAAGAGTCCTTGAACACACATGCGATTGACATCAAGAAAATATTAACTTTGTAATTCTGCCTAGATGGAACCACTGATGGGCTGGCACTATGGAGAGATTCAGCTGCAAGTATTTCATGTAACTGATGGTGTAAGGAAAGAACATTTCAATAGATATCTTTCTAATAATTTGCCACAGGTGCTCAGATGCCTGGGAGCTAGAATTTCAAGGATTCAAATTGCTGCTGTGATAGCTTCAGGCTTAGCTTCTAGGTTTTTTTTTTTTTTTTTTTTTTTTAAGCAGGCTGTGGCACATGTTTCTAAGAATTTAAGTCTATTTATTGTTAATGCTGCAGTTTGCTTGATTACAGAGGGTGACTGTAGTTTCTCAAAGAACCTAGTGAATATGAACTCAGTTTACATCATTGCAAACTCATGTTCAATCTCTATCCTGTGTGTACTGTGTTCAGTTATTTTCTTTTAACTTAACATTATTTCATCTACGTTTCTATGCACTGCTTTCAACCCATTTACATGTCATAGACATCTTCTCTTTTGCCACTTCCTCTCCTGAAGTTTCTCTCCTGGGTTTCTTCCAGAATTCAACATACATATACAGATGCAGAGAACATCTTAATACAAATTATTTTTTCTTTTTTTACGATATTGCCGAGGAGTTTGTTCTCCAAAGCAAAATAACCAAGACAAAATCAGAATTTTTATAGGTTTGCTGCATTGTGGGAGATCACACTCTAGAAAGATCAAACTAATTTAAGTGCCACCAGCATTGGATGTACAGATTGACCATCCCTTATCCAAAATACTTGGGAACAGAAATGTTTTGGATTTTGAATTTTTTCAGATTTTGGAATACTTACATGTACATAATGAGATATCATAGGGATAGGACTCGAGTCTTAAACGTGCAGTTAACTTGTGTTTGAGATACACCTTATACACATAATGTAAATGTAATTTTATGAAATATTTTAATACTTCTGTGCATGAGACGAAATTTTAACTGCATTTTGACTGCCACTGGCCACAGAAGTCGTGTGGAATTTTCCATTTCTGGCATCATGTTGGTGCTCAAAAAGTTTCAGAGCATTTCGGATTTGGGATTTTTGGATTAGGGATGCTTAACCTGTATGTATAATTTTCCCATAGCTTACACAGTACCAGATTTTATTATAATTTAGGTGTGTAATAACTTCTTACAGTAATTTTAATTCAGATTTACTTGGCAGGAAGTTATATATCTGTGAGAGAAAAGGCTTAATATTTATAATTTGGAAATATATAACGCACTGATTTATCATTTTGGTCATGGCAAACATTGGGATATATTTGTCTGCAAATAGAAGAAAATTCGACTAATGGTGGTTGTATTAGTCAAGATTATCCAGAGAAACAAAACCAACAGGATGTGCAAGGAAGCAGAAATTGTAACATACAGTAGAATTAAATCAGAAAGGAAACAAGGAAACTCATATATTTTGTGATGTTTATTATGGGTTACAGAATGTACAGTAAACACAAAAGCTAACATTTATTCAATACCTTCTAGCTCACAAAATATTAAGTGTAAAATTTTAGCTATTTTAAATTTTCTTTTATCTTTATTTCACAGGAACTTACCTCCTATATCTTTGAATCTTTTTTATGTTTTTATGTTTAAGAGAAAAAGCCAGAAGTCCTTCATGTATGGTGTGGATGTTAAATACCAAACAATTTTATTCCCCTTAACATTTTGACCATCTTCTTTCTTTCTTGCATTCTTGTGGAATTGGCTGCTTGCCTCTACTTTGGAAGAAGCTACGTTTTTCTGACACTGTAATCGTGTTCTTGTGAGATTTGCAGATGAACATAAGATAATAAACATGTCTGTTGAGTTTTGTTCATATGGAGTCTGTCATCAATATGGAATAGAATTCAAGAATTTGACTTTTTCTTGCCTCTCTTCTGCCATCTCAAATGAATCATAAAAATTAGAAAGGACATTTAGTCCCATCTCCTCTCTCTTGAGCAGATTTCCTTTCCTTCTCTCTCTCTCTTTTTTTTAAACCCATGGGAGTTGAGAATATTTTAGTGCTCTCCCTTTGTGAATTATGGTGTAAATGAAACTTTTGCTTTTGTGTTGTTAATGACAGTTTAAAAGTCTTAGGTAAATTTACTCTTAAGGTGCTAGATATAAAAAAAAATTAATAAAGTCAATTGAACATTTTCCAAGAGTTATTTTAAAGTTGATTTTTAAATCAAATAAGCTTTTCTAATAAGAAAAATAAGTGCTCTTTTAATTAGAAGCTTAAAAAAACTTCTATGGAAACCAAAGATTATAGCTTCAAAAGCTCACAATCTTTATGATTCCCACCTCCAGATCTTTTTTTAGGAAATATTCCAAGGCTTTAAACTATTTGTGAATAATTTTTATTTTAGTCAATGTGTTATATGCCCCTGCACAGACTTACATATTCCTCACTGAGATACATAAGTGTCCTCTTGTTGGGTATTTAACCTATAAGCTGACACTCACTTTCAAGGATTGATTTGAGCTTTGCAAATTTTGAAATGCTCAGAAACATAAAGGGCTTGGTATCTTTTATAAGAAGCTAGTCAGAACTGCCTAACATGAAGGGAGTTTGATTGATGTGTGATAATCAGGTAGGAAATTCCAAACTTATTTATTTAAGCATTGCATTTATTTCATGTAGATCAAGAGAAAATATTCTGCTGGCTTCAAATGATGTCACTTTTCATAAGATACACAAGAAATTTAATGAAATTTGAAAAACTGATTTAAGACTTACATTTGTTCATGTTCATTTTATATTTGGGGTATACTATCTTGCAAGCACAAACACCAGCAGGCTTTGCTTTTACATATATCATCAGCTTGGTCCATGGAAGTATAATTTTTTAATGAGATAGATACTAGGATTCTCTCCTTAAAGAAAAATTGGAAACTTAGCATTCTTATTTTGATTTTTATAATAGAAGTTTTATTTGGGATATAATTCAGACACAATAAAACTTACTCCTTTAACATGCATAACTCTATGGTTTTTAGTATATTCACAGAGTTGTGCAACCACCATCACTATCTAATTTTAGGACATTTCAAATTCCCAAAAAGAAACCTCATACCTATTAACATTCCACTCTCCCCTACCAGTCCTGGGAAACCTAAAATTTACTTTCTATCTAAAACCTGAAATTTACGTTATTGAATTTACACTCTGTCTAGATCTGCCTGTTCTGGGCATTTCATATGAATGGAATCTTGCAATATATGGTCTTTTGTGACTAGCTTCTTTCACTTAGAATAATGTTTTCAAGGTTCATCCATGTTGTAGCATGTACCGAATGTCATTTTGTATTGCTGGTAATATTTCATTATATGGCTATACTGCATTTTGTTTACATATTTATCATTTGATAGATATTAAGGTTGTTTCTACCTTTTGACTCTTAAAAATATTGCTGCTATGAATATTTGTGTGTAATGTTTCTTCATGTGGGCATATATTTTCATTTCTCTATAGTATGTACCAAGGAGTAGAATTGCTGGGCCATGTAATAAGTACATGTTTAACTTTTTGAAGAACTGTCAAATTGTTTTCCAGAGTAACGCTGCCATTTCACATGCAATGTACAAGGATCCAAATTTCTCCACATCCTCCCCAATGCTTGTTTTTATTTCTTTTTGATAATAGCCATTCTACTAGATGGAAAGTGACATCTCATTGAGGTTTTGATTTGCATTTCCCTTATGGCTAATCATGTTCAGCATCTTTTCATGTAATTATAATCCATTTATATATCTTCTTTGGAGAAATGTCTATTCAAATTATTTTCCCATTTTTATAATTGAATTTTAAAATTATTGAATTGTAAAAAATCTTTATATATTTTAGATACAAGTGCCTTATCAGATATATGATTTGTAAAAGTTTTCTCCCATTCTATGGGTTGCCTTTTTTACTCTTTGATGGTGTCCTCTAAAGCACAACAGTTTAACATTTCGATGGCTCAGTTTATCTGTTTTTTATTTTGTTGCTTGTGATTTTGGTGTTGTCTCTAAGGAACAATTTCCTTTCCCAAAGTCATGAAGTTTTATAGTTTTAGCTGTTACATATAAGGCTATGATTCATTTTGAAATTATTTTGTATATGGCATGATTTAAGAATGTAACTTTATTCTTTTGCATGTGGATGTCTGCTTTGCCCAGAACCATTTGTTGAAAATCCTCTTCTATTCTTATTGAACTGTCTGGGTATCTTTGTTGAAAATGATTTGGCCATTCCTATAAGGGTTTATTTCTGGACTCTCAATTCTACTCTATTGGTTTATATATCTATCCTTATACCAGTACCATGCTATCTTGGTTACTATAGTTTTATGGTAAGTTTTTAAATATGGAAGCATGAGTTCTCCAACTTTTTTTTTTTATTATTATTCTAACTTGTTTTGGTTATTTTGAATGATTTTCCATATGAATTTTATAATCAGCTTGTCAATTTCTTTTTTTTAAAAAAGCAGCTGGAAGTTTGATAGGGATTGCATTAAATCTGTAAATCAACTTGGGGGGGCATTACCATGTTATTTAGATCTTTAATTTATTTTAACAATATTTTATAGTTTTAAGTGTACAGGTCTCATTTGTTGGATAAATTTATTTGTACTATTTTATTGTTTTTATTATGATTACATGGATTGCTTAGTTAATTTAATTTTCAGATTACTCTTTGCTATTGTTTTGCTTTTGCATTATTCATTGCTGCTGTACAGTTGATTTTTGTATACTGGTCTTTTATCTGATAACCTTGATGAACTTCTTAATTAGTTCTAATAGTTGTGTGTGTGTGTGTGTGTTCCTTAGGATTTTCTGTATATAAGATCATGTCACTCTAGAAATTTGGCTTTGATATTAAAAATGCATTAATACAAAACTAAATAATTAGTTAGAATAAGATTTTCTTAAAAATATTAACTTACTCAAAAAAAGATCATGTCATCTGTGAAAAGATATATTTTTACTTCTTTTCCAATATGGAATTTTTTAAATTTCTTTTTTCTTACTTGATTCCCCTGATTAGAATCTCCAGTAAAATGTTTAATAGGAGTGGGGAGACAAACATCCTTGTCTTATTTCTGATCTCAGGGGAAAAGCATTCAGTCTTTATCCATTACATATGATGTTAGCTGTGGGATATTTGTAGATGCTTTTTATCAGATTGAGGAAGTACTCTTTCATTAGTTTGATTAGTGATTTTTATCATAAAAAAAGTGCTAGATTTTTGTGAAATACTTTTTCAGCATTTACTGAGATAATCATGTGGCATTGTCCTTTATTATATTAATATAGTATATTACATCAATTGATTTTTGGATGTTAAATCAACTTTGTATTCCTGGGATAAATTCCATTTGTTTATGGTATATAATGCTTTTTATATGTTGCTGGTTCTGTTTGCTGGTATTTTGTTAAGGATATTTTGCATTTATATTTATAAGGGATTTTTGGTCTGTAGTTTTCTTGTGATATCTTTGTCTGGTTTTGATGACAGTAATGGTGGCCTTGTAGAATGAGTTGAGAAGGGTTCCCTCCTCTTCTGTTTTTTGGAAGAGTTTATAGAGGATTGTTATTCATCTTTAAATCTTATTTAGATTTGTTATGGCATCCTTGGTAGCTTGCCCTTTGCTTTTATAAACTGCAGAAGGGGCTTGTAAATGAAGACAGGAAGGTGGTGTTTATGCTGATTGATCCCTTTAGAATAATTTTACTACAGTGAAAGTAGAGGATTTTAAATAAAACTGAGTCTTCATTTTGCCTCCTTCTATGAAACAATGATAGATGCTCCACCACTGGAAGACATGCTTTGTTTCAGAAACAAATTCAAAGGTTTTTAGATCTTAAATTAAAATTAGAAGATGCCTTTCAGTGCCATCTCCTCAGCTGAGCCATGGGTGCATGCCCGGCTTACTGTCCCCACTTGAAGAAATCTTACCAGAAACCTGTAAGTACAAATCTGTCCAGAAACATTACTTAAAAGAGCCTGTTAAGAAGTGTTATACTGACCTTCTCTTGAGTAAGAGTCTGAGAACAAGGAGAGTTTGTTGAATCCCAGACATCACGTAAGGTAATATGAATAATAAATATTTAGATTGTCTTCCTACATGTTGCAAGGTAATTTTTGGTCATTAATCACTCCACTAGCTCAGTGGGAAAAATTAGCACTGAAGAAGTAATAACAACTAATGTTTACTAAGTAATTACTATGTGCCAAACACTGTCTTAAATCCTTTATGTATACTATCTCTTTTATTTTTCATAGCAATATTATGAGGTCAATGCTAACATTATTCTCCACTTTACAAATGAGGACATTTAGAAACAAAGAGGTAATCTTAGTTGCAAATAATGCTGGAGCTGGGGTCTGACCTAGGTTAGGTGACCCCAGAACCTGAACCAGAATTTGGAGTAAATTATATGCATCCCAGGGATTTAGACTCAGGGTCTCTGTATTCCAAGTTCTGGGTTTGGAAGATAAATCTTTGTACTCCTTTTGATGAATAATAAAATTTGCAGTATACTCTTTTCTTTCTGTCTTTCTTTCTTTCCTTCCTTCCTTCCTTCCTTTTCTTTCTTTTTTCTTTCTTTCTTTCTTTCTTTCTCTTTCTTTCCTTCCTTCCTTCCTTCCTTCTTTCTTTCCTTCTTTCCTTCCTTCCTTCCTTCTTTCCTTCTTTCCTTCCTTCCTTCCTTCCTTCTTTCCTTCCTTCCTTCCTTCCTTCCTTCTTTCCTTCTTTCTTTCTTTCCTTCCTTCCTTCCTTCCTTGCTTTCTTTCCTCCACCCTCCCTCCCTCCCTCCCTCTCTCTCTCTCTCTCTCTTTCCTTCCTTCCTTCCTTCCTTCCTTCCTTCCTTCCTTCCTTCCTTCCTTCCTTCCTTCTTTCCTTCTTTCTTTCTTTCTTTCTTTCTTTCTTTCTTTCTTTCTTTCTTTCTTTCTCTTTCTCTTTCTCTTTCTTTCTTTCTTTCTTTCTTTCTTTCTTTCTTTCTTTCTTTCTTTCTTTCTTTCTTTCTTTCTTTCTCTTTCTTTCTTTCTTTCTTTCTTTCTTCCTTTCTTTCTTTTCTTTTCTTTTCTTTTCTTTTCTTTTCTTTTCTTTTCTTTTCTTTTCTTTTCTTTTCTTTTCTTTCTTTTCTTTCTTTCTTTCCTTTCTATGGAGCCTTGCTCTGTCACCCAGGCTACAGTGCAGTGGTGTGATCTCAGCTCACTGCAACCTCTGCCTCCCGGGTTCAAGTGATTCTCCTTCCTCACTAACCCTGTAATCTCCTGGGATTACAGGTGCCGGCCACCACACCCAGCTAATTTTTCTGTATTTTTAGTAGAGACGGGGTTTCACCATTTTGGCCAGGATGGTCGCGATCTCTTGACCTCGTGATCCACCCGTCTCAGCCTCCCAATGTGCTGGGACTACAAGCGTGGGCCACCGCGCCCAGCCTGCAGTCTACTTTTTAGAAATGTTCATAGAGGGTATACTCAGATGGCACTAATCACTTGAGATTAGACAGTTTCTGCAGGGATAATTGAATAGGCAAGTTAATAAAATAAATATTTAAAATGCCTTGGTTGATTAATGTGTTGGAGGGTAACTGATTTACTTGTACATATTCATTATTTCTGCAAAATAACTCTGTGAAATGGTATTATTATCACTTCCATTTATAGATGATGCCCCTGAAACAAAGATGTGGATAACTTGCCCCAGGCCAATTAGCAATAAGCCCAGATTTGAACCCAAGCAGTCTTGCTCCAGACCTTCTGTTTTTAACCATTCTACATTGCAGTTTCTCTAAGTAAATAGTCACCTAAAATATGGTTACAACAATACAATCACACCAAGAATATAGTTAGAGATAAGATTGCATCATTGTGTTTGTGCATGTGGAGACTGCAGCTGCTTCTATAGGAGATCAGCACCAAGCTATCATCTGTCGGAGAGAAATGTGTTGTGAGTAAAAGGAGGAGGAAAGCTGTTCTGTAAATATGAGACAAGCTGAAACAAATATAGAAATATGAAAAGAAAAAACTAATTTTCAAAAGGGAAGTTTTTAGCCTGTGCTTTAATAGAAGATAGGAATAGACTGTGGCATGCGCTTGGAAGCTGTGACAGTTTGGTCCTGAGAGCTCTGTGGCTTGGGAGGGTTTGGAGCCATATCTCAGGGGTAAAAAGGAACCGTTCGAAAGGGCAATTTTAGAAAATGACTTTGATAAGCTTCATTAGTAGATACAGAGTTGGAATCAACAGATTAATATAGGCTTCAATTGTAAGTTTCTATGAATGTAAGAAACATCTAGAAATTAGCAGGAAAAAATCTGACCAGTTGGGATGGTATTTCTCCTTTAGTGCCAAAAGTATAACAGGTTTTTTTTCTCTTGTGGCAGTAAAATTAAGGGCCTGGATTTATTCAGCAACTTCGTGAGAATACGAATATATTCCCAGACATTATTCTACACTTTTCCTGCGTGGTGTTCTACCACCAATGTGAAGTTATATATTTAGACCTCTGTGTTTGGGTGGGAAGAGAGTAGGCCCACTGGCAGGCAGTAACCACAGAGCTACATGTATCTGGGCCACTTTTATTCCAGACATGTGGATCTTCTGGTCTGCAGCCTTGACAAACTTCAGAGTTCGCTTGTCTCCTTGTACGGATGTGTGTACCTTTTGATCATGAAGGCACTGTTAATGTCCTTCAGAGTTTGTGGCAATTTGCAACTTTGAAGGATCATTCAAATTATCAAATAATTTACATATGATGATTATTAAATTGAAGTTTCTAATTTACTCTTAACAAAAAATAAAAATTACGTTCACATCAAAAGCAGATAAATCAATACTACCCACCTTTCCTGTTTCCCAGATGCAAACAAAGATAAGTGGAAGTCAAATATCAATATACAGGTGCTTTCAAAAAAGTCTTTTGGTCTGTTTCTACTTTCAAGGTAACCTGGTGGCTTCTTCTCTCAAGTCCTCACACAGGTATTCAGGAATACCAGGATGGCGTGCCCAAGATTCCAACAGCCTGTATTACGGTGGAAGATGCAGAAATGATGTCAAGAATGGCTTCTCGTGGGATCAAAATTGTCATTCAGCTAAAGATGGGGGCAAAGACCTATCCAGATACTGATTCCTTCAACACTGTAGCAGAGATCACTGGGAGCAAATATCCAGAACAGGTGAGTGAAGGAGAAGGCTGGCCTAAGAATACAGTTTCCTCTTCTAGTTTGAGTTATTAGAGATAGTTTGGGAAAGAGAGAACATGAAACCACCTAGATGGTCCTCATATATTCATCGAAGGCAGAAGCTTTATATATATTTTTTCTCATCAAAATTTTACCATGTTTACCATCTCATACCAGTCAGAATGGGTATTACTAAAAAGTCAAAGAATAATAGATGTTGGTGAGGTTGTGGAGAAAAAGGAATACTTATATGTTGTTGGAGGGACTATAAATTACTTCAACGCCTGTGGAAAGCAGTTTGGAGATTTCTCAAATAACTGAAAATAGAATTAGCATTTGACCCAGCCATCTCACTACTGTGTGTGTAACCAAAGGAAAGTAAATTGTTCTACTAAGATGATACCTGCACTCACATGTTTATTGCAGCACTATTCACAATAGCAAAGACATAGAATCAACCTGGATAAAAAATATATATATGGTCTTATATATACCATGGAATACTACCCAGCCATAGAAAAGAATGAAATCAGGTCCTTTGCAGCAAGATGGGCACAATTGAAGGCCATTATCCCAAGTGAATTAACAAAGAAACAAAAACAAAAAGCATGTTCTCACAAGTGGGAGCTAATCATTGGGTACACATGTACATAAAGATTGGAAGAATAGGCTGGACACGGTGGCTCACGCCTGTAATCTCAGCACTATGGGAGGCCGAGGTGGGCGGATCACGAGGTTAGGAGATCGAGACCATCCGGGCTAACACAGTGAAACCCCGTCTCTAATAAAAATATAAAAAATTAGCCGGGCATGGTGGTGAGCACCTGTAGTCTCAGCTACTTGGCAGGCTGAGGCAGGAGAATGGTGTGAACCCGGGAGGCAGAGCATTCAGTGAGCCGGCACCACTGCACTCCAACCTGGGAGACAGAGCGAGACTCTGTCTCAAAAAAAAAAAACAAAAACAAAAACAGATCGGAAGAATAGGCAGTGGGGGCTCCAAAATGGGGGAGGGAGAGAGGGAACCAAAATTTAAAAAACTACCTGTTGGGTACTACATTACTCTTTGGGTGACAGGTTCAATTGAAGCCAAAACCTTAGCCTCACACCATATGTCCATATACCCCCTGAATCTAAAGGTTAAGTAATAAAAAATAAAAGTTTTACCACATTGACTGAAGAAGGGCAGGAGTAATTGCAGGACAAAATGGTATTTGTGGTGTGCAAGTTCAACCTCAGAACAGTTGAGAGTGGTATTTGTCCATATGTGTTGTATTTATTCCATTTGAAGCTAGCCTGGCATTTGAGATAAAACCAATAGTTAATACTTATTGTGCCTATTGTGTTAATTATGTTATTTAATCCTTTCAAAGCTTAGTGAATTTGGATATATTTTCTGTATTAGTCCATTCTCACATTGCTATAAAGAAATACCTAAGACTGGATAATTTATAAGAAAAGAGGTTTAATTGGTTCACAGTTCTGCAGGCTGTACAGGAAGCATGGTGGCATCTGCTTCTAGGAAGGCTTCAGGGAGCTTTCAGTCATGGCAGAAGGCAAAGAGGGGAGTGAGGTGTCTTACATGGCAGGAGCAGGAGCAAAGGGGAGGGGAGATGCCACACACTTTTAAACAACCAGATCTCATGAGAACTTACTAAACAAGAACAGCACCAAGGGGATGGTGCTAAATCATTCATGAGAAACAGCCCATATAATCCAATCATCTCTCACCAGGCCTCACCTCCAACATTCGGAATTAAAATTCTACCTGAGATTTGGGCAGGGACACTGATCTAAATCATGAAATTTCTTCATTTTATAGGTGAGAAAACAAACCTAGAAGGAAACTCAGTTACCCAAGGTCCACACAGCTAGTAGGCAGCTAAGAAGGAATTCAAACCCAGGATCTTGTGAATATTAAATCAAGCTTTAAACCAGTTTATATGCAGTTTCCAGAGTTTATGAATTTATCTGCAAATAATGGGATCGTATGCAAGTAATTAACAGAATTATTGTGAGGACTAGATTAGGTAAGTCACATCAAATAGCTTTGTCGAGTGTTTGGCACATCATAGACATGGAGTGTTTGGCACATCACAGCTCACTGAATGTAAGTTTCCTTCGTATGGCATCAAGTGTGCAATAAACACTTTTTATAAGGTTTCTGGTGCAAATTTCATACATTAGTTACTGAAATTCTAAAAATGGAACTTAGAAATGTTATTTAGAAATTTCAGACTTGTATTTTGTTTGACAGCATCAGTGGGATGAAGGAAAGGGTGAAGAGTGATGGCATTTGGTGATGGAGAAACAAGTCTTCTGCATATGACTTCTCCCAGACTAAGGACTGGGAAACTCAGGACTCAGGACTTCTCCCAGATTTGAGGGCTATATTGCAGTAAAGATTCATTTTAAGCTCAGGACTCCTTTCCCTCTTCCAAAATCATCTGCTTCAGGGGCCTGGGCATCAACCATGGTTTTTGCCACAGGGATGATGGAAAACAAGAACTCAGTAGAATCACAGGGAGTCAGACAGCTGTAGAGAAACTGTGGTTTCAAACAGACAAGCCCAGCCTCTCGTCCCTTTAGGAAACTCATAACAACAGAAGAGCCAAGAGTCTATATTTCAGACGCTAAATAGTCAGATGCCTTAAAGTGTAATCCTTTTCAGGTATTTTCCCCAGTCAATAGTTCTAGGGTAAAGTTTTGTCATCATCAGGTAGCTAGCCTAGGGCTTGAAGGGTTTAGGATTATAATATTATTGCTGTCTGGGTGAGCAGGCTGGGTGAGCTGGCCTGAGGTTGTAGGCAGGTGGGTGGCAGGATGAGAGTGAGTTATTGAGATCCTTAGTCCGTAGCAGCTAGGGAGTCTCAGAATCTGAGGCCGAAGTATTTAGGCAGAGGAATTCTTGAGAGCCAGAGGGCTAAGATATCTGACAGCTTCCCGAGGGCCATAAACATCTTCTGGCTGGGAGAGCTTGGGCCTATTTGTCAGCTCAGCCTGGCTCATTCTTTTATTTTTTTAAAATTGGCTGAATTGAGGTATAACTTATATAAAATAAAACAACCAATCTAATGTACAATTTGATGAGTTTGGAAAATGTATAATGTAACTACTACCACAATTATAATATATAATATTTCCACCACCCAAAGTTTCCCTCAAGTTCCTTTGTAGTCCATCTCCGACTCTACCACCCTGCCCTGGCAGCCAGTGATCTCCTTTCTAGAGCTATAGTTGTTTTTGTCTTTGTTTTTTAATTTCATACGTAAGTGAAATCATACAATTTGTAGTTGTTTTCTGTCAGGCTTATTTCACTCAGCATAATGCTTTTGAGATTTATCCATGTTGTTGATTCAGTTGTTTCTTCCTTTATATCCCTGAGTAATATTTCATTGTACAGATATATGACAATTCGTTTATCCATTCAGCAATTGATGGACATGTGGGTGGTTTCTAGTTTTTTTATTATTGTGTATAAAGCTTTTGTGAACATTCTTGTACTAGTCTTTCCATGGACTTAATGTTTTCATTTCTTCTGAGTAAATATCTTGGAGTGGAATTGCTGGACTGGCCTAAATTTAGGAATTGCTAGACTGGCTTTCTATCTGTCAAGATGCTTCACTCTATGTTTTGTCGGGGTAGCACCTTCTCCCAGAAGGTAGATGGACAATTTCAGGGCAATCATGAGATTTAGGATGTTGCCTAGAATTCCAAGAGTCAATCATAAATACTTTGTTACCAATATGTAAAAGGTAGAAGTTTAACAAAAGTTCTTCCACAAAGAAGTAACAGCATTACTTCCACAGAAAAAAATGAAAATGAGCACAGTAAAGTCAAATCTGTGGTTGTGTTTTGTGGAGGGAATCTGCATTCTACCTGGCCTGGAACCACAGGGGACATACAGACTGTGAAGGCAAAGCAAAAAGCATGAAATCCCTCTTCAGGTATTAGGTTGGCTAATGAGCCTGAAAAAGAACTGCCTTATCCCCAATAAATGCCACTTCTTCCATGAAGACTGCTTTGGTAACATTCCCCTCATCCCAGCACTTCATGCCACTGTTATGGTGTCATCTCCCAGCACAACTTGCAAATGCCCTGAGAGCAGGCACTCTGTTCACTTTATTTCCTTCCTTTTCCTTTTTCCCACCTCTAATGGCTATTTCAGGACTTGGCATGCAGTGGCTTCTCAATACATATTTTATTTTGGTAAAGTGAAGGAGTAAGTAAAGAAAAAAATAGTTGGAGGGTGTTACTAATCTTGATTGTCTTTAAATCTAGAAGTTTTACTGCCCTTTTAGAATACCGATTGTTCATTGGCACATTGAACCTCACCACTGAATGTAGCTCGACATGTCCGGATATGAACACACTGGTTCCCTCATAACCTGATTTTTTGTCTTAGTTTCTTGTTTCTATTAAATGAACCACATTTATCTATCAGCAAAGTTATAAAACTTCAAGTTATTTTTCATTCCCTCTCCTTTATCACTGTCCTATAGTCAGGTATCACATCCTATTCAGTCTATTTTCAGCATATTAAAAGAAAATTCTGTTCCTACCTTGCCTTTACTGCTACTACTGCCTTAATTCAGGCCCTCACTATTTCCCCCCTGATTGTTTTTCTTCTGGTCTTTTCCATACTTCTTTGCAATGAAGTTCAAAATTATTTTAAAACATTTGATCTCAACATGGTGATTCCCTGCTTTCAGGTCCCTCCCTCCTGTTTCTTATAAGATAAAGGTTGTGATGAAGATAAATGCTGAGGTGAGTGATCAGAGGTGAGCAGAAGACAGAGGAAAAAAGACAGAGAGGGGAGTCAGGGTTAGAAACGAGGCAGTTATAGTAAGAAGAAATTATATGGTGCTGTTCATAAATGAACAGAAAATGAGAATGAAGAAAGGCGAAAAGGAAATGTATGATGGTGAAAGGCAATGTCTGGTGGAGATCAAGGTCAACTGAGAACTGATCTTTCATAGGCCAGGGAAGGAGTTCTGCTCTAAAGTCTGGCAGATTTTCCTGAAATCATTCATTTTTAAGTTATCAGTAATTTAAAAGTTGGTTTTATAATTTAGGTTGACTAACTTCTGCCTGACACACCCTTGTTACTTTGCTCCATAGTATACTAAAGAATAGTGGTGCTAAATAACTTATAAAATTAGCTGCAGTGGAAATTATCTCTGTAAAAGGAGAACGTCTGTTGAAATTACCATTATTCTGCCTGCAGAATAATGCAAACATCTTTGGAGACTTGAAGGTAGGCAAAGGGGAGGAAGGTGGGTATCTTAGTCTGTTTTATGATGCTATTGCAGAATATCATAGAATGGGTAATTTATAAGAACAGAAATGAGATCAGAGTTCTGGAGACAGGGAAATTCAAGAGCGTGGCACCAGCATCTTGCAAGGGCCTTCATGCTGCATCATCCCATGGCAGAAGGTGGAAGGGCAAGAGATGGTGAGAGCAAGAGAGCAGGAGGGGACCAAACTCCCTTTTATAACAAACTAATTTTTGAGATAATTAACCCATTCCTGTGATAATGATATTAATCCATTCCTGAGGGCAGAACCCTCATGATTTAATTACCTAATATTAGGCCCCACCTTCCAGCCATGTTGCACTGGGGATTCAGTTCTCAACACATGAATTTTTGGGTGACATATGCAAACCATTGCATGAACTAACACTGGGTAGTGGCTAATAGATACTGGTCAGTGATAACACCCAGCATAGTTCCTTACATCTCATCAATCATGCACAGAACCTTAATAAAAGTAAAGCAGTTAGCATGTAAATAATCCTTCTATTTTGGCCCCAAACCCATGGACAATATGTGGTAAATTTCAGCTTTAGAAGAGTGTATATGTGATTGATAAAGTATTAGTACATTTCAAAACCCTGTTGCATAATTCATCCATAAGCCTGGACTGAATTAACCATAGGCATAAAAAAGATGCCAATAGGCCTGGCATGGTGGCTCACGCCTATAATCCCAGGGAGGCCGAGGCAGGCGGATCACGAGGTCAGGAGTTTGAGACCATCCTGGCTAACACGGTGAAACCCCGTCTCTACTAAAAAATACAAAAAAAAAATTAGCCAGGCGTGCTGCGGGCGCCTGTAGTCCCAGCTACTCTGGAGGCTGAGGCAGGAGAATGTCGTGAACCCAGGAGGCAGAGCTTGCAGTGAGCTGAGATTGCGCCACTGCACTCCAACCCGGGTGACAGAGTGAGACTCCGTTTCAAAAATAAATAAATAAATAAACAATAAAGATACCAATAATACAAATACTTTATTGGGTTTCGCTTTGTGAAAATAGCAGAATAGGGGTATTATATACCTAAAATCTATCCTCTTTCCAAAAAACCCATGGTGGCACATTCTGGTTCCTCTAAGCCCAGAATTTTCTCTCCACTCTGACTTCCTCAGAAACTGTGCTCTCCTGTGATTTGGACATGTTGTGCAGGACCCAGAAGATCTTGGACAGTGTGCATGAGTGCACTTCTCTGGGGCTAAAGCAGTCCTCTGGAAGCTCTGACATTAGCCTCTGAACTCCATTCTCTCAGACAGCTTTATTCCTGGGAAATCATGGTATCTTTAAGACCCATCTATGGTTGAGAATAAATCCGAGTAGGTGAAAATGAATGCTTTTTGATTTCTGAGCTGATACTTCATGGTACTAAAATAGCAATATTATTTCTACCCCCACTTATTAAGGAACTACTTTGCATTTGAAAATTCAGAGGAAACTTCTTGCCATCTGTGAACAGGTTTTATTTTATATTAACTCTGTAGAGGTTATCCTAACAATTAAAATAGTCTTAGAGGCAGAGACAGAGAATAGGGATCATAGAGATTTAGTACAAACTCCATGACTTCCAGATTAGGAAAATGGACCAAAGAGAACTTGTCCAAGAGGACACAGCAAATGTGTGGTACAAACACATCTGGAACATGACTCTAGATTTCCAGACTCCCCTTTCTTTTAACCTCTAAGAGATCCCATTATGCATGGGCATTCCTTAGTTGGTGTCTGAATTTGAGGGCTATACATTGATTCAGGATATAGGCAGTGCCATCCTTACCAGGTCATTTTTATAGGAGAAATTGTACCTTTCTCTCATGCTTTTTCTCCTGACATCTTTTCCCTAAGCACAAAGAGCTCTCATATCCACTGTCCTTTGTTGTCTTGGAGTTTCCTTAGAGCACCCATGAAGGAGTTTCACCTGGGAAAGTCTCCTGTGCTTGATCCATTGATTTTATGTATCCTCCCTCCAAATCCTCCTTGGGTCATTTCTTTTTAGCTCCTTGTCACTTTGGAAGAGGATCTGATGAATGCATCACTTCTGGGGTGTTAATGACTCTATGATGCCTTATTCCCCTGTGCCTCTTTTCACAACCCTTCATCAATCAGCTACTCAGGTCCATCTTTATCAGAGGGCAACAGAAAAAGTCAAAATAGATGCACTACCAATCACATTATATTGTAAAATAAACTTTTTTTAGAAATAATTTTAGACTCACAGCTATTATGAAAATAGTGCAGAAAGTTCAAATGTACACTTTGACCAGGCTAACATGATCAGTGATAACATCTTACAAAACCATAGTACATTAACCTACTGAGGAAACTGGTGAGAGGATACTCCTGAGGGTGAGCTGCTTTCTTGGAAAGCGAGGGCTGCCTTGTGGGCGTCTCTGTGTAGCACCCAGTACGGGGTGGACCTGCTCTGACTTTAGCCCCCTTAGTATTTTTCCAGTTTTAATTTATGATGCTTTCATGATTTTCCACAAACAAACGAACAAATAAACACAGAAGGAAGGCTGTGCTTGAATTGACTTGACCGGAGGACAAACTGATCCTAAACTGGACTCTCTCACCAATAATGGATTCTCTAGTGTTGACTCTTGGGGCTGGCCCATTTCTTTTGATCTCTAGCAATTTCTTAGGTTTTATTTTGAGGTTTGCTTAGTAAAGGCAATCTTTTTAAAATGTTAATATATTCATGAATTATTCTGAAGTTATTGTATGGAAAGAAAAGTGGGATTTTGGAGTCATTGACGGTTGATGGTATTCAAACCCATTTCGATAAGGTCTTGATGCAGCGAATTTTTTTGTTTGTTTAACATGCCTTTTTCTTCCAAGAGTTATTTTCATGAATTCAAAGAACAAATTCAGTTTTATATGCCAGTATTATTTTAAATATGGTGCAGTACTGTGAAGGCTAGTGGGGAACGTTGAAATGAAAACTCTAGTTTGTTAACTGAACACTTCACTCTTTCTTTTTTTACTGTGGGGCAGGATTTCTCAACATCATCTCTATTGGCCCTTTGGGCCAGATACTTCTGTCTTGATGGGCTGTCCTGTGCATTGTGGGGTATTTAGCAACATCCTTGATCACTAACCACTAGTATCACTTCCTACCCCACACCACACTTCCCACAGTGTTGAGCATCAGAAATGTCTCCAGACATTGCCAAATGTCCCTTGGGAGACAAAAGCCACCCCAAGTTGAAAATCGCTGATGTGAAGTAATGGAAAGAAGACTAGATGGGTGTTGTGAGGCTTTGGTTCTGGTTTTATTTCTGCCACAAATAAGCTGAGTGGCTTAATCCTTCATCTATAGAAGGAGGTACTTTGTCTGAAAAAGCTTGAAGGTCATTGCCAGCCCTAAAATTCCATTATTAAAAAAATACTGAAAGATGAAAAAAAATACTTAAAGATGAAATTTATCATCAGAATAATGGTAAACTCTGTGTACTATTAAATAGCAACAAGACATTGTGGGAGCCCTTTCCAAAGCTAGTGCTGGAGAAGAGCATTATTTACAAAGTAAGTGTGTTGCTGTTTTGTTTTGTTTTTAAATTGTGTTCAAATACAGTTGGGAACATTCCTATTCAAAAAGTTAAACAGGCTCACTTCTTCTGTGGTACTTCTTAAGCCTTTAATGTGCTGATGTGCATTGGGAATCTTTAAGAGGTAGCTTTGCAGTATTCTGCACATTTTTGATCATGGAACACTTTTTTCAGAGTATCCTCACGTGAAACATTTTGTGAAACAGTAAGACAGAGGCATGAGTTTTGCTGGGTAGATTATGTTTTAGTGTTTTTGTATTATATTCTTCTCTTCAATTGCTCTTACATTAATTTGGCATCTATTTATTTATTGAGTATCTGGTATATGTGAGGCACAAATGTTAAGCAATAGCTTGGGGTGGGCAGTATGCTCTGTACATAGCCTGTAAAATTTGCATCCTGTCTCTTATATTT
This sequence comes from Macaca fascicularis, assembly GCF_037993035.2. Lineage (NCBI taxonomy): Eukaryota > Metazoa > Chordata > Mammalia > Primates > Cercopithecidae > Macaca > Macaca fascicularis. Next base: position 106,559,697 of record NC_088382.1, read on the forward strand.
TGTTGGTAGACTATTTTGCCTTTCTGGATATAAATATCACCCTTTCCTGAAGATGGGAGAACTTACGCAGAAGTTGAGAAATAGGAGAGGCCCATTAGGAGGGACAGCCCACGGTGGGTCTGGCATGCCATGTGAAGGGCTGGGGCTTTGTCCTGTAGGCAGTGGGGAGTCACTGCAGAGTTTTAGCAGTAGATTTGCATTTTAGCTCACTCTGGCCACTGCGTACTTTTGAGTAGGCAAAGATTGAAATTCAGCCAGGAGATAATAGAGTTTGTACCAAGACAGTTTAAATAGTGTTGGAAAAGAGGAGAAGGATTCAGAAAATGTTTGGAAATAAAGTTGGCAGGAGTTGTTGAAGTTTGGATATATGAGAGAAAAAGAAGTAGAAGTGCAGTTTGGGTGAGTAGGAGAATTCATCCATTAATTCTACAGGAATTTATTGAGCTCCTACTTTGCTGGATGTATTAGGGTTCTCTATAGAGGGACAGAACTAATAGGATATATGTGTATATGAACAGGAGTTTATTAAGGAGATTGACTCACACGATCACAAGGTGAAGTCCCATGATAGGCCATCTGCAAGTTGAGGAGCAAGGAAGCTGGTGGTGGATCAACCCGAGTCCCAAAACCTCAAAAGTAGGGAAACTGACAGTGCAGCCTTCAGTCTGTGGCCGAAGGCCCAAGAGCCCTTGGCAAACCCCTACTCTGAGTCCAAGAGTCCAAAAGCTGCAGAACATGGAGTCTGATGTTCGAGGGCAGGAAGCATCCAGCTCGGGAGAAAAATGGAGGTCAGAATACTTAGCAAGTCTGCTTTATTCTAGCCTCACTGGCCATTGCTTAGATGGTGCCCCCCGGATTGAGGGTGGGTCTGCCTCTTCCCATCCACTGACTCAAATGTTAATCTCCTTTGGCAACACCCTCAAAGATATATCCAAGAACAATACTTTGCATCCTTCAATACAATCAAGTTGACACTTAATATTAACCATGGCAAGTTAAACCCTTGTCAACTTGAACCCATACACATCTCCTGAAATCATATATAATCTCCAAATAAAGACAATAATTATGCCTAACATAACAGAGCTATCCCTTGTACAACAGGGGCACACTAATCCTTAACTTAAATGCTATTACATAAAGTTAACAATACTTAAATACTGATATGAAATCAATACATCTTATGTCACATGATAAAGGAAAAAGAAAATGAAGGTATTTTCTTAGTACAAGTGTATACATGCACATATTCTTAACAAAATTAGGAGGAAATATTCACAACAATTATAGTCCTCTTTCTGTAACTGGCCATGTGGTTGTAGCTGGTATCGATGACTACCTTTTTCTACTGCCTATTTTATATTCCCTTTGCCTTCAGCAAGCACCTCAGTGGGTCGTAGTTTTTTACCTGGTGTAGTGACCCAAACCTTCACTCCTGAAGGGTCTGGGCCATTTGTAGTCATGCCTGGATTGGGTTGTTGTAGTTTCCCATTGACCATAATCACAAGGCATGGTAATACTAAGAGATGCCATAAGGGATCTCCTATATTCCATACATACTCTTCTTTACCTCCATTGTGGGATAGTAGACTAATTTTATCTTGATAATCCGGATCAATCACCTTGGCCAACACTATAACTCCCTTCTTAGCCTGTTGACTTAGACATAGGCAGAGCCCAGAGTGTCCAGATGGCAATCTTAACTTCCAGTTTAATAGAATCATTGTTGTGTCTCCTGGCAACATTCCTCCCTCTGAAACTAAGATTTCTAAGCCAGCAGAATGTAATGTCGCGGGAACAGAAAGCAAGAATTTTACTGGTGGGTTACTAGGGGTGATGGTGAGTGATGCCACTTCCACTTCCACCCCTTGTTTCTTGGACCTGTGAATCCTGGCTATGGGAGAAACAGTACCATGTATTGGACGCTGATTCAGAGCATACACAGCCATCTGAAGAACTTCACTCGAGCCCTGCAAAGCCATGCAAAGTATTGTCACCTAGTTGACATTGTATTTATGACTTCAAAAGTCATTCTACCATTCTATCAATCCAGCTGCTTCACAATGATGGGAACATAGTAAGACCAGTGAATTCCATGAGCATGCACCCATTGCCGCACTTCTTTAGCTGTAAAGTGAGTGTCTTTGTCAGAGGCAATGCTGTGTGGTATACCATGACGGTGGATAAGGCATTCCATGAATCCATGGATGGTAGTCTTGGCAGAAGCATTGCGTGCAGGATGGGCAAACCCATATCCAGAGTAAGTGTCTATTCCAGTGTGGACAAACTGCTGCCCTTTCCATGATGGAAAAGGTTTAATATAATCGACCTGCCACTAAGTAGCTGGCTGATCACCTTGAGGAATGGTGCCATATTGCGGGCTCAGTGTTGGTCTCGGCTACTGGCAAATTAGGCACTCAGCCGTGGCTGTAGCCAGGTCAGCTTGGTGAGTGGAAGCCAATGTTGCTGAGCCCGTGTGTAACCTCCATCCCTGCCACCATGGCCACTTTGTTCATGGGCCCATTGACCGATGATGGGGGTGGCTGGGGAAAGAGGCTGAGTGTTGTCCACAGAATGAGTCATCCCGTCCACTTGATTATTAAAATCCCCCTCTGCTGAGGTCACCCTTTGGTGAGCACTCACATTGGATAGAAATATTTTCAGTTTTCTACCACTCAGAGAGGTCCATCCTTAAAACTTTGTATGTGCATATTATCCTATTATCAAATATTATCAAATTGCCCTCATAACACCATAGCTGCGTGGTAAGATGGGCAATTAAACAAGCAACAGTGATAGAAGATAGTAAGTGCCACAGTATGGCAGCTACATGGTTCTATAGTGGCTCATTTGAGGGCAACCACCCTGGTCTAGGAGGCCAAGGATGGCTTTCTGGAGAGATTCAGTTTATTCCTACTAAAGAGGAGATTACTTGCGTGCTAGAGATTATAAGGATGGGATTGGGATGAGGTATATTACAAGGTGAGGAAGTACATATGAAAGCCTGAAGAATAGTGTTATTCTTTTTTTTAAGAAATGTGATGTGACTTCCTATAACTTCTGAATTCATTTGCTAATGAATCCTGTTTTCATGGAGTTATCCTGTAAAATAACCGAAAGACAAAGACATGGCATTTTTTAATGTATATGTGTTTTTACAAATAAATCATTGAAAAGTTCAGTAATCCCTTTGGAGAACGGCTTTAGCGTTGATGCTGTCAAGACCCTTGTCGAAAGAATAAACCAAACCTGATTGACCTGGTGGATAAACTCATTCCATACATAATTGAATAGTTAGAGACTGTACAGTAAATGCAGTTTTGCCCTTCATCCGAATATGTAGTCTGATGATTTGTGAAAACCTTCTTAGTAGGAACAGCAGGTTATTCTGCCTGGGTGGGAGCCTTTTTACTAACTTAAGCAGCTGTTTAAACTTTCATAAGCAAAGTAATTATTAAATGTTTCATGAACATATCGGTTGGAACGTTTGTTCACATTTTAACCTTGAGTTGGAAAGTTTTAGCGGGGTGGGGTTAAAGAGTTTTAAGCTGGCAAATTCATTCTTTTTTTCTTTCTTATTATAAACTTTTTATGGCTTAGAACCAGCCAACCTAAATCATGGAAGGGAAAATACATGTGCAGCAAGCATGAGACATTTCATTGTTTGTTTTTCAAATTTCTGAAATGTGCGCATAGCTGTGCATGCCTCTGGGCTCATAAAGACAGCAAATGGAAATAGCTGAAGCCAGACAGACTGTTTCAGATAGATAGCCACCCAGGTAGGCAAGGCAAACCTTGGAGGTTACTCTTTCCTGGACTCAAGTCATATTAATGTGCCAAAATGGGATTTTCAAGGAGGAGGATATGATCTTTCATAGGTCTGAACACCTTGCCTTTTTAAATGATGGAGCCATTTAATCCTAATCAGAAGACGAGGAATAATATACATTTATAGAATACTTATTATTTGGCAAGTTTATATGACACATAGCAGTGTAGGTGTTTCTCATACATTATCTCCTTTAATGTTCACCACAACCGTGTCAAACAAGCAATGCTGTTATACCCATACCACAGATGAAAAAATGAAGGCTTAGAGAGGTCACATAATTTGCAAAGCTTCTGAGTGGCTGAGCCGGGATTTAAATTCATCTGTCCTATCCGAGAAAAATTCATTATCCTGTACTTCTTAATGGTGTCTTTTTATTCTAGTTTGTGAAGTGCTGCTACCAAAGAGTTTCCCATTTTACTTTAAATGAAAAAGAAAACCAGGACAACCATCAGCTTCAATAGCAACTAATGCTTGTTGAACACCTACTGTGTGCAGAACACTACGTTATAAGCTTGGGAAATATTCCAGGACTGAGAAGAAAGAAGATAAAAGGGTCCTTGCCCCGTGGCTGGTGAGGAAAATAGGCAGCAAGTTCTGGAGCTCAGACTGTGCAGCACTAGTGCAGGGCCTGCCGCACTGTGTCCTCGCTGGCCCATTACTAATGTCTGCATATACTACTTTACAATTTGTAATGTGCCCTCACCGATATTGTCCCACATAATCCCAACAATAGGGCTGGTAATTACAATTCCCACTTTCAAGATGAGGAAGCTGAGATTCAGAGGGACAAAATAATTGGACTAAGGTCAGGCACACACCAAAATAAGTGGAAAATACGATTCAAAATGTGATTCCTCTATAACTTGCTGTAGTCATTACCTAGAGCCCTGCAATTTTATATAGCGTAAAATAAATGTTCTAAGGATTACCTGAAACACAACCTTAAAAAATGAAAGCCTTTAAATAATAATAATAATAATTACAATATAGTGATGTAATGAGAGTAATTTTAGTGGTTTTGAAATATGTCCACATTTTTTTTTTTATTTCTATCTAAAAGGTAGAGCCGAATTCCCTTCCCCTGCATGTGTACTGTACTTAGTGTCTGATTTCTAGTGAATAGAATATTGCAGAAGTGCTGGGTTATGGCAGCCAAGATTAGAACGTAAAATGCAGTATAGCTTCCTCCTTGCTCTTTCTCTTGCATCGCTTGCTCTGGGAGAAGCCAGCTGCCATGCTGTGAGGTGCACTTGGAGAGGTCCAGGTGGTAAGACACTGCTATTAACCAGTACAAACTAGCTAACAAGTAAAGCCAACAGGTCCAGTCTAGGCTTCAGATGACTTCAACCCTGGCCGATATTTTGACCACAACCTTATCAGAGACCCTAAGCCAGAACCATCCAGCTATGCCACTCCCAGATTCTTGACTCACAAGAACAGTGTGAGATAATAACTGTTTATTGTTTTAAGCCACTAAGTTTTGGGGTAAACTAATACAGCAATCAAAGGACACATGATATACAGAAAGGAATAACTGTGTCTAAGCTGTCACAAAAGATGGGTACTGAAAGGTGACAAATATGAGTTGGAACTTATAGGTGGACAAGGAATTTATTGGGAGGTGTTCTGGGCAAAGAGACGAGTGTGAGCAAAAAAGTGTGGAAGTGTGCCACAGCAAGGTACATTCAGGAAACTTCACAGTACAGAGCAAGACAAAAATCACACCAAGAAATGTAATGTGTCATAATATAACAGCTAATGTTCTTAAGAGTGACTTTGAGTCTGCAAGAAGTTAAGTTCCATATGGACTATTTAAAAAGATAGGAAAGCAATTAAAACATTGTTTGAAATATTAACTTCAAAAATTTTTTTAAAGTACTGTATAAATTTTTAGTTAGAGTCTAAGCTATCCAGAAAAGCCACTTCCCTGTGTTGTTACTTCACTAGACTGTCTGGTTCCATGTTTTGAAAACTTTAGCTTAAATGTAGAGCCAAGAAGTAATGAAGAACACCTGGATTTTCTTCAAGATTTCACTGCACCAATTCTGCTACAACGATCAGGTAGAAATTAACATTTTATAACCAATTATATGTTTTACTTGGCATCATGCTAACCAACTGAATTTTTACAAAAGAGAATTGCCCAAATTGACTTGTTATTCTACACCATACTTCATTCATTGACTATTTATTGAGTGCCATCCATGTGTTACCCACTGTGATAGGCCCATAAAACAAACCTTTATGGTCGCAAAAACCACTTTGCATCCCAGTTACAGTTCTACTGTTTTCTAGAGTTATCAGAAGTTCCTGGTGAAAAAGACTATGCCTAGTGTTTAACTTTGGGTTTTAATATAAAATTAATACCTACTCATTTGAAATAAAGAGAAAAGTGAAAAGAAATTTTACTTGGAAATACATTAACTCAAAGACAGTTGCTGTTAGGATCTTGATGCACTTCCTTCACTCTATTTTCTTCTATGAGTATCTTTATAAAGTTGTAATATTTTATAGATACTGTTAAATCTAGTTGTTGTTCAACATCAGGCAAAATATCCCTTGAAACAGAATTTTTAATGTATTTAAGTTATTCTAACAAATGGATATCCTGCAATTTACTTAACCTGTTATTAGATGTTTTGATTATACTTGAATCTTTCAGGAAAAATGATGTCATAGTTAAATAAATATGTAGCTAGCAAATTTTGAATGTGCCTTTTGAACTGTTTATGGGCTTTGTGATAATTGGGTAATTTTAAATGATAATCAGTGGGAAGCTTAGGAAGAGGTTAACATCGTTTCTCTCCCAAGAGAACTGCCTTTGTAAGATTCTGAGATGACCACTGTGGCCATGTGCCCAGTGTGCTGTCACAGTTACACTGTCAGTTAAATTAAGCATGAATGATTGGACGGAGAACATTATTATTCTCTGCACATTCTTGATTCTTAATTTAAGGTTAAACTAACTTAATGTTATGTGAATTTTTAGCAGCAATTATGGACAGTTCTTCCTTAGTTATGCCTCATCTCTTTGCATGTTCTTCCTTAGTTATGCCTCATCTCTTTACAAAATTACAATATTTCACTCCAAATTTATTCTGACCAGATTTGGAAGTAGCTGTTTCTTCTCTTTTCCCTCAGTGTTTACATCAGAAGGGTTTTGAGTTTATACTGTAAATCTTCATTTGTGTATGTTCATAATAATACTCTGAGAACCTTGACTGGTTATGAGGGCACTAGAATCAAAGCAAATGAGGGAGCTGGACCCAGTGCTTTCTCCATCCTTCAGGGAATATTGTACAGACAATAGAGATGCTATCTTAACATCTCTGTTTGAGATTTTTCCCTCTCCACCTGTCTTGTTAATACTCCTTAAGTATGCCTCTGTGTTAGTATGTCCCTATCAACACTCTATTTTAAAAAGGCAATGGCTTCACACTTCCTGTAAAATAATAGCCAATAGTCGTTGAATCTGGCATTCAAAGCTTTGAATCTACAAGATGATATACTGGTCATACCTTTTCCTGCCTATTTTCTAGAGTCTTTTTCCAGAAGACTCTGTTCCATGTATTTGGTGTCACTTTCCTGTTTCTGTGCCTTCCTCATACTGACCCCCTTTTCTATATCTGACTGTTGGAATCTTACCTACTCAGTCTTTTTTCATTTATTTGTTGATTATTTCAATAAAATTAATTTACTTAATAAGTATTTACTGAGCACTGATTGCTCATCAGACACCATTCAAGAGCCTACTAAAATGGCACCTTCCCTGAGAAGCCTCTCTTACTTACTCATCCATATACAATGTTTCTCTCTTCAGAACTTCCATAGGTCTCTTTTTTATGCTTTCCATAAAATTTGTCACAAATCCCATACCTCATTTATGTGCATATAGGAGCATCTAGTGGGAACTCAAAATTGCTTCAAAGAACATAAATGAATGAATGAACATGAATGAGCTAATGAATGAAAGAAAAGTTATGCCTTCTGCACCAGCAGAAGCTAATGACTAAAATAAAATGGTTAAACTGGACTAGAAATTTAAGAGTGTTATGGGTTTCTAGTCTAGGAAACACCCTCAGTGTGGTTTCCATATTGGATTATCCCAATGGAGAAAGATATGGAATCTCCATCTTCTGATTCCCAGACCATTACTCTTTCTGTACCATGTTATCACAGGCTGCTCTATCAAAAGTGAGGCAGTGTTATTACACTTTGTTATTGCTTTTCATTATTAGACGTAATGTGTTAAGGACAGTGTTGAATAGGAAGATTGTTTTTTTCAGAGTGCCGTAACCTATTTTAGCATTCAAGAGGGCAAATGTATAAACCTGAGTGGTGAGAAAAATGTAGCAGATTAACTAATTTTGAAAGTTGATTTATTTTGAACATGAGTAGGGGCTAGGGACCTCATTAGTTCCTAAGAAAAGTAGGCCACAAACTCAACCTCTATGCTCTTCTTTTTCTAGTCATGATATTAGAATATCTGTGGACTTTGACGGTGACACCTAAATGGTTTTTACTTGCCTCATTGTTTCCTTACTAACTGTATGAAAGAAGAACACATGTTGAGCACTTCCAATCGAAAAATACAAACTCTGGAATGCTGCACAATTTGAAACTTTTTGAGTACCAACATGACTCCACAAGTGGAAAATCCTGACCTCACATGTTGGGTCACAGTCAAAAGGTAGTAAAAAAAATTGTTTCATGCACAAAATAATTTAAAATGTTGCATGAAATTATCTTCAGACCGTGTGTATAAGATGTATAAGAAACGTAAGTTAATTTTGTGTTTACACTCGATCCCATCCTCATGATATTTCATTATGTATATACAAATATTCCAAAATCTGAAAAATCCCAAATCCAAACATTTCTTGTCCCAAGCATTTCAGACAAGGAATACTCAACATGTGAGACTCTGGAGGTGAATTTTTGTTTGTTTGTTTGGTTGGTTGGTTTTTGCAGGGAATTGTTGAAGTCATAGAAGGGGCGCATTCGGCAGTTAGAACTTCCCTTTTAATTTGCACACCATGCCGAAGAAGAGGAGGTGTGATTCTCCTTCTGGAGATGAACATTCTTTCAAAATGAATTACTGTGAATTCTGCTTTTTAAAAATAGACTTCTAGGGCAGAGTAGGGGAAAAACATAGGGAACAGTTAATTAAGGTATCAGGGCTTGAGAAAATTGTTTTTGTCTCCCCAAGACCCCTTCTTTTGGAAACAGCACCTCTCCCAACATTTGTGCTTCTGGTGGACTGGTAACTTGCACTCCTAAGAACTGGAATCTTGAGGAAGACACAGAGGGATAGAAGAGATTGGGGCTGAGTCATCCGTGATGGTGACCTGGGCAGTCCAGAACCTCTGAGCCTCAGTTTTTCTTCCCCCCATAATGGGATTCTGTCTCACTGAATTATTTGAGGATTCAGTGAGATGATGTCTCTGCAGGCTTTGGCACAGAGTTGTTATTCAAGTGAATGTTAGCTACCACTCTTTGAGGTTAGTAGTCCTGGGGACAATTCTTTTCCCCGCCTAAAGAAGGAAAGGGAAAGGAAACTGTCTACTGAGGAGGCAGCAAATGCAGAATCATTGAAAGTGCTTGCAAAGAATATTCAACTATTCAAATTATGAATTAGCAAAAGATAATCAGGTGATTGTGAACTGTGCGTTGCTGCTGCTTTGTTATAATACTGCTGTTAAAACCCACATTACTTCATTCTTAAAAAATCAATAGTGCTGAAGAAACTCAGGCTTCTTGTTGGGTCAGGGAGTGGCAGAATGTAAAGGGAGTAAAAAGGGTGGTAGTCTATAAAGGAACTAGCCATCCAGCCATCCAGAGACCTAGTCTCTCTTTTAATTAATACAGTTATGGAGAGACTCCAGCATATTAACAAGTGCCCCACTATGGGTGGTGAGAACTGCAAATGTGAAACAGAGCATATTGGATTTGGTAATAAAAATACAGAGAATTTTAAATGAGATATCCAGGAGGCATCTAAGTAAGGACACCTAAGATCAAGACTTTATATTCTAGTTGATAAAAAGTTGTGGGTAAAATTAGCTTGCTGAGGTGGAAAAAGAAAGGATCCTACTGGCAGGAGGAACACTGATATGAAGTGATGGGGGAGTTTTGATCAAGCCTGTATCTTTGGTATTTAATATGGGGATGCATAGAGCATATTAGAAGCCATAGGTACAGCCATATACATTCTTAAAATGTGACTTTTTGTTATATTATTTCACATTTGAGCAATTACCAACTTACCAGCAGCTGTACAAAAAGTAAGTCATTGTGAATTTGGAATGCATTTTCACATATACATTGTATTAGACCATTCTTACATTGCTATTAAGAAATACCTCAGATTGTGTAATTTATAAAGAAGAGGTTTAATTGGCTCATGACTCTGGAGGCTTTACAGGAAGCATGGTGCTGACATCTGCTCGGCTTCTGGGGAGGCCTCAGGCTTACAATCATGGTGAAGGTGAAGGAGAAGCAGTCGACTCACATGGCGGGAGTGGAGCAACAGAGAGAGAGTGGGAGGAGAGATACCATACACTTTTAAACAACCAGATCTCGTGAAAACTCACTCACTATTGCAAAGATAGCACCAAACCATGAGAGATCTTCCTCCATGATCCAAACACCTCCCACCAGGTCCCACCTCCAGCACTAGGGATTACAATTCAACATGAGATTTGAGTAGGGATAAATATCCAAACTATATTAGACATGAAACTACAAATTATTATTCAATTCATATTCTAGCTTTAGCTACACCAGAACTAGTATCAGGGTAAGAGAAAGTCCGTATGAAGGGCACAAGATAATGGAGGAAGACAGTTTCTTCTATCATCTAGGGACTTTGAGCCAATTCTTGGGGGGAAAAAATAGATAATGTTGTCTTTGATGGTCCTTTTGTTGTTGTTTTGATCCTCTTCTTCAAATTCCTGGTACCTTTTCTTTCTGACTAACAGAACTCTCTTGTTGTAAAACAGCCAAGTGAAATAGCTATTATTCCAATGTTACAGTTGAGAAAATAGGGCTCAGAAAGGTTTTGTTAACTTGCTCATGCCAATATAATAAATAAATAGGAAAAGCCAGTTTCATAATCAAGCATGTCTGACTCTAAAACTCATGAAGTCCAACATTTTTGCCTTGGAATGTCTGAGTTAACAGTGCCCCCACTAACAAAATGAAGGAATTCAGAAGGAGTGGGTTGAGATGGGGTTTGGACAAAGGAAAGATGAGCTTGGTTTTAGGTATGTTGATTTTGAGCTACCTTGGAAAAGCCGTTTTCTGGTCACAGAAGAAATCTTGGTTTGTTGCCAAGTGTTAGACATGGGTAAACTTAGAGCGTGTCATTTGCTGCAGAATATAGATGGGATATATAGGCAGAGACTGCTAGATAAATAGTTGCTTGTACATTGGTTGTTTGAAAGTTGAGAAATGTCTGCAGTCACTAGTCAGTATTTCTATTGCTTAGCAACTCTATTTCCTCATGTAGCCATAACAAATGGAACTTTCATATTTATTTTTTATGCCTAAGGGTACATAGTGCTGCTTATAAATGATGTATAAGTAACACTTTTATACTATGAGCATTACTCTGACTCTTGGAACCGCAGAAACTCAAGGTTGGACAGGAACTTAATAGTTGGGTTTGTTCTATATTCAGACTGCTTTACACCTTCACGAGGTCCTGACTGACACATACTACTCATTTAGATAGTGCTCCCTATCTGAAAAGTCTCGGTTTTGAGATAACATCTTCCTTCCTTTAGGCAGATTATTCCTGTTTTACCCATGAAGGACAAATCCCAATATCCCTACTTCATGAGAGCTCCTTGCACATTTAGAAATAGGCCCCATGTCTCTGCCAGTTTTCTCTTTCCTGGGCTGAGCTTTTTCTCCATCTTTTCAGTGGCTCCTTGGGTAGATATATTCCTTGAGGGCAGGACTCTTTAGCCCAGGTTCTGGGAGTACACCTCAGTGAGGGCTCCAGTGTCATCCCCTGCAGGTATTGTCTCACTGGCAGAGAGCCACTCATCCATGGCCATACCCTTTGCCGGTGTGGTCCCCATCTAGTGACTGATTCAGATGGGGGTATAAAAGCTCAGTTATTTCAGTCCAATATGTGACAACTCTGAAAAGACATTTTAGTTTCAGAGCTGCTCATGGGGTCAGCTGAGTCTGTCATTGGGCTGCATTGCAACTTGACTTGTTTTCTGTTCCTTCTTGAGTCCTTCCCCTCCCTTTCTCAGGTGTTCATCCCAAGGGCATAAACATTCTGCCTGCCAATTCTGATGCAGAGTCTGCCTCCTGAGGAACCAAGCCTGCAATGTATGACTGCAAGTCTTCTTATGAAACCATTCCAATTTGTTTATGGACTTAGACATGTTGGCAGAGCTTCTGAAGTGGATGGATACCTAGGTGTAATCTTCTGTGTAATCATAATACATTTTGCTTTGAAGAATATTTTAAATTAAGTAAGATTCCACAAATCTAATGTGTAAATCTCATACAGTAGAAAGTTTTCAGTGGGGATCTCTTAGCTTAGGTTCCACCTCAAAAGCAGAGTGTGAAACAAAGACTTACATGTGAGTAGTTTATTTGAGGAAATTATCCCGAGGAACATAAGTGGGAGCCTAGAAATGATTGATCACAATGATCTCTGTTATTTCATAGTCATAGTTTTTCATCAACACTTTCCTAGTGAGCTCATCTTTGGGATGCCAAGTGGCGTTGCTGTGTGCTTTCTTCACGAGATCTGAGCAATGTAGTCAGACAGCCAATTAACATTTTTATTTACTTTGGGAGAGCTCTGAGTCCTGAGACCTGCATGAGATTTTTTCTGGTAGTATTTCCAACTGTCTAACAAAACATGTCAAAAATTTCCTATTTGTCACTCCAGGAATTTGGCTTAATAAGACTGCACAGACCAGGACTGAGAGGTTGGTGGCAAAGGAAGGAGCTACTGAGAGCTGCACATCAATAAGATGAGATATCCAAAGCATGGAAGGATGAGGGTCAGTTAAGGCAAGAAGGGGTAGACTTGGATCAGTTCAGGAGGCTTATCCCAGAACCAGGAATCTAGTTAGGAGACTGAGAAGAAAGGAAGCGAAGGGGCCCCAAGCCAGAGAGCCCTATATATAAAATTATATATAATTTTATATATACAAGTTATAATTTAATTATCAAAAATATTGTGAAGAATGTGCCAATATTATTAGCAAACCTATTTGGCAGATGAAGTAACTGAGGCACAAAGGGGCCAAATAAATTGTCCAATGTTGCATAGGTAGTAAGTGGCTGAGCCTGGCTTCAAACCTTGGTAGACTTTTCCCAAAGTTCATGCTCTTCTGAATATTATTTATTTCTCATGTACCTGTTTCTGAGGCAGAGGTTCTTATGTATTATAAATTTCCTTGGTGAAAGACCAGGACTGGTTCAGAATGTGTGTGTTGGGGAAAAGGGGTCTAACAGGTACACATTTTATAGAACTCCTTCCCTTCATCTGGGCCCATTGCATCTTGCGCTGCACCACCCAGGGAACTGCCCCCTTGCCCTTGTCTGCTACTATGTAGCTTGGTCAGCAAGTTCCCACTTGGAGTTTTTGGCTCTTCTTGCCACTTCAGAACTTGGATGAGATACTAAGCCATGCAATGTGGGGCATGCAATGTGGCCCCACATGTGTTGGAAGAAGCCAGATGTTACACCCTGGACACGAAGGAGAGTTAATTCCCTGTATGGTGAAATTTAACCAGAGGAGCACAATGGACAGGAGGGTAGTGGCTAAATTCCCTCATCTCGCACTGTCCAATCGACTTCTCTGAGGCGTGAGTTTTTCTTCTAGCTCATTCTTTCCCTTGTCAAGTGGATGCACCAGCAAAGGACCTGTTGTGTCACTTTGTGGCTTAGTGTGAAGTGATAGGCAGCATAGTAATACTTCAGTTGGCGTTGCTTGGCATCTTTTCTTGCCTCACTTTCCTTCTTTCTAATCCTCGTGCCCTGGGTTTACCCCTTTCAAAGAAAGCATTAAAGGCCAAGCTAAGAAAGTGGGTCTGAACTAAAAAGTGGAAACAGAGTAGTAGGCATAGTTCTTAACAGCACTTCATTGTCCAGAGACAAGAAAGGGCATAGATTCTTTGAAAAGTAAGTGTAGAACAAGTTAGATATTGATATTATGACTAATGTGTAAGTTCCAGTACTTAATAAGAAGTTGTTGTAAGGTGAGTATTTATGAAGAAGGAGGAGAAGGGAAGAACTCCCTGATCAGGCTGATTGTAAGTCAGATCTACTTACTGCCTGTTATGCCTGTCTCCTCTTCCTCTTCATGTTGCTAATAGCAAAAATAGTCATTTTTTTCTGAACACTTAAATATATGCCTGAGACCATGCTAAGTGCTTTATGTATATTTTCTCATTTATTCCTTTGAGGTAGAAAATTGAGACTCAGAGAAGAGAAGTGGCTGTCAAGTAGCTAATGAGTGCTAGCACCAGATTTCAAACCAGGACTGCCTAACTCCGAAGCCCATACTAAAAATGGATTTATTCTGCTCTCTTCTGCAAAGTTCCTTATCAAAGGAAGTTATCTAGAGCAGAGGAAAGCCACATGGAGGAAAAAATACGGCATGGGAGCATCTTATTCCTTTTGTTCTTATTTGCTCCAAAAGCAACTTCTGGTGGAGCCAGCTTCTGGTATTTGGAGTGTCTTTGCCTTCTAGGAGGAAATACTCTTTCCTAGGTACCACACTGTTGATACTTCTCAAGACCAAAATACCTCATATTATAAAATGATAAACAGGCCTCCAGCTCCTTGATAAACCTTTAATGTGTTGAGTTGGCGTAAATCAATTCCCTAAGTCTGCCTAGCAGAACCAAACCCTGAACATGGTGACCTCACAGGGTCACCTAGCTCAAGGCAGCCAGCAGGCTTCCTACTTGATACTTTCTTTGATAGGTGTCTTTAGGGGAGCCAACTTTTCTTTAACATCTTTCCTTTGACTCTAACGCTCTCCTCTCCCAACATTTCCTCCTCAGTATAACCCCGAGTTTTGTGTTCATGACATAAATAGGGCCACGTTTGCCGCTGAATGATGTCACAGTGCTGGTGATCCACAGATGGAGAATACAAATAGCATTTGACATTTGCCTTTGGGATGCCTTATACTACTTTTTATCCTCCCAGTAATGTTTTTGTTGTGTTTTGTTTTTGTTTTTTGTTGTTGTTTAAATGATAATGGCAAAAAACCCTTGTTAAGAGTCGTGAGATCTGGGATCTATTGCAGCTCTGACTTATCATCTGAATGTGACTTTGATCTGTCACCTGGTCCTCTGAGGATTCAGTTCATTCACCTGCAAAATGGGAGAGTTGGGAGAGATTATTTATTCTTAAACCACACTGATTATCAGAATCACCACAGATGCTGTTTAAAAAGGGCCCATCTCAGAGTCCTGAATCACACTTCAGGTGAAGGGAGGAGAAAGGAGATTGGGGAGAGGAGCAAAGGTCCAGAATCCATAATTGCAACAAGTTGTCTACGGCATTCTGATGCACAGTTTAGGATAACTTTATGTAATACTGCCAGTTACACAACTCCAGGGGGTGCCACCTGCATTCTACAGACTCCTTGGACACAGTTCACATGGAATAGAATCTGAACAGCACCTCATGGAATTGTGAAATACAGCAGCCCTGTATGAGCTGATTACTGTAGAGTGTCATTTGCAAGCATGGATATTCTTTGATTGGATGATAGAGTGCTCTGAGGTCCTCAGTAGACAGTGGCCCTGTATTAGTTCATTTTCACACTGCTATAAAGAACTACCCGAGACTGGGTAATTTATAAAGAAAAGAGATTTAATGGACTCATAGTTCTGCATGGCTAGGGAGCCCTCAGGAAACACACAGTCATGGTGGAAGGCCAAGGGGAAGCAAGGCATGTCTTACATGGCGACAGCAGAGAGAGAGAGTGAGTGGGGGAAGTGCTACACTTAAAAACCATCAGATCTTGTGAGACCTCATTCACTATCATGAGAATAACAAGGGAGAAATCTACTCCCATGATCCAATCACCTCCCACCAGGCCCCTCCTCTAACATGTGGGGATTACAGTTTGAGATGAGATTTGAGTGGGGACACAGAGCCACACCATATCAGACCCGTAAGCATGTGGTTACGGATGAAGGCACAATAGCTGTGACCAATAGGATAGGAAAGTGGATGGCTTAAGAACAGCTAATGAACACCACCCCATAGGAAGCTGACTATCAGATTGTCTCCCACATTCCAGCATTCCAGCTGGTGCCTGTCTGACAAGAGGGAGAGGTGTGTGAAGAAAGCGGGATGTTGAGAGCAGCGTGAGCCAAACAGCAGGACCTTGGGTCAGGGTTTCCCCAATAGGGTTGAATTGAGGAAAAGAAACAAGGCTTTATCCCAGCTAAGAAAAGCTTTTAGTTGCCTACTAATTTCTGTGCTTTGGGGTTTCTTTGACTTTGTTTTCCCTTTACACATGGTGAAACTCCTTTTGAAAATAAATTTACCCCTGTCTTAACCAAATCCAAAAAAAAAGATAAGACTTGGTAAACGTGTATGGAGACATTACTGGAGTTCCTAGAAGCCAGGTTATGTTAGTAAAATTTGGATAAGTTTGGGTACCTGGGCAGACAGGAAGTTGAAAATCTGGGGAAAGAGTGTTGGCATGCAGTTGTGATTAGACTAAATGTTATAAATGAATTTTTATCAGAAGCTAGTGAGATGCTACTGAGCTGACTTGAGGTATTCCCTTGTCTAGAATAATACTCTGCTTAATTTTTATGAGAATCAGTTGAAGCATTTGTCAAAAATGCAGAGTCCTGCCACAGTCCTAGGCAATTCTGAGTCACTGGGTATGGAGGGGGCACCTGGGCTGTGCATTTTACATGAGCGTCCAAAAATCATGCTTTGAGAATGCTGTCCTAGACAACTGGTGGAAAGACAGGGAACTTTGTTCCAGAATACATCCTGTGTTCCTTGGAAATTATATTAACTCCTCTCAGCCTTAGTGTTCCCTCATGTGATACAGAGAAGGATACTTACCCTTTCCAAAATCAGTGGTCTTAGAAAAGTATTTTAAAATAAACTGTGGATAAAAGAGGTAATGCTAGTTACTTAGAATAGGAATTTACATGAATAGAAGTCTATGTCATGGCCTTCTGTAAATTCACCTCTCAACCCAGCACACAGCACAGGAATATGGAAATAGCAGGAAGTATGTATGCATATATGTGTATAAATATGTCTTAGTCCATTGGTGCTGCTACAACAAAATTATAATAAAATGCCACCAACTACGTAGCTTATATTCAACAGAAATTTATTTCTCACAGTTTTGGTGGCTGGGAAGTCCAAAACCAAGGAGCTAGCTGACTCAGTGTCTGATGAAGGCTCACTTTCTCATGGATGGGGCTTTTTTGCTATGTGTCCTCATGTGGTGGAAGGGGCAAGGCAGCTCCCTGGGGCCTCTTTTATAACGACACTAATTCCATTCATGAGGACTCTGCCCTCATGACCTAATCACCTTCCAAACATTCTGCCTCCTGTCACATCACATATGAATTTTGGGAGGACACAAATGCTCAGACCATAGGAGAATTTGGAAAGATTTCTAGGAAGTCAAACAATAGCTTTTTAAGAAGTCTATTTTCTAATAAGCTATTAGTTAGTGCTTATTAGAAAATAGAATCTGCCAAAGTAATGTAGGAGGAGCATTTATCAAGGCAGATTGATAAAGGGAACTCAGTAGATAAGGAAAACAAATATTGACCAGTGAATTATATTTATAATATATTTTGTATTTGTAATATATTTTGTTCTTATTTAGAGAATGTACTAATTAGGGTAAAGTATAGCTGCTGTAACAGAGAACCAACAATCTAGTGACTCAAATAACAAAGAAGTTTATTTACTGCTCATGTAGCAATCCTGGTATGAGTAGTCATTGCCTGATGAATAGCATTGCTCTGCGTGGTCATTCGGTGAGAGGTTCCTTCTATCTTGTTGCCCTGCTATCACGTAGGACACTGCCATCATTTACTTTGCAGAAGCTGGCTTGTCACCTGGAAAAGGGACAGAGAACATGGAGCATCATAAAGCTCAGACCTGGAAGTGGCACATAGAACTTCCATTCACAAACCACTAGTGAGCTTCAAAACACCAGGATGCCTAAGTGAAAGGGAGGCTGGGGAATGTAGCCTAGCAGAATAGCCATATCCAACCATAACTCTATTATTACTGCTGTTGAAGAAGGCGAGAACAGAGTTAGTGACTAACTAGCAGTCTCTGCCATAGGAACGTATACGGAACTTTGAAAATGGAGCCAATTACTACTTTTCATGGCTTCACTAATTGGCCAGAGCTACTACTGTGCTGTGGAGTATCAGTGTTTCCTTTGATGTGCTGTTCCTAGCCTCTCTACGAGCTTATATCTAGTATCCCAGGTAAACCGGAGAGTTATCCTGGGCAATGTGGATGCTGCTATTCCCTTTTCTTAATTTTAGGGTTCTCCTCCTGTATCCTGTACAGGTCATGAGAAAAGACTTGTTGAGTCCTATCCTACTGTTAATAAACGTGTTGTTGATTGGAAAATGTTGGCAGAAGTGCCAGTATGAATAGTCTTCTAGTTGCCTTTCTGACAGTTGTGACATAATGAATCTCAAGTGTGACTATTGTCATATAATTAGAGGCTCTGAACATTAAGAACATTTTCTTAAGGATCATCCAGGCAGAAAATGAGTTCACAGGTTTTTAACATTTTTACTAATGGTCCCCAAGGCTCCACCTGTCCCTGCACTCTATTCTATACTGCCTCTTTATTGGATTTCTCCCCCACTGCAACGTGTGTGTGTGTGTGTGTGTGTGTGTGTGTGTGTGTGTGTGTGTGTGAGAGAGAGAGAGAGAAGAGAGAGGAAAGATTGACAATGTATTTCAGAATTCTTAAGGTTTGTTCCTCATTATTCTGTGATGTGCGGTACTATTCATAACAGAAAGGTCTGATAATTAGCTGCCTTGGGATGTTCTAAAGGTGAAGTCACTCTCCTGCCATGCATCATGCAAGAGAGATTAGTGATGTAGACTGGAGGTTGGGATGTGACAGAGACTGTTAAGGACAAAAGCAGATTGATAACAGTGAGAGCTGCTGCTTGGATAGGTTCATGGATTTAGAGAGTGACCTCCCCACCATGGGAACTGGATCCCTATGAAACTGTGGCATGAACTACAATGAAATGAAATTACCTCAGAGAAAAATCTGAAGGCACATTTGAGGACTGGGACATTGCTTAGGAAGCTGATTACCAAAGACAAAAACATTCATGTGTATAGTGGGAGAATGGGAGATAGGTTACTTTTTAAATAGCTAGTTGGCATTGTCATTGAAGTTTGCCTTACTGGAAAAATTATACAGCTTTTCAGTTTTATATACATGCACATGCGCACACACACACATACACACACACACTATATATATATGTATTCTGGGGAAGAGGTGTTTTATTTTCCTTTTGTATCATGATTTAATAGACCCTTATATTCTCTAAGAGATCTGGGCTTTCAGCCACGTTCCCACAGGATTCTGGAATTTTTCCCTCTACCCTCAGCCTGCCCCATCACCCAAGTATGCTTTTTGTGATTCTTGTGTTTCTCTAGAGTCTCACCAACTGTATTTCTATAGCTTGGTCAATGTTCCATCTTGGATTTCATGTTTTGCCACTTGTGATGGCAATTTATAGTAAAACCAAGATATGACCTGTTTTGTGTCCAGCAATGAAACAAGTTGGAATCTGCCTGTGATGTGCAATGTGCCTTCAATGAAGGGGCAGCTGTGATGTGAATGGATCTTGGGGGAGAGAAAGGACCTTAATTTCTCTTCTCTTTTCCCATGGATATAAAACTTTGTTATGGTAAACTAAACCTCTGATATCATATGCAGCCGCTGGCATTCTAGATTGTTTTAATGGCCACTCCTTATTGCTTCATGCTAAGCATTACCATCTGTTTCTTTCTTAATTATAAATGCAGCAGGAATTCACAATTACATCAGTAACGGTGGAAATAAAAGGGAGTTAGAGGCTTTCTACTTAACACAAGGCAGCCTTCCTCTGATACTTTTCTTCTGTTGCAGGTATTGGTCAGAGAGGAGACTTTTTCAGCGGTTTTCTTTTCCCTCTCTTCAATATACTTACCATGAGAATGTCATGCTATCAATTCAGCAATTTCCTTTTAGTGAGAGGGAGAGCTGTGTTTATTTTCTGTCCATGGAGCTGGGGATGTGTGGGCAGCTCTTTCTCACAGTATTGGAAACCAGTGATGTGATTGTCCTGCTGTTATTGGCCTCTGTTTTTGTGAAAAGAGATGAGTTATAATAGCCCAATGACATGAGTCATGTCATCCCTCAGAGGAAAGCTGGGAGTGGACATCTAAGAAACTCTGGTAGCCAGCCTGCCTGTCTGTGAATATATGGGAACATTTCTAGAGGGAGGTAATATAAAAGCTGAAGACATATTTAACCCAGATTACTCAGGCTTTTATTTTTCATTAAGTGGAAAAACTAATCAAATTTCAGACTCAGGGAATTTTAGTGTTAAAAGAAACCCTTATGAATCACCTTGATCAAAGCCATAGTGACTATTCTTTCCTTTGTGTGGTGCTTGACCAGGCTGAGCATGGGATTTGGAGTCAGTAGAACAGGTTTGAATCTGAAGTCACCGCCATGGACTTCGAGTCCTCTTCATTGAGTTTTTAGTGTCAGTTCTCTTCATCCATGACAGAGACATGATGCTTCTTATGAAGCCCATGTTTGGATTAAATGAGGGAGAACAAGTAAATCCTAGCCATTGTGTGGCCGACCTGTGGGGTTTTATTTTCCCCTTCTTTCCATTCACATTTATGACAGATGAAGAAATATTGGTCCAGAGAGGTTAAATGCATTGCCCAAGATGATACATCTAGTTCAGGGTGGACCTGAAATAGAAGTACTGTTTTAAGACTCTATTTCAAGGCTTTTGCTTACTATGTCATATCTAGACCCTTCACTACCTTTCTCCATCCTTGTCACCATTGTACTATTGCACAATAAATAACCACAATGATTATCATGTGTATGATACTTTTTAAATTTGTAGCATACCTTTTAAAATATATATTCCCATTTAACATGAAGTAGGTGAAGTAGTATTATAATCTAATCCTTCCTCTTATTTTAAGTTGGAAATTCTGAAAGGTCAAGTATCTTGTTGAAGTCACACAGAAGGCTGAGTCAGGACTTGAACCCAGGTTTTTGAGGCTTTCCATGTATGGGCTTCACTCTATACTAGGTGGACTCTTACTGTTATACCAGTACATGTAGGAGAGGACTGAAAGATGAAGTAAAAAGAAATCAATATTATTATCTATAATTTAATAGTTGTAGTTAGGACACTTTATGATGTGGATACTATAAGACCAAAACCATTTTCTTGAATTATATCAGTATTTTAGCAATCCATGTGCTTTTTACCCACCAGAAGGTTCCCCTGGGTAAGTAAAAAGATGGAGCGGGAGACAGCAGGTTTGCACCGAAAGTAGTTATAAAACAAAACAAAACAAAACATATAAGACATCAACCACAAGAGGCCCTTGCTCCAAAATGCAAATGACTCATTTGCTACCTCAAAAATTCACCTCATCAATGAAGGGATCATTTGATCATTTGTTCCTGCCAAGTTTATGTTTAGTCCAAGAAGGGTCAGGTTGGTGCACGTTCTCACACAGGGGTCTGAGAGCACAGTGGCAGGTGTGAAAAGAGTCTTTGGGCCTTGCACTTGCCTTTTCATGCCAATGCCCTCATCCAAATGAGGAGTCCCCTTTGCACTTTCCCAGCTTCTAGGCCATATGTTATGTCTGTCTCTTACAGGGTGATTCAATGATTCCTGGTGATAATGACATCACAGTGAGTTTTACTTACATCCTGTTTCTCTTGTATAATGCCCATGCTCCTCCTGTCATGCTGTCCTGAGCCATCAGGGCCCACTCTATAATAAGCCAGCTTCCTGAAAATCAGGCCTTCCTGGCAACAAAACTAAATCTTTTAATCTCAGAAACCCTACTACTGACCATGTATAGAAAACCATGCAAATTTAAAGAATGTAAATATTGACGTTCTGAGGTTTTCCCATGTAACCTGATTTAGTCTGATTTCCCTATTATTTCTGCCATTTCTGTGGGCATTTTACTGAAGCCAGGTTTTATACAGCAGCCCAGGAGCAGCATCGTTCATAAGGTAAGGGCACAGGCTATAGCATCGGCCAGACCTTTGGTTGAGTTCTGGCTGTGCAGCTTGACTGTGTGATGTCATGTAAGTTCTCAGAGCCTCACTCGCCCCATCTGTAAAGTGACGATAATGGTACCTACCCACTAGCTGGTGCTGTGAGGATCAGATGAGCTACCGCATGCAAAGTGCTTAATTATAGGACAATGTTTTGCCTTTCTCACCCCCCTAGAACCAGATGAATGATTCATTTGTGATATTTTTCTCTCATTAGGAAGCTTTAGCTGGACAACGGTCATTCAGGATTCTTTTAACACATGAAATGCATTTGTTTTATTGAAAGAGATTAGAAATATTATTTTGAAAGTTTTATACCTTACTTTAGAAGTCAAGTCTTATATCATTAGTAGGTTTTCACTTCAGGTTACTTTCATGTTTTATCCTTTCACTGCAAGCAAGGTGGTGAGAAAGGCATTCTTTCTATTGTCTTGCATGCGAACGTGAAAATATCCTTTATGTGCCAAATACAACTTTGTGAGCATATTGTTTGTTTTAATCTAGCCTTTTAATGTCAGAAAAAAGTCTCAAAGTTCTAGTATAATAATAATGATTAAAATGCTTGTTAAAGAGCACATTTAAAGATAAGGCTATTTTGAGGACTCAGGGGCATATAAACAGGTTATTTTTTTTTCATAAATGTATTAAATCAGACATGTGCTAACCAAATGTGTGACCTTATATAGGTTTTTTCCAGAGTTTTACAGAAATAACACTAAAATAAAGGAATGTGAATTCCTTTGCCAGTTCTTTGAAGGAAATGGTAGAATCTGACCTACCTCGAAGGAGTATTAAGAGAAATAACCTGGTTATATTGCTGCAGGCTTAGAATCTTTAAATAGTCTCAGAGATCAAATCTCCCTCAGCTACATAGAATGATTCCATATGCTCTCTTCTGAAACTTCCTCTCTTTATCTCTAAACGGGGCCGTTTGGAGCCACACATGAGGAGGCGCAGTGGAAGAAAAATGTTCTGCTGAGCGGAAGCCATGCCACATGCCGACATCTCCTCCGATAATGACATCCTCACTCTGGAGAGGCCAGGACCAACTGTGTTATCCTCTTTCTCCTGCTCTTCTCCTCCCACCACACACATACACGAGCACCTGTCAACCAACATCCTCATACCCCTTCTTCTCTTAGAAAGGAGCAGCTTCAAACATAATATTCTAGGGGAAAGGCCCCATGACTCTCTGATAAGAAGAGGAATCTGTATTAAATCCTTTAATTCTACTAAACGTGCAAAAGCATTGAGCAAGCAATCAGGCAACCATGTATATAGCTGCAGATGTCCCGTACGTATGGACCATTGTCCACACTGCTGGTGGGGCTGGCAGCATTTTAAAAACTGGTTATAACACATATGGTCCTTTGCTTTTTGCTCTGGCATCTGAAGTCTTGCTAATCCAAACACATCATCGTTGCGGTACTCCCAGCACAGTAAATAGCTATCTGCTCTCAAGTTATGAATGCCATGTGCTTCCCTGGCTCAAGGTTGTGGGTAAATTAGTTCTTAAATGAAAGTGAGGGACAGGGATCTTTGCAAAGAGAAGAAGCATGTTAGGTGTAGGAGGAAATTAAATGGATTGGACTCTCCTCTGTCTTTTCAGTGTTTTGGCCCTCCACCCATTATAAGCTTTCAAGCTTTATTGGATGATAGTTTCTAATTCCTCTTCTAGCCAAGGCTCCAAGGTATGATTTCAGGATGGAGAATAAATTCTTTCTATTTCCCATCTCTCAGAAAAATTGCTCATCAACTAAAGTTTTCAAAGAGTTAATTTATGGTAAGCTGTTTTGGTTGTCTAGCTATTTATATTATCATCATTATTCAGTCTAAAGTCTTGCCTATTGCTGAAAACGTTACACAAAACAAGATATTGTGGTCATTTATTTCTTAGCCATTGCTTTGCTGTTTACACACCCACTAATTGCCTTGAACACCACAGAAAAGAAATTGCAGAATAATATTTCCTAAACACACTTTGGGTTTACAAAGTGATTATAAATGGCTTTTAAAGAAAGTAATTCCTGTTCTCTTCATTGTGTTCAAGCTTCTCTACTTAATTTTGCTGTGTGTGTTGGAGGATTGTGGTGGTAAGTTGAGATATGTAGACAAAACAAATTTTGTCATTTTTCAGTAGACAAAATTATATTAGTGGTGGAGATACTGTCATTTTAAAATTATTCTGAAAAACATTTATTGAGTACTTTCAATATGTCATCAGACAACTTCACCTCTCTTTGGGTATGAATTTTTTGTTTGTGTTTTGCTTTGATTAGTTTTGTAAAAGGAGACAGCAACCCAAGGACTTTATAGCTATAAAATGGCAAGGGTGGTTACTACAACCTAAATATGAGAAAAAAACAGTTTTGATTCCTTCCTTGAATGCCTCCATCACAGAGCAGTTTTTAGCAATGGAAGTAAGATTGTGAAAGGAAAAGAACAGGGCCCTTTACCGAGCTCCAGGAATCCTTTTGTGGTACTTTTAGCAAGTATTGATGGTAGAAAATTAATAGATATAATAAACACTGTGAGGTTGGCTGGCATTTTATCTATCCCTTGAACAGGTTTAGGAAATATAATGGACTTGTGTCCACAAATCTGAAATACAAATTTTTTTGTGTGTAGTAGTAATTTTCCCTGCAGTTTTGGCATTCTTTTTCCATTAAATGTCTCAGTTTCCAGTGAGGGGAATACACCCTTGGTCCTACTTTGTCATTTTGGGACGATTTATTTTAAAATTATAGTAAGGGACTTTGGTCAGAATTCCACTAGACTAATTTCAAACCCAGTCTGCTGACTCCAACTCGCCATAATCGTCCCCACCTCCAGCACACCGAACAGGAAGTGGCATACTCAGATGCCAGGAACAAGGCGACTGCTCAAATGGAATAACACTTGGCAGTTTGCAAAAATTTGTTGATGTAAGCTGAAATTGTAGGTTAGAGACTGACTTGTGGGATACATTTCTGCCAATTATGGTCCATTGTACAGTCAAAAATGGGAAAAATTACTTACTGCTGCTGGCTTTTTGGCATTGAAATCACTGATGGAATAATCAGAGGGAAATCTTCTAAGTTATCATAAAAGATGGATTGTGACACAGGATGTCAGTTTCCAGGGTTATCCGTTTTACCTGCCTCACATGACTGGAAAGCTTTTTGTTTAAGAAAAGAACCAAAGAGCCAGAGAACTGTTGAGCAGTCCTTGACACTGACTTGCCCAGTGATAACTGATGCCTACAACTACCCTTCCTGTCCTGCTACTTGGGGGGCCAATGTTTTTAAGAGTTGGGGCTTTGGGAAGATTTTTTTCGGTGCCTCTCCTGTGTTCAAAGCTCCTGAAGCATCTGTAACTTCCTATTCCAGGAGTGTACACATTCTGTAACTAGAAGCCTACAGCTGAAATTGCTGAACACCAAAATAACTACAGTTGATCACTGGAGACATGCCTAAGACTGAACATAATTTTTCATTTTCATTCATGGATTTGTACATATTCTAAAAAAATTCACTCTGAAAATAATATTTGCATAAAAGGAAATAAGAGAAAACATACTACCCATCCATGTAGACCAAATGAGCTACATCTCTTTATTGATGAATTTTAAGTCATTTGGGTTTTTCCATACGTATTTCTCATTGAATGCTCCTTTTCCAGAAGACCTCACAGGTGTCTGACTGTGTCCTCCATCACAGTCCTCCCAGTATTGAGGACAGATCTTAGGATTCCTTTCTTGAGGGTCACGCATCCCTACTTTGTAATTCACCTCCTCTGTCCTCTATTTCAGGATGCTCGGCTCTGAATGCACTGCTTGCCTCAACCTTCCCTTTGGATTGAAAGTTCCTTAAAGGAACTTAGGCAGCTGATGTTTCAGCACCCCCAGAATCTGCCTTCTCTTTTTCTGGAAATAGTACCTTAATTACTCAAGAGAACCTACTCTCCCACTTTGCATATAGGCCAAGTGGCATCCCAATTAAGATTTTCTTCTCTTTTCTGCCTGGAGGTGATCACATGATTCAGTTGAGGCTATCCAGACTATCTCTGCTCCTAGAATTTGAGCTTTGGGTAGAATCCCTGTAAGAATGGATAAAAGAGAGATCTGATTCCTCTTAGGAGAGTTTTCTGAAGAGAAGGCAGGATATCCTACTGCTTGCCTTTGACTTGCCTACTTTCCTTCCTTTATGAGGTGCGCTTAAGCAGCTTCACTTTAGAGTATGCGAGTTGACTCATATCTTGCCAATACATCTTTTAATTTTGTCCCTATTGGCCCAGATTGGTTGGTGTTTGCTGACAAAGCATCCTAATACAGCCTCCATCTTCCAGTTCCTATTTATGTGTCATGATGATCTGAAGCGTTTTGAAAGAATAGTGAAGGTTATTGCATAAGATTCAGAGAGTTCCAGTTTTCAATGGGATCATAGATATGAATTAAACCAAATAATATTCTTTATTATACAACTTTATTTCTTCCCAGAGTTTTAGAAACATGTGAGTTTAAAATGGGTTCGAGCAGGAAATAACTAGAAATTCATGATCATTATCTTTTAAAAATGATTTTTAAAAAACTTTAGAATAGTTTTAAATTTACTGAATTTAAATAGTACAGAGTTTCCATATAGCCCACACCCAGTTCTCCCACTATTAACATTTTACCTCAGTATGGTAGATTTGTCACAATTAATGAACAAATATTGAATATTTTCAACTGAAGTCCATAGGTTATTTAGATTCCTCTGTTTTTCCCTAATGTCCTTTTCCTGTTCCAGGATCTTATCCAGAGTACCACACTACATTTGAAGTCACATCCTGTAGACCCCTTTTGGTGGGATAGCTTCTCAGACTTTTCTTGTTTTTGATAGCCTTTACAATTTGGAAGAGCATGGTCAGATATTTTGTACCATGCTTCCAATTGAGATTTATCTGATGTTTTTCAAAAGTTTAGACTGGGGTGACGTGTTTTAGAGAGGAAGACCACAGAAGTAAATTGCCATTCTCATCATCACATCAAGGGTGCAAACTATCAAAATGCTTATTGCTGTTGATGGTAACTTTGATCACCTGGCTGAGGTAGTGTTGATCAGGGTTCTCTTTCTTTCTTTTCTCCTTTTACACATTGCACTCTTTGGAAGGAAATCACTACACTATGCGTAGCCCACACTAAAGAGTTGTAAGGTGAGAGACAGACAGGTACAAAGAAAGAGGCAGTTATTAATTCCAGGATTTTAAAAAACAAGATGGTGTTATACTCCACCTTCTTAAGTGTGTAGTTTGTATACATATTATTCGTAATTCTTCTACACAGGAGATTTATCTATTTTCCTTCTTTCTTTTATAGCTTATTTGTATTACTGTGGATGCATGAATACTTATTCTATAAGTACTGGTTATAATCTAGTACTAGTTTATTTATTATGTTGCTCATGTTGTTATAGCCTTGGCCATTGGGAGCTCTTTCAGTGGCTCTTGTGTCCCTTTGGCATACTCCCATTGTTCTGGGGTTTTCTGATTTTTGGTCTTTTTTTAACCCTTCCTACTTTCTGGCAATACAAAATGCTCTCAGCTTATCTCTCATACTTACTGCTCCGGTGCTAGAATCAGCCATTTCTCCAAGGAACCCTGGTTCTTTTTAGTGGAGAGTGGCATTAAAAATACAGACCTGGTGTTAGTTATGCTCATTACGTCTAGAGTGTCATTGCTTCTAGGTCTTCTCAGCTGAAAGAGCAAGAAGATGTATGCGTGTATACTAACCTATCTGTATACACATATCTATAAATATTTCTCTGTGTAATCATTTGTACCTATTAAGATAAACATGAATGCATACTGATATCTCCAACTCTAATCTTTCAATACATTCTAACTTTGTCCTCTTGCTTTTCTGTAAGCTCAGATCCCAACAGTGAAGAACCTGGTTCCCTTCACCCACCATTCATTGTCCAGTTCCAGCATAGATGTATTGTTTCAGAATTGTTAACTCATACTCCTGTGGAGAACAGCTTTATCAACTAGAGTACAGTGCTTACAGTGCAGTTACTGTTACCTTTAGCCTTATAGAGTATACTCTTAGTGCACCTTATTCCAACCCCCTGCAGTGACATTGTTTCATACTATTCTCTTTAAAATTATGTTTTAAATTTATCCAGGGGATAATGCATAGCTAAAGATGACAATTCGTGCTGACAGGCTTATAATAAAAACTAGCAGCCCGTTTCTCTCACTCCTTCTCCACCCTTACCTGTTCCCCAAGAATAACACTTTCAACTCTGGTAGCTGTTCATGTCAATTTGTCTAAAATCTAAATAATGTACTTTACAGCTTGAGATATCAATTTTAAACATTATACAATGATTTCCTATTATTGTGGATACGGATTTAGCTTTATTGCACCTCCTTTCCCTGATCCATTTCTTTGCAACATAGTTATTCACATTTTTTGTTAAATCGACATTTAGTGTTTACATTGCTTTCCTATTTATTTTTTTAAATCCTGGGACCAATAATTGACTCTTTATTTGTACCCATTTCTCACCCTATAAGACTTTTCCCCACATGATCAAATTTACCAGATGGTATCCAGTTTCTTCTTGCTCCTGATTCTTACTTCCCAGGACCCTCTGTTTACTCAGGCTACTTCATGGGCTGTATTTATGCATAGCTAGGAATTGGGCTGCTGGTGTCTGGAAACTGAATGGGGAAGGAGACTGGGGGGTCTGCGGGGGCGGCTCTCATTGTCTTCTATGTAGGCTTTCACTTCACCTCCTTGTTCTTAGATTGGTGTCTCACCTCATCTCACCTTCCACTGTGCCCAGGTCACTAAGTCCCAAGCCTTTCTGAGTCACTTACTATGAGACTTATACTATCTCCTGACATTGGAAGGATGTGGGTTGCAGTTGCCTCTTTGGACATGAAGGACTTAGAGACCTAAGGGTATATAAGGTTTTCATACATGCTTTCTAAAAAACTTTCTGCTTTCAACCCTATGACTTACTCTGCTTTAGTGGTACCTGGTACCTCTAATTCCTGCACCTTCCTTAGGTTCTTTGCAGTAATGCATTTGTTTCTCTTAGGTATACCCTAAGATTACCCCATGGGTACATAAGTTACTCTGGCTTTACTGTGCTGTCAGTAAGAATTCCTATATCTGCTTGACATCTTCACTTTGTGTGGTTCAGTGTTACAGATGTCTTTCATGTTTTTTGTGCTGTTGGTTGTTGTGAGAGGTGACTGTGGAGAGAAAAGGGTGTGCCAACTTAAACCTGAAGTCCCATACCTAGTCTACACTTCTATGACCACACTAAACTCAGCTCATGTTACCTCTTTGGAGAAGGTACTCCTGAATCTTCCAAAGTAAGTTTCTTTGTCCTTGGCATCCACAGCATTCAATCTGTGGCACAGGCCACACTCTTGTCATTTTCCTCACTAAACAATAAACCCATCTAGGGCAGGGATCATATCTAACTCACTAACGCATGTGTACTGTGAACTCTGTGCTGGCTGACTCTACTATATGTCCTCAGTATGTGCTTACTGAAATCTAAGAATTTACTACTAATTTAGTTTACTAATTGTAAACTAAAACCTCTGAGATATATTATGTTGCTCAAGTACCATCTGAGAAGTTAAGTGTCAATGTTGGACTGAAACTAGAATTTCACATTTTAAAGTATTAACCCGGTTTTATGTCCCATAGCTATGCGGCCCCTAAAAGTGTTCTTGTGTGACCTAGAAAAGATTGGAGGAAATTGAGGATACTTCAATTTGGGAGGTTCCCCAAACAACTTGATTTTTCTAATTAGATAGAGACATCTTTCATATTTAAAATTTTATTTCCGTGCAGATTTGCTGTGACTTTGGTGTGGCCTAATCTTTAGAAGTAATCACTTTAGCAGTGAAATTTAACTTAGAAGTCCAATTAGGGTTAAGATAAAAAGGTAACAAACAAGAATATGTACTCTGGAGTTATACAGATCTGAGTTTGAACTTTAGCTCCTTCACTTACCAAATCGATAAGTCATTAACTTCTTTCAGCCTCAATCCATCTACGTTAAAATTGGGATAATAACAATACAAACATTATTGGTCTGTATGAAGATTAAACAATATAATGTATATAATACAGCATAATGCCTGGTATGTGGTAAGCTTTCAATAAATGTTACCTTCATTTGTTATTATATATCATGACAGTTAATATAATGCTGAGCTAATATTTGATGATTGTCTGAAATAACTTGAAAAAGTTTAGTGCAAAAATTGGGGGATGGAGGGGTTGGGAACTGGGCATAGAAAATTCAGCAATCTAAGGAAGCAGTGGTACTTTCTTCACTGAGCCCTATTAAATTGAAAGATTGTGTTCTAGCACCAAGGAAGAGTAGCTATACGAATCATTTCTTATGATCTAAACTCCATTAGCTACTCCATTTAGCTGTTAATGTTGTGAGGCCATTGGTGGAAATAAATGTGTTATTTGGTAATGGACTTGTTTTCTTAACAATTATAATATATTGTTCTTTCCAAATGCTATAATTTAATTCTGCCATTCTGCTAATTAGTCAGCCGATCAGCCTTCAGCATTGTTTCAATATCCCACCCACCACGTTTTTATATTAAAGCTAGTACTTAATTGGTGGTGTGGGCTGAATTCTGTTCCCCCCAAATTCACACATACCCTAACCCCTAGTACCTCAGAAGGTGATCATATTTAGAGATATTTCATCTTGAAAAGATTAAAATTAGGCCATTAAGCTATTAGGGTGGGGTCTGCTTCAGTGTGACTTATCAGAAGAAGAAATTTGGACACACAAAGGGACACTAGGGGCATGCAGAGAGAGACCACCTTGTGGAAAGACAGAGAACAGGCGGCCACCTGCAAGCCACAGAGAGAGACCTCAGAAGAAACCAACCCTGCCAGCGCTTTGATCTTCAACTTGAAGCCTCCAAACTGTGAGAAATATATTTCTGTTGTTTAAGCCAGCCTGTCTGTGGGATTTTGTTACAGCAGCTAAGCAAACTAATGCAGTTGGCATTGAGGAGCAAAATTTAGACTGGAATTTCTGATTTATTTTATTCTGTATGGCTTACAAAGCACTTATCACACACGCCATTTGAACTTCACCCAATCCTATAAAGTAAGTGTTATTATTAACTCCCATTTTACAGATGAAGCCATTGAGGCTCCGAGAGTCTATACAAACACATAGCTGATCAGGGGGCAAGTGGAAATTGAACCCAGGCTACTTGATTTCAATCCCCCTTTCTTTTTATGTTTCTCGTTTCTCTCTCCCTTTACTGTGAGTGTAGAACATGCACCTGTTCTTTTCTACTGCAACTCATCCATTTGTGCAACTGACAGGTTACCACTGGTGACTGTGGATTGCTGCCTAATACTGAGCTGAAGAAAACAACAAATTTGCCAATCTGAAAAGAGAGCATTTTTATTTATTGCTCAGCTTCCAGAACCTAATGCCTTTCAATTTTCTGTCATTGTTCCACTGAAAGTGAAAAATGGAATGTTGATATACCTCTTTTTTTTTTTTTTCTGTTTTTATGCCACTCCATGTGGTTAGATCACCTTTTAGGTGTTCATTCATTCCACAAATATTTACTGAGCACCTGTTTTGAGCCCTGTATTTGGATGTCATGTTTTTGAGGCAGGAGTTAATGTGCTCAGCAGGAAGAGATGCGGCTGCACAGAAAACTGCTGCTTCATGCGCCAGGGAGGTCTTCCCATGATACTATATTGCAGCTTGTTTGCTGAATGAAAATACAGTACACCTTTCCCACATTCCCTAATTAAGCTTTCAGTGTTCTTCTTCCTTCTGTGAAAAACATTTATAAAAATTCTAAGATGTGTGTCCCAAAATAATATAGTAAACAACCTAATATTACTGGTTTTATATAATCTTAGTGCACTCTCTTATTCATAATTAAAGTTATAACTCTGACTATGTGGAGGAGAAAGTGAATAGATGAGGTGGGGGGACATTTTAGTAATAACTTTGATTTTGGATGTCTGCTCTATTATTTTTAGATTATAATTTAAATAAGTTCATGTGTATTACATTATTTCACCAAAAATGTTACTTTAAGATATGGAGAATGTTCCATTTCCCCCCAAGAGTAGCAATAATTTTTTAAATTATCCTTTAAATTGGATTAAATTACTTAATTCCAGAGACCTGTGTTGTTCTTGTGTGACAATAAAGAGTATGCAGCTTTAAGTTACTGACCGTCTAATTAAAAAGATGTTTCCAAAGTATGACCAGCATTGGAATTGGTTCAGACCCATATTTATAAACAGTAACTATGACAACCCATTCCTCCCAACCATGCTCAACCCCTCATACTTTCCCAACTGTCTGTTTTGCAAGATGACATAAGTAGAGGGTTTGGAAAAAAGAAAAAAAATATTTGGATGATAAACGCTTTTTGCAAACAGAGCCTATAAAGCTGTTTGTTCAGCAGCATGTGATTCAGACAGTGGGAGTTCATCAGACAGCAAGGATTAACCCCCTAATTTGTTTCTCTCTTTTGGAAGAGGACAGACTGCTGTGAATTCCATGTACTCAGCCTGAGCTGCCAAACATGATTGAAAACTATTTGACTGACTGGTGGCCAAAACGTGAGGCAGGGACCATTCATCATTTTCCTGCTCTTCACAACCCCATATAATAAGTTTTGTTTTGTTTAAAAGAAGTAAATATATATTACAGTTTTCAAACCAATGTCTCCCACAACCTAAAAGCATTTCAATATTGTACCCTTTTCCAATAGAATGGAATGATGCTATGTATCTGTAGCAATTTTAAACAAATTCCTTCTAGTTACCTCCATTTCCAATGCAGAAACTCCGCTCAAGTGAATACATACACAGGTTATAATATACTTGATGAGCCAGTTTCTTTAATATGAGTACATACATGATTGGTTTTGATTTGACCACGGTGGTGTGCAGTGGGCTTCCTGTGTCCACAGCTGTGTCAGAATAGTCCTCTGGGGCTTGATTGGGTGGCATAGCCCATAAGATCAGCTGACTTTTAAAATAAAAGTAATAGGAGGACTGTGCAATGGAGACGACTCCTCAACATTGACCCATCCCCTCAGTCCAATTCCGTATGTTCCATTGGGAATTAATTTCCTGCAGGCATAGAAGAGTTGTAGGAGCTGCCTCTGCCAGAAAAGCCTCATCTTCCCTTGAGTCAGGAGTCAGTAGAAGATAGTAGGCTACAAACCATTTGACTATACCTCTATGATCTCTTGCCACTGGATGTAGAAAAGGAGTATAAAGAAACAGTATAAAATATGACATTGAATTGTCAGTGGATAGATAGTTAAACATATAGTCTGGGTATTCAAAGACAGTGCCTTTTAAAAATGTGTTCAACCCCCATTAGCTGATGAAATGCCTCCTTTCCATTCCTACACTGGCATATCTTTCACCAGAAGCCTTTAACCAGATTCTAGAACCCATCCATTGGGAATAATTTAGTCACCTTCTTTGACTTCTTTTTATCTTTTTTCCCTCTGAAATGTCATTTTTTCCCATGGCTCCAGTCTCAATTCTCCTCTTATTTTATCCATTGTCCCCAATAACACCCTCTTCTTTGTCCATCTAGTCATCCATCAGTCCACCTATCTATTCATCCAATCAACTATTATTGAGCCCCAATTACATGCATGTGAAGCATATTCTCAAAGCACCATTTCCCTGGCCAAGCTAGGATGATAATGAGAGATAGGATGCTCTGTTTCAGTTTGGTTATTCAAAGCAGACCCTATAATAAGGAATTGGGAGCAAGTGGTTTATTTGATAGGTGATTCCAGGAAGCAACAGTGAGGTAAAGAAGGAGGGGAAAGGGGGAAAAAAACAATAAAATAATGAAAGGTGCGTTAAGATGTGGGAAACTGCTTATAGGTAACTGGCTTTAGTCCTGCTGAGGGTTTTTTGAGAAACTTTGTAGAACATGCCTCAGAATTGTCCCACTGAAGGATGGGAAAGCTGAGGCATCATTTACTTCAGTCCTCACTGACTAAGAGTTATCTTGGGGGCATTAAATCTCTGGCATTTTCAGGATGCCCTCCCAGTCGGCTTTGCAAGCCTTAGTACTGGAGAGAGCCTTCAGGCAGAAAAGTGGAAGGCAAGGGCATGCATAGTTTCTGTTCACCTAGGCTGCAGGTGAACTCAATGGTGGACGCAGAGTTTTTGGTTGGGGGTGGGGGTGGGGGCGGTGGTAGTGATTCCATAGCATCTGCTTCAACCTCTGTGTGACCACCCCCAAATATCTTAAATGGAAGTATGTCAGAGTTTTTCATTTTCTGGTAAAGAGTACCAGGGTGGACATTCACTCTATTTAATGTGCAGAAACACAGCACTGTGTTTAGAATTGGACTTACTCATTTCCTGAATATATATATAGCTTCTCTTTCTCTACAACCTCTTTTCAGCAGATTTATGCAGACAAGAAAATATTGTAACCCAAAGCGCCACTGCAAATTTCACTGTGCTGAAATTAATCATGCCCATTTGATTTATTATCTATCATTTGAAAAGAATATTTTGCAACTCTTGTGCATTGAATTTTTTTTTTTTTTACCAAGAATGATTACATCCATGCAGCATAACTCTTCTAATGGCTAATGCAATTTGCTTTATCACCCATTCACTCCCTAATTGTGGTGTTTTCGAAAGCAGACACTATCCCTGGAAAGTTGGGAGAGAAATATTTGATTCACCCATCTTTCAGAGAAAAGGAGATGGATTTAAACCAGGCTAGATACTGTAACTGATTGTTGAGTACTTGGCTTGGTGGGCTTAATTTACCAGCTACCATTAAATTAATTGAAAAATAAACTTCTGTGGATATTAATACTTTCAAGTGTCAAAGTTTAAATGTCTTTGACATTTGGATCCGTTAA
Source organism: Macaca fascicularis (assembly GCF_037993035.2). Lineage (NCBI taxonomy): Eukaryota > Metazoa > Chordata > Mammalia > Primates > Cercopithecidae > Macaca > Macaca fascicularis. The sequence goes on from NC_088382.1 coordinate 106,594,793, forward strand.
AAATATTTTCACTAACCCTTTATAATTTAATTGATTTATAATTTAATTGACTTTTTAATTTTTTGTTCTGTTTTGTTTTAACAAGCAATCTACCCTTTTGTGTAACCCCTTCTGCTGTACATATCACTGGGCTGGGGCCAAAAGTAACTGTGAGTGACTAATATCTGGGAAATATTTATTGAATGAGTGAAAGAAATCCACTTGGGATTTATACCCAATAACAAATGCTCTTAAGTTGTAATAAAATTTAGTAAAGTATCCTTCTTTTGAGGTTCATATGTAGATGCTTTCTATGTGTTTATCAAACACATATCAGGTTATGACAATGATGCCTCTCTTTTCTCTCCATTTATCCAAATCTGTCATTTAAGGCCTTGGCATAATTTCTCCTTCTTTAATGAAGCTGCTTCAGTTTCTTCCAGTTCAGTGCTTCATATACTTGGCTGCAGTTGGGGAGCTGTAAAAAAATCCTTTTGACTAGGCTACACCCTAGAACCCTAGATGATTTAAACCAGAGCCTTTGGGTGTGGAATTCAGGCCTCTGCCTTTTTTTTTTTTTTTTTTTTTGAGACACAATCTCACTCCATCCCTCAGGCTGGAGTACAGTGGTGTGATCTCGGCTCACTGCAACCTGCTGGGCTCAAGCAATTCTCCTGTCTCAGCCTCCTGAGTAGCTGGGATTACAGGTGCCTGCCACCACACCCAGCTAATACTTGTATTTTTAGTAGAAACAGGGTTTTGCCAGTTTAGCCAGGCTGGTTTCAAACTCCTGACCTCAAGTGATCTGCCTGCCTTGGCTTCCCAAAGTGCTAGGATTTCAGGCATGAACCACTGTGCCTGGCAAGGCCTCTGCAATTTTTTTTTTTTTTTTTTTTTTTTTTTGATGGAGTCTTGCTCTGTCACCTGACTGGAGTGCAGTAGCACGATCTCAGCTCACTGCAACCTCCGCCTCTCGGGTTCAAATGATTCCCCTGCTTCAGCCTCCTGAGTAGCTGGGACTACAGGTGTGCACCACCACGCACAACTAACTTTTTGTGTTTTAGTAGAGACGGGGTTTCACCATGTTAGCCAGGATGGTCTCGATCTCCTGACTTCGTGATCTGCCCACCTCGGCCTCCCAAAGTGCTGGTATTAGAGGCGTGAGCCACCGCGCCTGGCTGGCCTCTGCATTTTTAAAAGCTCAAGTGATTACGATGTGCAGCCAAGGTTGAGAACACCACTATACCTGGATGTGATTGCTGTCTTCTTTGAAAACCTAGGAAACCTCGATATTAAATAGCCACCTCTTCAAGACGGTTGTAATTGGCCTAGTATTCTGGCTTAAGTTACTCTGAAGGTCAACTAGCCTAACCACCCTTCCAACTCCCAGATACCTCTGACAGCCTTCTGGTTGTCCAGTTCAAATACTTAACACTGACATGGAACTTATTCCCATTGCAGCCTTGCCCATGTTTGGGCAGCTCTGACCAGTCCAGATATAAGTCTGTCTCTTTGTAGCTTCAAGCTATTCTTTCTGTCTCTATCACTTTGGGATGGGGCTGGGAGTGAGGGAATCTTTCTAACAAGTGTTTTAAATGTCCAAACAATCTGTTTGTTCAATAAATGTTTATGTAATGCCTCCTATGTATTAGACACTGGGCTACCTCATTGAAAAGCAATGTACAGATTCCTAGGAGGATTTGCAAGCCAATCCTCCTTTCTCCTTCTTCTTCTTCTTCTTCTTCTTCTTCTTCTTCTTCTTCTTCTTCTTCTTCTTCTTCTTCTTCTTCTTCTTCTTCTTCTTCTTCCTCCTCCTCCTCCTCCTCCTCCTCCTCCTCCTCCTCCTCCTCCTCCTCCTCCTCCTCCTCCTCCTCCTCCTCCTCCTCCTTCTTCTTCTTCTTCTTCTTCTTCTTCTTCTTCTTCTTCTTCTTCTTCTTCTTCTTCCTCTCCTCCTTCTCCTTCTTCTTCTCCTTCTTCTTCTTCTTCTTTTGTACTTTAAGTTCTGGGGTACATGTGCAGAACATCCAGGTTTGTTACATAGGTATACACATGCCATGGTGGTTCGTTGCACCCATCAACCCGTCATCTACATTAGGTGTTTCTCCTAATGCTCTCCCTCCCCTAGCCCCTAACCCCCTGAGAGGCCCCATTGTGTGATGTTCCCCTCCCTGTGTCCATGTGTTCTCATTGTTCAACTCCCACTTATGAGTGAGAACATGCATTCTGTTTGTTATTTTGTTATTAAGTTACCACGTTTCTGACATAAAAGAACATCTTTGGCTGCAATAGTAAAAGAGCAAATGGGCTTAAGCTACAACATGAGAAATTTAGGTAGCAGAGCAATGATTATTAAATTTTGAGAACAGTTTTCTGATTAACGTTGTGAAATCTTTCCTTGATGCTTTAAATATGACATGCTTTCATGTGACTCTATTTATATACTGCCTTGAGTGCAGAGGGCAATGCCCTGTGTTCCTTCTGAGGGTTCCTTCTGAGTCATTCTAAGTCTCTAGATGAGGTAGCCCTGAGGAAGCAAGAGTGAATGATTAAGATACTTCCTGATGATGTTTTTAGGGGAAAGATAAACAAGGTTGCTTCCCCTGCTGGCTGGCGTTCCCCCATCGTGCATGCATCCAGATGAGGTCTCCAAGGAAAATCTTGGTCCAGCAATGCTTGGCTGTGCCAGTTCCCTGATGCTGAAAGCTTTGCTGGGAAACAAAGCACATTAAGGGTGGGTCTAGGTCACTCTGGACTTCATACCTTTCCAAGGCAAGGAAAGGCCAAGCTCCAGGGGCTCCATTCACATTATTGTGCTCCTGAGGGGTTGTGCTCCTAGACTTCATCGATGTCACGGGAAATGATACCTCCCTCAGTCATTTAATGAGGTAGTCCTGGGTGTATAGCACAGTGGAGATAGGCACCTTGTGAAACAATTGGTGCTAGAGAAGTGTTGAAAACTCTATGCTGTCTCATTGGAGGGAAGGTAAGGGGTCTCGGGGACTCTCTCCTAGGAATTAGAACATGGTTCCACTTACTCCAACCTAGAAACCCACCAGTGAGGAATTTTATACTCCAGGAACCAAGCTAAGTAAGATGTTTCCGCCACCGTTTCTTGCCTGCTTAGATTTCAGATCCTTTTTTCTTTCTAATATACCCAGCCCAGAGATGACCTGGGTTCCTTCTAATCTCAGAGTGTGAAATTTTCTCTCTGGGATTTAATTCTGATTTATTCCTCCACCTTGCCCTGCTTTATCTACTGTGGCATATGTGATGCCACAACGCAGTTGTGACCTCCCCAGTTGCATCAACGTTAAAGCAGACACAAGCACTGAAAATATGCAGGGCCAGACCAGCAGGTCCCGTACAGCTGAAGTTCATCGTGGTGTTTTACAACCAACCAATTACTCAATTCATTTTATGGGTTGACTGTGCCCATCTTTTGCTCTCAAGAAGCATTTTCTAATATCATAAGACAGAGAGCGAGGGAAAAGTGCTCTTTCGGTTCCAAACCCTGGGGCATTTATGCACTAATAACCTTCCTCCTTTGTGCTTCTCCAAAGAATGTAAACCAAAGCAATTAAATTAAATGGAGTTAACACTGGCATGGTAGCATAAATCAAATGTCAGGAAATTCATTATTAAGGGGTTATCGTTCCTTTCTTATGAGCTATCTAGTATCTGCCTACTCCGAAGTAAGAATAAGCCAAAAATTTGGTCCTGATATAAAAGAGGGGACTGCATGAGAGAGAGACAGAGAGAGATGCTGACCTTGTGTTTAGCAGCAGATAGGCAGACTTGTGATTTGTGGGCAAAATATGTTTATCAGATGCTTGTCTCTTTGCCTCTTAATCAGGTTCTTCTTCCCATGGTATGCTAAGCAGGCAAACACAGTTAAGCAGTTTACCTCTGTACTCAACAGTTCCAGAACTGAAAGTAAACAGCCTTGTGTGTTTAGGCTGCAGCCACTGGGCTGTGCTCTGTAGAGCCGCCAGATTTCTCCACATCACTGATTCTCCCAGTGAAAAGCAGAGGTTTCCTCTTCACTTTGTTCACAGACTGAAAGATGATTGCAGGATTGACTTCCGAAGTTCAGACCCTGATGAAGGAAAATTATACTCTGAGTCTGAGGGTGGCAAATAAGAAGAAACAATTTGTTTGGATTTGGGTCTGATTTTAATTTCAGGAGTCTGGGGCCTGAAAGCTTTCTGCTGAGTCTGAACACAAACCCCAAACTTCTCAACTCAGGTTGCTTTTAAGGAATTGTAAATTATTTAAAACCTATATTTTTAAAAAATTATAATTTATTCCCAATGAGAGGATCCTCTCCCCAGCCAACCTCAATTTTGCACATGACTTTGTAATGAACTGTTAACAAGCATTTATATTAAGAGCTTGCTCAGGCTTTTGAATGATGGAAGATGATTCTGATTTACATGAGTGATAGTTTAAAATTCCAGGTGCTTTATTTCTGGTTATTGGGGTGGGACAGGGGAAGGACTAAAACTGCCTACAAAGGCCCTTTCAAAGGCAAAGGAATAGAATGTATAACATTGCATTTTGTCAGCATAAGGAAGGTCTTATTTAAGACTCTGTGAACAGATGTGATCCATTGTATTGGTGAGGAGGAATGTTGGAAGATAAGATGTTTTGCTCTGTTTGAATGTGTATTTTTAGCTGTGTCCTATTGTAAAGAAGTTATTGCCCATGATCTTTTGACTTGCTTTATCAGATTAAACAAAGATGCTCATCTTTCTAGGCTTTCTAATATGCTTTCCTCAATGCAAGTCTCTCAGCTCCAATGCTGCATGCTGGAGTGTGATTCCCTCCTCCTGTTACTCCCATTTGGCTGAATTTCAGAAATCCATTTAGATATTCTCACAGTTTTGTTCAGCATAGCTCAAAACATGGCTTCTCACCAATTCTGACTGTCTCTCTGAAACATGCTTAATATTTTTCTATATCTATCCTTACACTGCAGAGTTTAGGTTGCAAATGTAATTTTACTGTAGTGTCTTATTTTCAGAAATGTGTACATAAGCACCCAAATGAATTATACTCTGAGATACAATTACCCATGTATGCTTCCAACTGAAAGCATCCACTGAAAAATGTGGATAGAGAATTCGGTAGCTCTGAGTGTTAGAGCATCTCAGTAGGCAAAAGTTTCCTTAACAGTAATTGCTATGCTTTGGAAACAGCATTTTCTGTGTACTGAGAACTCAAGGGAGAGCTGTGTTCAGGTCAAAGCTTGGGTGAGGTAAGACTCCCAGCTGGAGCAGTGAAAAAACCAAGAGGCGAGAATTTTCTCCTTTCTGAACTTCTCAGTTAGAAGATTAAGAGGGAGATATAGGTTCCCTGAGACATATTCAGAAACTATAGGGGTTTCTATGGCAACAGAAATGAAAAATGAAAATACAATCTCATCTTCTCTTGTTAAGATCCCTCAGTTTCACATGAGCCCAAGATCAAGGAGTCAAATACAGAGAAAGTCACAGAGCAAAGAGGGAGCCATGTTTCTTTTAGCCCAGCAGATGGCTAGCAACAAGAACTCCTTAGAAGACCTTCACTGGTTGAGGAACTGAGAGAACTGTTGAATTTCCTTTTTTCTAGGTGATTTTTTGGAAAGATTGAAAAGTTAATCCATTTATTTGTAAAGAGTTGGTTGAGATAGAGCATTTGTCTCACTTGATAGCTCCCCCAGTGGAATTGAACTCCACAGATTTGCTGTCTCAGAAGTTTCATTCTTTGGTTAGCTGTTTCCAGAGTATAAGTCAGTCCTTCACAAACATGATTACCAAAAGTAATAAATAAATATATATCTGGCAGTGGGGATGATTTTTTTGGAGATGTTTAATTTTAAGCCACATATGTTATTGGAGATAATAATTTGCATGCACCCGTTTCCCAGTGGTTAGATGGAAAGACTTCGTTCTTCTTCTGGTTCTCCCAGTAATGACTTTTCAGTCACTGCAGAATTCAGAGGACAATGACAACTCCCTTCACAGGATCATACAGACACCTGTCATTTGAATGCCTGGGAAAAGGATAGGAATGGAGATGTATCATCTGGTTGGACTCCAAGATAAGGAAAAACTTTTGATGGGCAATTGGAATGTCAGCAGATTTTATCTCCTTGAACTTAGGTCTGTGAACACTGCCATGAGAATGAAGATGTTTTTTCCCACAGAGAGACATTTATAGGGCAAAGACAGACATCAGTGTGCTAAGTCTTATAAAATTCCTTTGCATCATCCACCTTGACAGATGGTCTCCAGGAGTGTGCTGAACATCCAAAACAGAAGGATGGGAGGAGACCCAAGAGTGTTCTTCACCCCTCTTCTGTCGATGGCTACGACACACTGAAGGCCACATTGACCTTTCATCAAACATACATACAGGATTCAGGCTGCCCTTCCTTCTTCCCCATAAGGGACTGGTTGAAGCAAAGATCATGCTATTAGATACTAGGTAACAAGCCTCCACTTACAGAGTATCCTAGGGATGAAAGCCTTTTTGCCTTACAGCCATGCTAGGTTCAAACATGAAATAGGTAAAATGGTTTTGCTTTCAATTTTCTTTCTGTTTACTTCCCTTTAACTTTTCTATTATGCCACAAAGGACAAGTATGTGTTTTCCTTATAAAAAGAAGTTTTGGCAAAAAATGAAGTTTTGGTCCTATAGTTTATAGTGGCCCCAGAAAAAATTGCCTTACTATTTCCACAACACTATTGCTTGTTTGTTTGTTTGTTTGTTTGTTTTTTTATAGTCCCACACTTCCTCTTGCTCCTGTTTCATTTGCTAACTTGGAATGCTAACTCTCCTCGGCCTGATACACTTCTAGGATCACCTAGGCTGGGTGAAGCTTTGCCTTCAGAGTAGACAGAGCAGGAAGGATGCCACTACAGTCTTAGCTTCCTTTAGTATGACTTCCCTTTCTTCAGCTGGAGTCCCTTCCCTAAACACCTGCAGCCATCCTGTGACTTTGCATAGTGGAGCCCAGGGACTAACACGACAGTGGCCTGAGTATCTCAAACTTTGAGACTATTGCTTTCTTCTCTGTCCCAATCTCCAAAAAGAGTTCTATGAGAATAATTGCCCAAAAAGAAGGTACTTCATTTGGTAGGGCTGGGAAAAGAGGCATCACATAGCATCTTGATTTGGTGAAAGATTTGAACAGACAAAGATCTATCTGGTGCTAGTTTAGCCCTGTTGCCTTGAATCATAGTTACAGATCCCTCTGGACTATTTCCCTTTAGCCAATCAGCAACTTCCCCAGGGAGAAATTTGAGATCTTTTATTCTAGATTTCTGGATCCCTAGCTTGTTCCATGTTCCTTTCTTTTTAAAATAATTTTTGGTTTTTAATTTAAAATTTTTTCAAACATATTTTTTTTAAATACAGAAAATCAGAAAAAGGCCAGCATGTATACATTCACTACCCAGAGTGAATGGTTAACACTTTGCTATGTTTTCATCAGATAACTTGGGAAGGAAGGAAGGAAGAAAGGAAGGAAGGGAGGGAGGGAGGAAGGAAGGAAGGAAGGAAGGAAGGAAGGAAGGAAGGAAGGAAGGAAGGAAGGAAGGAAGGAAGGGAAATAGTGCAAGTATAGTTGGAATTTTACCCAGTATTTCCTGGTCTCTTCCCTTTCTTCCCTATAGAATTTATTAAAACTTTGTATATATTAGTCCCATATATATTTTGATTATTTTTATTATATATGCATGTTCTCATAAACCACATAGTTATTGATTTTTAGTATTATAACTTTAAACAAGCAGCATCATAAAGTGTGTATCCATTTTCAACTTGATTTTTATTCAACAGTATTATTATTACATTTTTAAAGATTCACCCGCATTGATATAGCTAGCTCTAGTTCATCCATTCTAATTATATGAACTGGAGTTCGTTAAATGGCATCGTTGCTCCAAATGCCACTTTACTACACAAAGCTGATTATGTTTCTTCCCTACTCATAACAACCCAGCCCTAACCTGCCTTTCCAGTCATCATGAATTACATGTTCTTGGACCCTTTCCCCCTTGGTCCTCCTGCCTTTCAAAAGATGTGCTACGTTATGTTATGAATTGTCTGTGCTTTGACCCCAGTGAGTACAAATAGCTTCATGAACAGCCTCTTTCAGGTAAGAGAGTTTGTTTGAGATATCAGATTTTGTTTGTTCACCAATATCTTTCCAGCATCTAGGAGAGTGCTTGATTCTTAATAGGTGTGCAATAAATATTTGTTGGACAAATGTCTGCATGAGTGAGTAGACAGCTGTGGAATTGGGTTTAATGCTGTGATTCCAATGCATGTAATAAGGAATTAAGTTCTTTCCTAAAATACTCACACCACACTCTAGCAACCATTGGCTTCTCGCTAGTTGATTTATTCTCTAAGAATTGCCAAAATAGATTAAAGAGATGGTGTTTGTCAACTCTTTCAGATGGTAGAATCCTTGCGTGCCTCAGATAGGACCACTGAATGTTTGCAAAGAGCTACCACAAGCCCTCACCTGGGGAATTGGTGATTTGAAAGGCCTGGCAGATGTTATGCTCTTTTGCCATCTGTCTCTTGAAAGTAGCTTCGGTTTGGCTTTCAGTAGGCCCCAGCAAGGTCATGAATACCAGATTTGGTGAGAAAATGCCAAGTGTGTAGCTCCAGTCAAAGGCAGACAGCTTTTCCCTTATGCTGCTCTTCTCAGCAGCCCAGGCCCATTTGTTCTTGCTCTGTGTGGAAGTGGATGCTCCCTCCTGTAGTAAATGGTTGGAAGGTCCAGGGTGAAATGGAAAGTGGTCCTATATCATCAGCAGTAGCTTCTCGTGGACTTTGTCAACCTCATTCATTCAACAATTGTTTACCGAACAAGTAATTGACAAGACATGCTAACACCCACAAGTTGTGTTTAATTCACAGGAGGAGACTAAACACTGGTATTTCCGAGGCACTAAATTAATTCTAAAATCGGGAGAGGAAGCACACAGGGCAGAGGAACACTTAGGAGGAGCACCATCCTATTCCAGGGTGTGGTGGTCAGCAAAGGCTTCCTGGGGGAAGTGACCTTATCTGTAAAATGAAATGGGATTAACACCTGTGTTGCAAGGTGGAGCCAATGTAAGGTAATGTCTTTAAGTTTCCTGCTGCTTGCTTAGTAATAGCACTGATGACCATGTGGTATTGATGGTGATAATGGTGATAGAGAAGAAAAATAAAATGGCTTCACAACCACATAGCCCTGGTTTCAAATCCTAGCTTTTCCTGTCCTTAGCTCTGTGGTCTCAAGCAAATAACTTGGCTTCTCTGTGCCTCATCTATAAAATGGGAATAGTGATATGTACCTCTACCGCAACTGTAATGGTTGCAGAAAATGTTCATAAGGAACCTAACAGTGCCTAGCACCTGGACGGCATTCCATAAGAAGTGAAAATGCAACAGGAGCATGAAGAGAAGGTAGTAGTAGGAGCCATCAGTGGATATGGAGGGAAGAGCTCTGCGTGTGGAGTCTAGGGACCTAGATTCTCATTTGACTATCCCTGAGAAGCTGGGTGCCCTTGGGCACGTCATGTCTGGCATTCTCTGAAGTCTCCCATCAGTGCAGTGAGGCCCATGAATGAATCAGGTAATTTTTAAGTGAGAGGAACACACAACAAGCAACCTAGGATTAAAGACGGTAGAGAGATTACTGTGTGGTGCTATGGCATGGGAAGGCTTTGTGGAGGAGAAAGCCCTCTGGCTCGATGCTGAAGGCTAAGTAGGTGTTAGACACGGGGACCTAAGTGAAGAGGGCATTCCAGGCAGGGGCATGATTGAGCAAAAGGGGCCAAGTCATACATTAGGTATGTCAGTCGCTTCCCTCATCTCCTCACCTCTGGGGCAGCCTTACTCATGGAGAAGAATGGATAATAGGAAGGTCTTGACTTCAGCTCAGAAGTTTGTTTCTTTGATAGTCAGGACTGGTTCTGGCAAAATTGTCAAGTCATTGAAGTTAATCTGTGTGACCATTCATCTTATTGTGAGCAACCCACCTTTCTTGCCTGAACATTGCTGCCAGCTGGGCTAAACAAGCCCCCGACTCCCAACCTACTTTGCAAGCCTACAAAATATGCCCTGTAGAGCAGCTCCTTTTTGATTCTTCTTTCCACCCTCCAAAGCATACCTAGAAGCACAGTATGTCAAAGCTTAGAGAGAGCTTGGAGTTCATTATTTTAAGCCCCCTTATTTTATTATGAAGGACCATACCCAAGGATAAGCACTTATGGGCAGAAAAGGAACAGAGACAGATCATCGCGATCTTCCAGTTGTGTTCTTTCTTCCACTATGCAGCCTACATTTCTCTCTACCATACATTTTGATTCCTTAACCTAGGGCATCAATACCTATGTATTAATCAGGACTCTTGGGATTTTAAACGTCAAACACCTAGAGAAACTTGTTTGACAAGCAGGGAAGTTATTGGCTTGTGTAACTGAAGAGTTTTGTTAGGGCTGAATCCAGGTTTCCAGAAGATGGCAGGTGTTTGCCTCTCCTTCACAAGGCTTAACTTTTCTCAGTGTGGCTTCATTCTCAGGCAAGCTGCCTACACAGTGTCCAAAAGGCCTTAATGGCAACAGGCTTATATCCTACACATAGTGTCCAAAAGGCCTTAATGGCAACAGGCTTATATCCTACCATCTTGGCATCCCAAGAAAAATAGAGAAATGTCTCTGACATAGGTCCTAGATAGGGCTTTCATTAGTTTGGCTTGAGATGTGCCTTTTTTCATTGTGATGGGGTTATAGAACTGTGATAGTCTTCAACTAGGTCACATACCCACCACTGAAACCAGAACTCAAGGTCAGTCTCACCCAAACCATGGATGAGAGTGGGGAAGAGGAGGTTCCCAAGAGGTTAACAGGTTCTGTTTCCAAAAGAGAGGGAAATGGATGTTAAGCTAGTATGTGTTCACTAACCCACATATCACCCTCACACAACCCACCACAAGCTGATAACAGTTTAAGGTATTGTATTCCTGATAGCATTAGCCTTTTGTGAAGGACTGTACGTGTTTTAGTTGAGTATAACATGGAAATTTGAGGTATCATGGAAAGGCCAGTAAGGGGGTTAGATAAGGTAGAGATTTTGCATTTCAGGATTTTTTAGGCCCCCTCAAATTATAGCACAAAATAGTTATCTACTTTGTGGCATAGCTTAAAGGTACTTTACTTGTAAGTTCTGTCCTGATGATGGCCAGGAACTAAGCCTGAGATGAAAAGGTTTCCATTAGTGAACCACATGTAGACAATTGAAAGTTGATGCGAATTCATTATCCTCCCATCTGGGCTTTCCAAATTTGTCTACCTCTTTTTTTTTTTTTTTTTAAACAATGCATTGCCTATCTTTCTCATGAACATAACCAATGTGTTATGAGCCCAAGTAGTGAACATCAGATAGGAAATTGTAATTCTGTGTATATTCTTTCTCCCATTTTTGTGGCCTTTTTGTGTAGATCTCTTGTGCCTGGAGAACACTTAGGGTTTGTGTGTTAAGAATGAAGTGCTGCATTCCCTCACCCAGATGCAGTGCGGCAATGGGGTACAGTGGGCCCACATTGGAAGGAGGTAAGGGTGGCGGCAGGTAGTTAAAAGGTAGCTCTATTTACTATGGGTCTAATGCAGTATTTCTGGACTGAATGGGATGGAAGTTTTGCCTAACATCTTTTAGAAATCATTTTTAGGTCCATTTCAATTCCTAATGTTCTTTTATATAATTTCTGACTCATTTGCTTAATGGTTTAATTTGTGTTTAAAAAAGCAACACCAAACCTTCATTATTTACTTTCCGTGATGCTTTAAATACCACAGAATTCAGTAAGGCCATCAGAGAGACAGAGAGGCCAACATTAAACATTAAACATTAATTTAATTTGTATTACTTTGGCAAAGAATTCTTGAGATAATTCAGCACAGAGGAACCAGTACAGGTCTCTGATAGTTGTACCAAGTGCTGATTAACTCAGCCTCACAAAACCTCTTGCCTGTCAACATTAGTAGAAACATACAGAAATATCTAAGTATCCCAAAGATATTGGGGAGATATTTGGAAAATATCTGAAAACATTTAGAAACCTAAGAAGTTTGAAAAACAAAGTTTTCCCACATGTATGAATGAGACTGGGGAAGGGAGTATGGTCTGTTTTCTTCTCACAATTATATCACCCTGGCAGTTATTGGTGGAGAGAAGGTTCTCAGTAAGCATATGATGTATGTATTAGTTTATCTTTACTTTGATTTCTCCATACCCAAAGCTTTAAAGGTCATTAGAGCAGATAAAGCAGGGTCATTTATTTTGTATTGTCATATGTGTGGATCTAGCAGCATGTGGTATCTTTCCTTCCTTCCTTCCTCCCTCTCTCCTCCCTCTCTGGGCATTCCCTCCTTTCCTTCCTCCCTTTTTCTTTCCAGTATTTAATGACTCCTACTTTATGTCATTGTCTCTTATGACTGAGAGATGCATAAGGCTTAGTCTTGCCCTCAAAAAGTTTACAGTTTTTTGAGAGGTTACGCACAAGTAAATGGGCAATTTCAATATAGTATAATAAATATTATGATAGAGGAAGTATGCAGTGCCTTTGGGTCATTTAAGGAGAGCACTTAAACTCAGGGAATCAGAAAAGGCTTGTCAGGGGGAGTGCCATCTAATCTGAGTTTTGAAGGACAGGTCAAGTTAGCCAGAGCTAGTTTTCTATGGCCGAGTGGGCCAGATGGGAGGAGCCTGGACCTGAATTTAATCTCCCTGCTGGGGTAAGGCAGGTGTTGGTGGCCACCCCCAGCTTCAGGTGCTCAGAAAGAGTCCAGTCCAGTAGTCATAGCATGGTGGCCAAAGGATTTTGCCTTGGAGTTCATAATCAAGAGATGCCTCCAAGCCCTGGGGAGCAAGAGAGGAGATAGTAGTACTAGAAGTCTGCCAGACCTTAGACCTTAGAAGAGACACTTGTATGAATATGGTCAAGTAAAATTCTAATGTCCAGGGACCATGACACAGTTCAGCCTGCACAGGGCTTGGGACCTCAGCTTTGTATACACAGTGCAGTCCAGGATCCAGCCAACAGTCCAGTTGTTGCCTATACCTGTAGTCAATTGCCACATTTTCTAGGAAGCCTCTGTTGAGCGACTCTAGAGGTGTTTCTCCCTTCCCTCTTATTACTAAACCTTACAGAAGCTAAGCTTGCTTCTAAGATATCTTTTAGGTTTAATATTCACAGGATTACAGTGTCTGCATTCCTTAGAAGCTCCTGTCATGCTGTGCTAGTCAGGCACTGTGCTAGTTACAGGGAATGTTGAGATGAACCCAGTTTGTTGTTTAAACTACCCAGCTTGTGCATTTTTAAAAATCATTATTTTTTTGAACTCTTAAAATTTTGTTTTGCCCAAAAAACTACATGACACTTTCCTCTTAGAAATAAGTTAGTTATACAATACAGAAATGCAAAGGCCAAAACATTAATGTTTTCCTTCTTCTTTAAATTCTAGCTTCTTTCACCAGCGTTAACAACTGATAACCTTTTCTTGTGTATCTTTTTAGTCCATTTTCTATGCTTGCATATCCATATATGATTGTATCAGTTGAGATTCCAGTAGGAAACAGACGGTACATTCAAATTAGAATAATTTAGACCGGTGTGGTGGCTTATGCCTGTAATTCCAGCACTTTGGAAGGCCAAGATGGGAGAATTGCTTGAGGCTAGGAGTTTGAGGCTGCAATGAAGTAGCATGGTGCCATTACACTCCAGCCTAGGTGACAGAGCAGGACCTTGGTCTCTAAACAACAACAACAACAAAACCAGATTAGGATAATTGAGGTTTAATTTAATAAAGGGAGTATTTATATGACATAGAGAGGGTATAGGGAAAGCACCGGGGATCGTGTTTATCAACGCTAAATCTGAAGGGGCACAGAGAGGAAGTGGTCATGGAAACCCGCACACAGAAAGGGTCCTGCAGAAAGGACCCTCTAATGGGCACTGAGACCTTTGATGGAGAGATGCAGCCAGTTCTTATCAACCACAGGAAAGGGGCTGGGAATAAATGCACTCTCTGCTTCTAAGCGCCCCCATTGACTGAACCCTATAGGAAGCCAAGGGAACACGAAAACCTATTGATGTAGTCCATACAGGTCAGCCCCCTTAGCCAGAGAGCTGAGTGGAGAAGGCTGGAGAGTGGATTGGAGGGACAAACAGAAGGTCTCCTGTACAGATACATACATAGCATATAGTTTTAGGAGCTTTTACTTTCTGTGCTTCCTTGTTACAGAAATGAGATTGTGCTATAGTACTATTCTGGGACTTTTTCTTCACACAATTTGTCTTGAAGTCTTTTTGCATTAGTATGTGTGGATCTAATTTAATTATTCTATTTATTGGCTGCTTAGTATTTCATCATACAAGGTATCTGAACTTTTAAAAATTCTTTATATGTAATAGTTGGTATATACAACAGAATATGTACCATCTATGTAAGTTACGAAGCCTAGCAATAAAACAGTCATCTGTAAATTTATCTCTCAACCTAAGATCACTAATACCATTGACCTTAGTCGATGAAACTATTCGACCTCAGATCATCAGGCAATCAGGCATTAGTTAGAATTACCTAAGGAGCACACATGTGCAGTTCACAATAGGGTTTGGGTTTCTATGAGAATCTAATGCTGCCACTAATCTGAGTGGCAGGAGGCGGAGCTCAGGCGGTAATGCTCACTTCTTGTTGTGCGGCTATATTCCTAACAGGCCACAGACTGGTACCAGTATGCTAGCTGGGGGTTGGGGTCCCCTGCTATATGGTCTTCCTGTGTCCCTTCACCCTGCCAATGCTAGTCTGAATTTTTTTGTGTTAATTCTCTTATATTTTTTAAAATTAGTTTTTCCATACTATGAGTATGTTGAAATGGTGTATTGTATAGTTACTTTTTATAAAGCTTTATAAAGTTGCTGTTTTAGTTGTACATAGTCTTTTACAGTTTGCTTTTTTTTAACAGCATTCATATTGCAGCGTGCAGCTGTGCTTCATTTATTTTCACAGCTTATAACACTCCATTGTGTGAATATGCCACAACTCACCTCGCCATACTACTGTTGATGGACTTTTGGGTCATTTCCAGTTTTTGTTGTTTCAAACAGTGCTGCTTATGAACATTTTTGTCCATATATCTTGGCACATACATACAAGAGTTGCTCTAGGATATATACCTAGGAGTGGAATTTCTGGGTCACGAGGTTTACACATACTTGGCTTTGCTGGGTAATGTCAAATTGTTTTTAATGAGATTATGCCAATCTACATTCCTATTAGAAGTATATAAGAATTCTGGTTCTTCCTTTTCCTCCTTAGTGCATGGTATTTGCAGAAGTCTTAACTTTTTGCCACCAATACTCTTTTCAGGGATACCAAGCAAAAACTTAATGAGAGTCTGACTCTGTTATCATAATAAATATTTTTCTACTTTTCTCTGTAAAAATGACCTCTCTTGCCCTATTTTTTTTGCCTCATTGTTCCGTAAGTTTATGTTGTCTACTAATAAATCGTATTTAAAAATAGTTAAGACATTATAACAAGTCTGCTAAATGGACCTTTCAATTCTTTCCAACTCTAAAATAAATGTGATTCTAATAGAAATCCACATGCAAATCATGCTTCATAAAACTGATGGTTAGCATTGGCGCCATATGGAGAAGTTAGCTCACACACAGAAAGAGAAAACCATCAGTTCTCCAAATATTTCTTTTTACAAATTTGACTTTCACAGCAAACCGGATGGTGTGTCCTCTTGAAAGGAATAGTGCTCCATCTTGCTCTCCCTCTCTTTTCTTCACACAATTTGTCTTGAAGTCTTTCAAGACCTCCTTAGTTTTGTTCTTTCTTTGCTTCTTTTATGTATTCATTCACTGATTAGCTAAAACCTAGTGGAGAAGACAAATGAATTATTACTGTGTAGCCTGCAAATGGGATGATGAAGAATGGACAGATGGCTTCTGGAGTGAGAGAAGGAAGCTTGACTTCTGTATTTCTTGAGTTCACTTCACTTCCTAAGATAAAGTAGGCTCTACTGAGTATTTGCTAAATGAATGAAAAAATCAATACTATAAAATGTTTTCAGCTCTTTACTCATTGTAGTGTAGGAAGAGCTACATGGAGTTGAATTTCTATCAACTAGCCCATCTTTTATTACTACAGTTGGTCTTCTTTGGTAATTTAATACTCAGAGTACCTCATATGATCTCTTTATTGATTCCTTCAGGAGACATTAAATCTCCTATCAATTAATTCTACTTAAAAAGAATACCTTTTGGATTCATTCAAACACTTCATCTTCTTTCCCCATATCTTGGGAAGTGGTGTCAGCTCCTTAAAATGAGCCAGCATGCTTTTTCACCCTTCCATATAAGTAAGAGCTTGTAATCACCCAGTGTTTCTCTGACCTAGAAAAGCTGAGAAATTCACATAAATGAAAACACAGGGACTTACAAAATTGCTTTCAGCCCTCTCCCATAGAAGCCTGTCTGGCACTTGGTAATTAGCTGGATGGAATGTGGGTAATACATGGAGTGCCCTGGTGCTGCTGCTGCTGCTGCTGATAGGCTTATGTAACTTTGAAATCAGAAAACAGTTTCAGTAGGGCAGGGGAGAACTGCTTTTAACAAGCTGCTGGGATTGGCTGAACTTGTGCTGGCCTTGCACTCTTACTATTATAAACTTGATGTCTTTCTCATTTGTAAACTTTATTTGCATGCCAGAGCTCAGCTGAATTTGCCTGGGTTCCTAGTTTCTTTTAATCTTTCGTCCTGACTGGCTTGCATGTAAATCAGCTTGAGACTTTCAGCTGCCCATATATTGCCCTAGTTTGCACTCTATAAAGAGTTCTTTCTTTGTAGGCTCCTGTCCAAAGCATGGCAGTGTGTCTTAAAACTGTACAATATGGTTACTATTAGTAGTAATGAGTTGTTATTGAGTGTCAGTATGAGGTTGGGTAGATGGAGCAACCAAGGCGGCTTAGAACTGAGGGTTTCCCAGCTAACATGCTGTGGAACCCTGGAAAATTTGCCAGGCCCCTCTAGGTCTCCTAGTCCATCCTGCCAGAGATTATGTTTTTCTTTCCTGCTAGGGATGTCATGAATATAACTGAGAACCATGATTCTAAAACAATTAGAATGAAACCTTGTAATTTTATTCGATGAGGTAAGCACCTCATTTTTTGTATCTTTACATACATAATGCATTTCTAAGTCCTATTCTCATACCCATGAATTAAATTTAATCATTTTTATATTTTTAAATATAGAAATGCAAGAAAACTGAACTGATAAAGAGTGATAATAAGGCAAATAAGCCAAAGAGGAAGGTGTTTAGCCATTTAAGCTACTGCTGAAATACTGAATCTTTTTAATGGTGATATATGAGCTGGAATGTTAACCTTATCCTTTCCTCTGAAGAATATTAATTTATTTGGCAATATCTAAATAACTGAAAATGGTATATTCCTCATTCATAATTTAGAGAAACAATTTGGCTACTTTTGTTGGCAGAATCTCAAATAGCATTGCCCTTCCAAAGACTGTTTAACTTGATTTCACAAGTAAACCATAAAATGCAATTATTTGATATTTTACCATATCCCATTCCCTTCTTTCATCCCCATAAAGCAGGGGGCTGAGTTTGGATTTGCAAACTTTACTGTCTTAGCCTAAGCCCCTACAATTGTTTTTTAAATGGGAATTTGATCATCTTGCCAGATGCATGTTAAGGAAGGAATCCTATAGAGGCAGGGTACTTGGAGCGAAGTTTTCAGAGTGGCCCGCTCTGCCCGGTTGCCTTCTTTGGTCCCAGCGAGATTTGTAGTGTTCGTTTCTCTGTTTGAGGCTGGGTTGGGTTCAGGGACCAAGCAAATGAATAAAGAGACCCTTGGGGTATAAAAGAGGTGACACATAGGCCAAACAACCTATGGCTCCTCTAGCTGATACAGAAGATCCGTCACCAACAACATATGTTTATGGCTCAGTCCCATGACCTGGATGGAATATCTGGAGCAGTTCTGGAAATGCAGCATCTATTACAATAATCTGAGTGCTTGATTAAAATGTATATTCCTTTAAACACAAACAAACAACAACAACAAAAACATGTAGATTCCTGGGACCCAGGCTCAGATTCTGATTCACTAGATCCGGGGTGGGACCCAGGAGTCTGCACTGATGCAGATGCCACAACAATTCCAATGCTGGTGCTCTAAGAGCCACACTGGGAAAAATTCAGTCTAGTGCCTCTTTGTCATTCTTCCCTTTGGCTCTTTGCCTTTACTTCAGGAAATAACTTTGAATATGACTCTTAATGTCACCTCTTGGAGCTGCATCCAGACCTTCCTATGATGTACGTATAGCTAATCTAGTTGAGCTCCATTTGAGAGGACTCTAGATATATTATTTACTAGAGACCTGGCTTTCTAGAAGGCTCCCATTGGATCCTGGTAATGTCCAGTGGCTTGAATGATAGAAAGCTGGAGTCAGCAGCTGGCCTTCCAAACCTATGCAAATCCTCTTTCTTTGGAAAACCTCTAGCACTTCACTGTAAAATAACAGATAATCCCAGGCCAGAATTTTAATTAGAAAAGCTGAATGACCTGGAAGTAAATTATTAACAATTTGAATATCAGCTAAGATCGGTGGAACAGAACAGACAGCCCTGAGGTGCATCCATGGATGTGTGTACACAATAATTAAGTTTGTTATAAAGATCCTATGTATTATTTTCTCTGTATATCACGGTGGGACCTATTTCCTTACAATCCATAGATACAGTTGAAATAATACAAATCATTGATAACTGACTACCATGGGTCAGGCCTTGTTCCACACGATTTCTGCATATCCTGCTAATACTCATAATAACCAGCACTTTAAGTATTATTACTCTTCTCCTTTTATAGTTAAGAAACCAAGGCACAGGGATGCTAAGTAACGGGTATAATGTTGCACAGCAAGAAAGTAGCAGGCTGGCCCTCTTGGTTTATTTAAGTTAAAATGAAATAATTGAGGAAATTAGGAATCTGAAGAAACCTCCATTTTCAAAAGAGTAGAAAAATAGATACCTGAAGGGCATTGTAGGGTCATAACATAACCACTGTGAGAAGTGTTGTAGCTTTTTGTATGTTTGTGAAATTTTTCAAAAATGTTTCTAGGTACAGTAGTTGAAGCTTCTAATGCGTATTGGGGTTAATTCCAGGACTCTTACTGTCACTCAGGGTTTGACAATGTAATAGTTATTTGTGTTACTAAACCTTTTAGGCTGGAAGGTTTTGTACATTAATAGATGTTAAAGATCTTACTGCAGAAATTACTGTCATGATTTTGGAAGCCCTAATTTAACCCACATTGATCATAATATGTCTCTGGCATGGTCAAGAAGTTCTTTTTTCCTGATTCAAGTACTTTAAAAAGCATATTTAAAGGCTGGCTTCGATCTCTCTGGAGTTATACAGCCTTCTGTTAGTCCTGCTACAATTCCTCTTGAGAATTTTTCTTTTTTTAGTGTTATCAAAAACACAGTATGACAATTGATATTATTTAGTACTGAAACCTGAGTCCTGTCTATGATCAAAATATCCTCTGGCCCACCAACCAAGATTCCAAAAGTAGTCTCATTATGGTTCATACCTAGTTTTGCATCCTACAGCCTTGGGTCAAGAGCTGCAGCCTCCCTCCAAAGTCCCCTCCAGGCAGTTCTGGGAGTTCTGAGGTGTCTCTAGTGTGCTCAGTCCATTTGTTCATGACCCCCTGCTTCTGTCATCTTGTTAGTATATCCTGATATAATAAAAATTTGAAAATATAATCAATGCTAGTAAGGAACAGAGTCCTATGCTTTACCATTTCTTTCTGAAGTGTAGTTTTGTTATTTAAAAAAATAATCTAAAAAAAGGACTCATACAAAATTTCCTGTTCTGGAGGTGTGGAGTTTTTCATATGTCAACCAGCTGTAACCTTTTGAAGGTTTAATGAAATCAGCAAATATAATCCACTGTACGAGCGTGGATATGAATCAAGTCTATCATTGTTGAACAAATGGCATTAATTTCCAGTGCACATGTGGATCTGAGTTTTAAAATATTGGATTGAAAAATGTCAAGCTGCTCATTGTTTTAGAATATTTGAGCAGCTTGCTAGTATACTCTTTTTAAACAGTTGTACTTCTAAAAGGTTACAGTGTTTGCATATTTATTCCTTTCAATCTAAAAAATTCTTCCAGTGGCCTAAGTAGTGGGAAAATACCTCGAATTCCTTTTTTTTTTTTTTTTTTTTTTTATGGATTATAGTTCCTAGAGGGTATATAAAAAAAAAAAACTTCCCTTCACTTTTAGCAGTAGCTGAAGCTACAGGACTCATTTTACACCCCAGCACTCGTCATCATGTCTCCGGGTGAAGTTTTGTTCAGTGTTCCCAGAAGTTGTAGAATTAGACTGCAGAATTGGACTGCTTAAAGCTCATCGAAAAGCTTGTATCTCCTATGTCCAGTGTCAGCCCCCTAGGAAGAAAAGACCTCTGGGGGAACTAATGCTTGTTGAGTGCTCTAAGGAACCAGAGATTGGATGATAAGCAGGATGGCCATGGGCCCTGCTCTCCTAGAGATCATGGTTGCTGTTCAGCCAGGGTCAGCGGGGGCAGAGAGCACAGTAGTCTCAAAAGTGGGTATGGGGAGATCCATGAGGATGTTGGGAGCAAATATAAAACTGAGGGTTATCTCATTTTGAATTTCCATTGTTGTGGATGTTTCATAATGCAGATGGTATGTTGGTATTATGGTACATCTTTTACAACAAACTTAATTATTTTGTATACACATACACAGATGTGCTTCAGCGCTGTCTGTTGTGTTCCATTGATCTTAGCTGATATCTTTAAGAAGGATTGACAACTGTATTTTAAAAATCTAATCTATCTAATCAGGAAATTGATTTAAACAAAGCATTCCATTCCATACAAGATTTGATTGAGCTTGATTTTTTTTTTTTCCAAGATGAAAGAGTGCCTAGGAGCCTGGTTATGTTTGCACCTATATCCAATTTGGCACCTCTTTCAAGTTAGGTTTGAAGTTGGAAGTATTACAATATATTTCTGTAAGATAATCTGTTTAATGATACGATGTTTCATTTCTCACTAAAATAAAACCCTTCCTATTAACTTGTTCTCTTGTCCCCATTTTATCCTATATGCCTAGGGCGAAGTCTCCATTAACTGGTTTCTTCTTGCTCCTAAACCATGTCCTCTTTCTTAAGCAAGTTCTCCACACTATTAGCTTGCTTTCAGGTTCGCCTGTGTTTGCTCTCTGTTCAACACGGGTGATGCTGTGAATTGTAGTCAGCTCAAGTGACTTCCAGGTGACTTGCCTTCAGCAGTGGCTGCTCATTTCATGCACTGCAGAATCCCTGGGTCATGCTGACCTGTTGATGATACCAGCACCACAGACTGCACATATCAGGCCCGCTTTCTATGATGCTGGTTTTCCAATTAACTTTGTGAAAAGATATATCCCTGCTTATGTCTCCCTGGTTATCCAGCTCCTATTCCATTTGATTTCATCTTCAGCACTCGTCTGCCAGTTTTTCATAGCAGAAAGACTTTTTTCAAAAACGACTCTTCCCTTTTAGTTCCATTCCAGAGGACTTCTATAACAGATACTTGCATTGCTTTCATTTCCTAAGCAAAATTATTTGATAATTAGAAAAATAATTCTAGAAAATAATTGTCATTTTAGTTTGCTATATTGAATATTTCTTGGGACTTCTGAATTTAATATATCACATTTCACTAATTGAAAGAAAATTATTATCAGCAAGATGAATCTGTTTGGTAGTGTTTTCTTATTTCTTTGATTTTTCTAAATTAACATGCCTATCCATAATTCTGAAATCCAAATTAAACTAGTATTTCTGGTACCTCAAGATTCCCTAAATGGAGCTTTCTGGGTCACTATGCCACTTAATCTAACTTGTGAAGAAAGATGTCAGCACTCAAATTCATTCTGACCCTGTGGACTTTGCTTCAGCTGCTCCCTTTGGCTGTAGATCTCTTTCTCAGAGCTTCATGTGGCCAACTCTTATCAATCAAGTCTCAACTCAAACCTTACTTTCTTGGAAAGGCCTTTTTCTGGCCACTGATTTCTCTGCCACTATCTGTCATATCACTTGATTTTATTTTTTCACAGCATGTGTCAGTCTCTGGAATTATTTTTGTTAACTTGTACATTGACGGTCCTCCAATTAGAAACTGAGAAGAACAGAGCCATTGTCTGTCAGTTAATTGCTGTATCCCCAGTACATAGTATGGTGGCCAGCACACAGTGGTTTGGTAAATTCTTGGTGAATGCATGGATATAACATTTGAGAAATGCTGCATAAAATATCATTCAACGGTTTCTCTACAATGAGATATATCGGTACAGCATTTTCCAAATATATTTGACTAAGAACATGTATATATGCCATGTGCCACATAATGCTGTTTTGATCAATGACAGGCCACATGTGTGAAAGTGGTCTCACAAAATTATAATGGAGTGGGCTATATCATCTAGGTTTGTTAAGTACACTCTATGGTGCTTGCACAACAACGAAATTGCCTAAATGACACATTTTTCAAATGTATCCCCATTGTCTCCTCCCATTGGTCTATATGACTGTTGTTATGTCAGTACCACATTGTTTTGATTACTGTAGCTTTGTAATATATGTTGAAATCAGGAAGTGTGATGTTTCCAGCTTTGTTGTTTTTTCTTATAATTGATTTGGCTATTCGTGGCCTTTTGTGGTTCCATATACATTTTAGAATTGTGTTTTCTATGCCTGTAAAAACAACAACAACAACAACAACAAAACTGCCATTGGGATTTTGATAGGGATTGTAACCAAGCAGCTTGGCTTCAAAAATGCATTTTAAAACTTTTTTTCTCCTTTCTCTTTTCTCCCTAATCACAAGATGTAACCTTGAAGCCAACTGCAGAAGCTTTTCCCCTTAACCTTAAAATAAGACTTCATGTCCCTTTCTTTCCCATCATTATCTAACTGTATGCTAGTATCTAATTATGTGCTTACTTAAAGTTCTGGGACTTAATCTTGAGACAGGCAGACCAAACCCGGAAACCCTGCTGCGAAATTTCAGATAACCTCAGGTAGCTAGTCAACAACCTGGCCATTGTTGAGATGATGCCAGCCCATGCTCCAGGTGGACCAAGACCCAATATAGCCACCAAAAAAAAGATACGCAGATCTAGTACTTAGCACAACTCCTGCTTGCCTTCCACATCAAGTCCCCCCTTTTTAAATACTTACCTTCTTCCTGGAAACTCAAAGTGGTTACTTTAGATAGGGAATCTGGCCACTTCCCCATTACTAGTTCTGGTTAATAAAGTAACTTTCTTTCTACTGGACCTCTTCCTTGTTAATTGGAGTCTGCAAGCAGTGAGTGGCCAGACCTGTGTTCAGTTACAAGATGACACTGAATCTTTAGGTTGCTTTGGATAGTATGAACATTTTAACAGTATTAATTTTTCCAATTTGTGAACTGCAGCCCATAAGTTTTGATATATTGTGTTTCCATTTGTTTATATTGAGATATTGTCTAATTTCCTTTTTGATTTCTTTTTTGACACAATGGCTATTTAAAAGTCTGTTCTTTAATTTCCATATATCTGTAGATTTTTCAGTTTTTCTTTTGCTGTTAATTTCTAGTGTCATTCCATTGTGGTCAGAAAAAAATACTTAGTATGATTTCTATCTTCTTAAGTTGGTTAGGACTTTTTTTGTAACCTAGCAAGTTACCTACCTTGGAGAAAGATTGGGGGCACTTAAGAAGAATGTGTATTCTGCTACTGCTGGGTGAAATGTTCCATATGTATCTGTTAGGTCTGTTTGATCTATAGTATTATTCACGTCCTCTGTTTTCTTACTTATCTTCCGTATTGATGTCCTCTCCATTACTGAAAGTGTGGTATTGAAGTTTCCTACTATTATTGTATTGCTATCTGTTTCTTCCTTCAGTTCTGTCAGTGTTTGCTTTACATATCTAGGTGCTCTGATGTTGCATGCATATATATTTATAATTCCTATATCTTCCTGATGGATTGACCTTTTTAATCTTTATATATGTCCTTCTTTGTCTCTTGTGATAGTTTTTGACTCAAAGTATGTTTTGTCTAAGGATAGCCACCCATGCATTCTTTTGGTTACCATTTGCTTAGAATACTTTTTACTAGCCCTTCACTTTCACCCTGTATGTGTCACTAAGTCTAAAGTGAATTTCCTGGTGGAGTGCATGTAGTTGGGTATTTTGTAATTGTTTTCCATTGAGCTACTCTATGTCTTTTGATTGGAAATCAATTCATTAAAATTTAGTGTAATGATTGGGAAGGGGAGGATTTATTATTGCCATTTCATTAGTTGTTTTCTTTTAGTCCTATAGTTCTTTTGTCTGTCTTTTCCTGTCTTACTGTCTTCCTTTGTGTTTTCTTGATTTTTTTTTTTTTTTTTTTTGGTATTCATATGCTTTAATTCTTGTTGACATTTTTAGTATTACACCTTTTCAGGGGTTTTGGAATTTTTGTTTGCTGACTCATTTTGAGTGGGATGATTTTACATTCACTTTTTATTACCTTTTTTTCCCCTTTCTCTGGGCTTACTCTTGTTTTCCTTGAGGTTTTGTGATCACTTTTGTCTGGTCTGAAAGACTTCAAGGACAGACCCAGGTTTTATTATGTTCTATCAGCCATCCTTGCCAATGGTGATATTGGGGATATCACATACTCTGTTACCAAGCCAGCAGGTGGTTTGATTCTGTGCCTGGTTCTGAATAACATCTTTGTCAACTTTTCCCCCACAGACTCAAATTTTTATAAAACTCTTCCTCTTAGTGTGTCATGTTTTTTGTTGTTGTTGTTGCAGTTTTGTTTTTAGCTGCTTCTTATTAGCCCAACCTCCTTGTTTGGCTTTACAGTTAACCTGGCTTAGGTCTCCTTATCTCCAGTGAGCCAGTTTTAGATTCTCTTATCCTGTAGGAGCAGAATGCCCAGCGGTCAGTGCTGGCTTCTAAATCTGGAGCCTTGCAGGTTCCCTAGCTTCAGACTTACTCACTGCTTGTGATTCTAATGCATTTCTAGTCCACAGATATGTTTATCTGGTTCTTGGAGACAAACTATAACCTTTCTGTGTTGACTTTTTATGTTTCATCTCTAATTATCACATGTTTGGAACAGGGGGAGGCTTATAATGGTGTGAATTTGCTGCTTCATGTTGACCAGAAGTCTCACCATTACTTTTGAAGCATTTTAAGCATATTTATATCCTAATTTCTTGTCCATACCTCTGTATGATTCTGACCTTTGAAGACTATAATAAAGGTTCATCATTTTTTAATGTACTTATTGTTTATACTTATCACTGAGAGAAAATACATTACATTACACAGTAGTCGAGAATAAACTTCTTTAATGGGTTTATGTGACTAAAATTGTAAAGGTCAGGGGAACTAATGGGAAATTTGTTTTAATTATGCATTGATCACAAAACATAATATTGTTTTCTTTAAGGAACTGAACTAACTGGATTCTGAATCATATTTTATTATGAAACAGAAACAAACTCAGATTGATTTATTGACTCTGCTGTATGCCAGGCCTTGTGAGGAATACATGGGAAGGAAATAAAAAGGTCTCTGCCATTAGAAAGGCCAGTGTTTCTCAGCTGAAGGCTGAAGTTGGAGGGTCTCCTCTTCCCCTCTCCCCAGTAGAAATCTGTGAGAATCTGAAATGGGAGGCTTTTTTATTTTCAAACTATGTACCCCATCTCCATTTCCCAGCCCCCTACCACCAGGGGAGTGTGTCTCTTGCCTCTCAACTGCTTCAGAACTACTATCAGAGCCACTTTTACCAAGAACATACACCATAGCAATTGGGCATTATGAAAACAATAAAATATGTAAATAAATTCTAAAATGGATTAGGACGCTAGATGGATTGAGCATACCCTGGATACTAGGCAATGCATTAGGACCTTCCTTGCAATTGCTGTTACATCAACTCTGTGGACAGATGTTAACATCCATTTTTAGATACACAAAAGAGGGAGCACAGAGAGCTCAAGCAGCTTGCTGAGATTCCTAGTAAGTGGCAGAGGTGGACTTCAAATCCCGGCCTGCTTGCCTCTGAAACGCAGGTCTTAATGACTGTGTTGTAATAAGAGGGCCAAAGGCAAGGTTAAAATATGTCCTACTGTATTGCTGTTTCCTGAAGGAACTTATGGAGATTAAAATTCGTAAATTGTTATAGAGTTAAAACAGATGAAATAATGCTTCTTGGACACACCATTTAGTTTTTTCTTTCATCTTTAAGCAATGCCGCACTAAAATTTGTCTGTAATGGCATAAAAAAACTGATATTTGGGCCGGGCGCAGTGGCTCAAGCCTGTAATCCCAGCACTTTGGGAGGTCGAGACGGGCGGATCACGAGGTCAGGAGATCGAGACCATCCTGGCTAACCCGGTGAAACCCGTCTCTACTAAAAAAATATACAAAAAACTAGCCGGGCAAGGTGGTGGGCGCCTGTAGTCCCAGCTACTCGGGAGGCTGAGGCAGGAGAATGGCGTAAACCCGGGAGGCGGAGCTTGCAGTGAGCTGAGTTCCGGCCACTGCACTCCAGCCTGGGCGACAGAGTGAGACTCCGTCTCAAAAACAAAACAAAACAAAACAAAACAAAAAAAACTGATATTTGCCTTTTCTTCTCCATTCCCCATGCTTGTCAATCGTTGCAGAGATTATGCTCAAATGTGATATCAAGAAATGCTTTTAGTCCCCAGCTTAAGCTTCATTTCTATGTGAAATATGGCAGACTTTTGATGCTTTCTCTAAGGTCCTGCTCTGGATGTTCTCCTTGCGTTCAAGGCCCTTTTAGGGAGAGAGCCAGTCT
Organism: Macaca fascicularis; assembly: GCF_037993035.2. NCBI lineage: Eukaryota > Metazoa > Chordata > Mammalia > Primates > Cercopithecidae > Macaca > Macaca fascicularis. Next base: position 106,621,747 of record NC_088382.1, read on the forward strand.
ATGGCCAGTCTTGGCAGCTCGGTAAATGCAATTGACAGTGGAATCATTCTTAAAATTCGCTATCACCAGGTCAAAACTAGCCCCTGGTGCATTTTGGGAAGCTTCAGTTCAAACACCTGAATTCATTTTCACCCAGCGCTACCTGGTTAGCTTGTAACTCCAGAGTTATTTAGAGAGGTTTTGTATATGATTGCTTAAGCTACAGCTTCTTCCCCCTTTGCAACCTATTATTGAAATAAAAATGTAACTTAGCTATTTCACAGGCATATGGATGTTTTTAAGTGGAATAAGTTCATGCTGTTTTAAATTAGGTTCACCAAACAACATTTCTAGAATATTTTCACCTTTCTAAATAAAGTGCTTTTGATTGATACTCCCTCTAATTCAAACTGGCAGTGCATAATACCCTAAATCAGGGCCTGCATAAGCAGTCTGTATAAAACATGCTTATGCTTTTCAGCTTCCCAAGTGAATCTTTCCTAGAGAGAATTGTTTTTTATTGAATGTTTGAGGTCATCTTACAATAATTATGACACAATCAGTAATGGCAACAATTTAAAGAGTTTACAATATGTGCCAGGAATATGATAGTGATAAACATGTCATCTCATTTATTTCTCACAACACACTTTTTAAGGGTAGGTTTGTATTATTATTCCCACTTTACAGATAGGGAAACAAAGGTTAGAGAGATTAAGTAACTTGCTCACGTCAAGGTGGTAGGGAGAAATTATTGAAAGCACTCATTATGCCATGTGTGCAAGCAAAAACTGGCAGATTAATTTTTAGCATACTCAAATAAAAGGTCATGCATTAGAGAAAAGCAGTCAAAATAGGTACTGCCCCATCTTTAGTGAAGCAGACAGAGGGATATGACTGAAATAACCCTCGGCTCTGGGTCAAAAGCTCTGGCTTCTATTTTCAGGCCCTGCCACTTGGGCAAATATTCCTTCTCTGTGTAAAAGTACAATGTTGGCCACAATCTCCTAAAGTCATTCTAGCTTTGATAGGGTGTGATTGTAGGAGCCTGCAAAGGTATCTAGAGTCATTGTAGGTTTCCTAATGTATGTAGCTCTAGGCAATTAAAAAGATTAAGTAAATCTTAGGAGCTGTCAAGAAGGTTCTTACAGTTTATATATAACATACAAAAAAAATTATAGGATACATCATAGTTTTGGTTGCTACATCTCCAAAATCTAGTGAAATTCAAGAAAGTTTCAGAAGGAACCACCAAAATGGCGTGATGAGACTATTATAAGGGGTATAGCAATCTTCAGCCTGCAAATAGAGAAAAAAGTCTTATTTAGAAATGTCTGCAAAATTATGATTGTTATGTATTTCATACTTGAGAAAGTAATTTTAGCTCAGATAAAATGAAGTACTGTTTTACACAGTGGATGATAATTTTGTGGAACTTTCCATCTGTAGAATCAAAAAGTAAAAAATAAATGTGAAAACAGTCAAATGTAGAAATAACAGTCCATCATAGACTATCAAAGGACACTGTAAAGTATGGAGTTCTCCCCTAAAAGTTGGTATTGCCAGGGATCATAGTTATTATGCCCTTCTACCGTATGTCCCAGGGTTCCAATGGAAGTTATCAATACAGCATAGCTCCAATTCAGGAAGGCAAATTTTAAGTTATAAAAGGTTCTGTTTAGGATGGCAGATTTCCTTAATCATTAATTTTACTAGTAGTATAATATAATGTTAAATTTTTGTTTTGGTTCCAGTTGAAGAGCAGCATGATTATAGGAATTTTTACTAGAAAAAAAAAATACTAATATCATAGGAAAACATTAAGAGTTTCTTCTTTCTGAATAGTGATCACAATGAGCCCACCCTTCCTTTTAGAATCACAGAGGTTGACAGTGGGTTTGGAGATGATCTATCTCATGGCCCCCTCAGGGCAGGTGTCCATTCTTTACCTGGCAGGTGTTCCTTGCACCTCTGTTTGAACAATGCCAATATTTGGCAGCTTATCTTCTGGGGAGTACTGTTCCCTTGTGAGACTGCTCAGGTTTATTCTTTACTGAGCTCAAATCTATGTGCATATGCTGTCTTCTCACTGGCCTGATTATACCTTCAGGGCAAGTCTACTCTTCTTGCAGATGAAGCATCTAGCCCCTTACAGTCTTCTCTTCTCCAGTGTAACATATTCTGCTGCTCTTCAAGCAATGCACTTCTAGACACTGGAAAATCCTGACAGCTCTTTTCTGACCACCGTCTCTTTTCCAAACTCTTTCCTCAAGTGTCCTGGAAGGAAACAAAAGGGAGTGAAAAAGCATTTGATTTATTTAGAGTAAAAAGCGAGTATTACTTCACATAATCAACAGCTTTATTTTATTTTTATCAATGAACCTTAAAATCTTTAAAAACATTTTCCCATGACTGAGATACTGTTAGCTCAATATGCTTGTATGCTTGTGGCCACCACCTGAGTTTCCTGATTGTTGCCAGACAGACTGCTATCAACTCACCCTCTCAAAGTGCAGTGTGCACTTCAGATTTATCCCCACTGAATTATCTTGTCAGTTTTAAGCTATTATTTCTGCTTCAGGATATTTTACAATCTTGATTATTTGGTCCAACATATGAATGATTCATCTTATGTTTTTATCATCTTAAAATTCATAAGAATATCTCCAAGGTATTGATGGAAATGTTAAACAAGACTATATCAAGGGCTGAATTAAGCAATACGAACATTCAAAATTTAATGAGAAATATAATTTAATAAGAATGGTACTTTGATGCTTGTATTTCCTTTAATCTTGCTCTAATTTATAGCCTATTGAAATGTACTGTTTATGCTAATAAATACAACTTAAATTTTAAAACACGTGTTTTTGTTTGTATTGTTGTTTTTCAAAAAATGCACAATTGAGGGAAAAAAGCCCACTTTTCTTTTTTTTTAAGGTTTTCCACAGGTTGTGATTATTCAACACATGGCTACAATCGACTGATGAGATTTAACTGATTTAATGTATGAGAATATAATCTAATGACAAGTCAAAATAATTAGGGGGATAGGGACAACCTCATGAGGGTTGACTTTAAGAATCTAAATCCACAACATGACAATAATGTCACAATGTCCATTGATGAAGAAAGTGAACAGTCTTTTTTTAATGATGTTCTTTTATTTCAGTTAATTGCATTTAGAGAGAGGACAATTAAACTATTTATTCTCCTTTGTGGTATCTATTACGTTTAAAAATTACCTTGTCTTTCTGTTATGTTCTTTTTAAAATAATTATTCCTTACGGATTCTCAGTCTAAGCTAATTTTTATTTGTTCTCTCCAACAGGTCTATCTTTATAACATTTGAGCTCCCCCTACTCCTTATCTTTGGAGTTCACGTTTATGGGGACAAAAGATGAGTTTTCTATGCTTTGCGAAGCATGATGATGCTTCATGTTAGCTTTGGAATTAGAAGAAATAATTTTTGGACCATTATTTTTGAGTTGTGATACACAAACATTGTAAGGTTAATCAGCATTTTAGCTTATTAGTGGCCCTTGATTCTTACGAAACTAAGATAATTACTTCTCTTTTTTCTGCAGATGTGATATTTGACTATGAATATTGAAGTTAAGCTTCAATCCATTATATTGTAAATGGAAAAGAAGAGTTTTTCATTTTAGGTATATGTACATAATACATGTATTCTTTTCCTTGGCTCTCATTATGTTTATATTAGGTACAAAACTAGTTAACATGTCTATTCTGGCGTTTTTCCTCCAAGATATGTAAATTCTAATAAAAAATAAGACCAGATTGGTGGAATGGGGATAATAGTATTCTTTTAAACCAGGATGCAAGAAAATGAAATGTTTAATTTTTGTTACATCTCCTTTGTAAAACAGAATATACTGATGGAAATTTGGCTTGTTTCCTAGAGTCTGAACACAGGGGTTATTAACTGCAATAACTGGGCTAATACTATGAGGTGGAGTATGATAAAAGGATTAAAAGCTAGCAGATACTGTGCTTGGATAGCAAGCTGGATGCCTGTGCAGGCATGGAGCCTTTCAAAGTAAAGTTGGCTCCTTGACACTCTGTCCTGAAGCTTGTGCTGATTTTTAACATCATTAAAAATCAGGTCATTGAGAAGTCTTCTTTTAGGGATGTCTGTAACATTCCTTGACTGCCTTATTTTTAAGCTAGAATTTAAGCATCCAAATAAAAGTTGTTCTCAGGTGTCATCATCATCATAGGAAGCCATCCAGCTACCCTAAAGTTCACTAAAAAGTCCTGGAACTTGAGATGATTGACTTCTGACTTCCCATTGTCAGTGTGGTCCAGAGATACGGCAGGCAGGAGCCAACTGCTTAAGGTAGAAATGCTTTGAGTAAGTTTCATTTGAACTGCACAGGCTATCATGGCTGGGTATTTTTCAAAGCTACGTAGGGTTCTGGAATTTTAGAAACTATTAGGGGCCAAGAAGAATCGGTCAGCTTATAGATCTAAATGTTCAAAATTTAAGTTAAAGCCTGTTTCTTTTGGTAGGAAGCACCTTGACTCCCATTTTTTTATAATGAAAAATTGATGATATATCTATTAGCTTGTTTAAATTGAACCATAGAAGAGTCTGTAGGAGACCAGGTGCAGTGGCTCATGCCTTTAATCTCAGCACTCTGGGAGGCTGAGGTGGGTGGATCACTTGAGGTTGGGAGTTTGAGACTAGGCCAACATGGCAAAAACCTGTCTCTACTAAAAGTACAAAAATTAGCCTGGTGTGGTGGCACGTGCCTGTAATCCCAGCTACTCAGGAGGATGAGGCATGAGAATCACTTGAATCTGGGAGGCAGAGGTTGCTGTGAGCCAAGATCACACCTCTGCACTGCAGCCTGGGTGACACTGTCAAAAAAAAAAAGTCCGTAGGGTACCAAATGCTTTTTTTTTCTGGAGACAGGATCTGGCTCTGTGGTATATACTGGTATGTTCATGGCTCACTGTAGCCACAGTCTTCTGGACTCAAGCAATCATCCTACCTCAGTCCACTTTCCCCTCTCCAGTAGCTGGGACTATAGGCATGTACCACTACACCCAGCTAATTTTTTTTTTTTTCCATAGAGATGAGGTCTCACTACATTGCACAGGCTGGTCTTGAACCTGGCCTCAAACGATCCTCTCTCCTTGGCCTCCCAAAGTGCTCAGATTACATGTGTGAGCCACTATGCTCGGCCTTCTTCTTTTTTTAAATCCTACCCACTTGGCATGACAAAGGCCTAGGACGTAATGGTAAGTGAATAGTTGTAAGGAATGAGAAGTTCTAACTGTGTGCTGTACCATGCTTGGATTTGATTATGGGAAAGATGATCAATATTAACACAGAAGTTACTTAAATTCTCTATGTCTCTTCCCTTACCTCAGGAAGTTCAAATACAGTGTTGTAATTCAGCTCTTCTACTCTTCCTGTCCTCTCAAATGAGACAACTTATACTGTGGTTGCTGAGGCTAAATAGAGGAGGAATTCAAATACATGATTCTTCTACTTAAGAGAAGATCATCTCCAGTTGCATCTAATCATGAAACCCAGTTGCCTCCATTTCATGAGAATGATTTCCTTCCATAGACATTCTCTGCTGTTCTCCTACTGTCAAGTCAATGTTTAGTCAATTCCAGCCATTTCTTGCAAATACACTGCAATCACATTTTATAAATCTACCAAGTGCTTGGTTTTCATGTGCCACAGATAAATTAGGTCTTTCTTATTTTATCCTGAGCTATCAGTCTAGTAACATGCTCACAGCATGCAACCAGGACTAGGCATGATCTCCTTTTTGTGAATCTAATCTGAGTGTCCTTTACAAGTAAGAGGGGATAGTCTGGGAGTGGAAACAGCTCTTTTCAGGACCAGCTGGGTGATCCATGAGCATTTGAACAGATGGCCCATTTTTGTGTGAAAGGATTCTGTATCCTACAAACTAACACCCAATAGCTTCACTGGGGAAAAAAAAAAAAAAAAAAACTTGAAGATAAGAAATCAATTCAAGAGGAGCTCACGTGTTTGCTGTGTTGCCTCTGAACACACCCTGTATGTCAAGAGCTTAGCTTTATTCTGTAGACCACCTAGTCTGAATCATTGGGGAGGAAAATATTTGTTCAAACATAGTCCCTTTTGTCTGTGCTGGGCAATAGCACAATACATTCAGCAACTGCCCTCTGAAAGTCAAGTCTTTGTCTCCAGTGGGGATTATGAAAACATGGATTTCTTGAGAAGTGCCTGCCCACCTGTGTTTAGATTTTAAATTGTGGGAAGATGCTTGACAGCCAGAAAAGAGATGCTCAGGGAAAAGTCTGTTGAGGTTATAGAGACTTTTTAAAAGACCATTTCCTCCTTCAAAATTATTAGAATAGAAGAGGAATTCTTGAAAACTGTCATGGAATATTGTATTGGATGGAACCTTGAAAGGTTTTATTTATCTCTTCTCTTTTAGCTTTCTGTCTAAGGCCTCAGAATGTAGTCTATTTTAGAAACTCTCTAAGGAAGGAAATTTTTCGTAACCTTTACCCTGTTAGTCATTTTTTTTAACTTCAACAAAAGTCTGCATCAGAAGATTCTTGCTTGCTTATATGACCCTAATGCTCACTGCTGCAGTCCAAGCCTGGCTTCCCTTGCACTTTCTTCTGCTGTTCATATTCTTCACAGTGAGACCTGTCTTAGCTGAAGCCCATTATTAGGTCATTCCTTGGCCTCTTCTCTAAGGCTAAATAATGAGTTATTTTTTTTTCTCCTTTTTCAGTACGTCATATTTTTTCAAACATTTAATCATTTTTGTTGTTGAAAATTTGGGGACTTCCTGTGTCTGGAAATGCATTAAGCCTCAAACTTTGTAGCCCTAAGACTTTTCCTGCTACCTTTTAAAATACACCAAATAAAATTAAGACTAGGAGAAGAAAGCTGCTGCAATTTTTTTAAAAAAATCACAGAAGCCCCCCCCCAAAAAAAAACCCACCGAGTAGCTGTCTTTCTGGTTTTTGATTAAGAAGACATTTGTGAAATGAAACATACGTTATTGTCAGATAGGCCTGTTGTCTACTGACAATTGATCAACATGAATGTGGTCAGGTTTAGATGAATATCTGTACAACTCACGTAATTTTTAATGAAGAAAGTTAAAAGCTAAGCATGCCAAGAAAATAAGTATGACTCAAAAGTGGCGCTTTCTTAGTATATTAGAAGTATTACAGCTTCTAGTTACCAACGGCCTTTGAAGATGACTGGGCCATTATTGCAATACTTTTTAATATGCTTCTGGATTCAATTATTGCAGATTTTTACAATTATATTTGATCTCTAGTTAGTTTATAAGGGGACACTATCTTTGTCAGGTTTTAATATCAAGATTGTGATAGCTTTGTAAGTAAATATAGACATTTTCTATGCTTTCTGTTTGCTTTAGAACAGTTGAAATAGAATAAGATCAATCTGACATCTAATGTATGGTTGAACTCACTTCTAAAACTATCTGAGCCCCTTGACTTTCAAAGGTAGGTCTCTGATAATTCTTGCTATAGTTTAACATATCACACATATGGAAGACTTTATTTATCTATGTTCAATCTAGAGAATAGTAATGGAAGGATTACACATGTTCTCACCACTGAGTTGCAGAAACAGAACACTATCAGTGTCTTTGAAGGTCACTGTGTTCCCGTACCTGATCACCTCCTCCTGTCTGCCCTAACCCCCGTTAGACATAAACACAATCCTAACTTCAGTATGCTATTGCTTTGCTTTTTTTCATAGTTATACTATCTTTATCTTTGTATGTATTACTGAAGATTATATTATTTAGTTTAGTTGAAATTTATATTATAGAATTGTACTCTTCTATTTCTTTTGTCTTTTTTTGTTTTTTTGCCTATTTTTGTTTTGAGATTCATTTATATTTAATAATGCATCACTAGGTCATTTTCCGTTCACTTTACTACTTTGTAATAGTCCATTGTATGACTATTCCACAATTTATTTATCTATTCTACTGATGATGGACATTTGCGTTTTTTCAGTTTGAGAACTTCTGAATGTGTCTATATGACCATTTTGGTCCATGTCTCCTGCTATGAGAAGTCCTCTAATGTTTACACCAAAAGTGGAATTGTTGGATTGTGGAATGTACATATGTTCAACTTTATAAGGATATGTCCAATTGTTTTCCCTTAATGATTTTAACAATTTCCTGCTCCTACCAGGAGTGGATAAGAATTCCTATTGCTCGGCCTCCTTGCCAAGATCTCATTTGTGTGATTTTAAATTTTTTGCCAGATAGTTGCAAAGTGGTATCTTATTAAGGATTTAATTTACATTTCCCTGATCGGTAATGAAATTGGTCATCTTTTCAAATGTTTGCTGTCCATTCATAATTTCTTTCTGTGAAATACCTCTTTATGTGTTTTGCTTATTTGCTTTTTGGGTCGCTTATCTTTTTCTTATTGATTTATAAGAATTCTTTATCCATTTTGAATATAAATCATTTTGAGTTATATATATTGGAAATGTCTTCCAATTTCTAGCAACTCCTTTCATTCTGTGATTTCTCTTGATGAACATAAAGGCTTCATTTTATGATAGTTAAATTTATACATCTACTATTCATGCTTTGAATTTTTATTCTCTTTTAAAAATCTACTCCACACTGTAGATATAAAGATATTTTTCTCTATTGCACTTAAAACTATCATTATATTGTATTTATTTATTTTCCATCTTCCCACTAGAATCTAAATTCAATTAAGGCAGAATATTTGCTTGTTTTATTTATTTCGGTATCTCTAGCACATAGTGGGAACTCAATAAAAATTGTTGAAGGAAACCATGACTGAATGCCAGAGAGCGTGAAATGTTCTTCAGTATCTTGCATTAGCTCATTTTCATAAGAATGCAAGTCCTCTGAGGCTGTTTCCTCTCCCTAGTACTGCCATATTTTTCATATGTCTCATTTTCATCTCATAATCAGGTGGATCCATTTGGACTCGGTGTCTTCATATGTACCAGTAACAGAGGGGCTTGTCCTCAGGCTGCTCTCTGCACATCTTTGATTTCGTCCTTCTCCACTCTCAGACCTACAGCTGGCCTGTGGGTGGATGTATGCTGTTGCCATTCTGGTTCCTTCTGCTAGCAGGCTTTCATCCAGTGCATTTCTGTTCGACTGTGGTGTATTCTTCCCCTATTCCCAAGGCCCTCTTCCCAAGGTAGTCAGGGCTAATGCCTACCTCACAAATAACAAACCCTACCTTTCAAAGAACTAGAGTTCCCATTCTGCCTTTCTAGTTGTTTTGTTTCGGCTGCTATTGCTGTTTTCAGAGTAGTTTTTTACTCTTTACTGCATTTGGAAGAGATGGTAGTGAAAAGGAAGTTGGGGTAAAAGAATTGGTCAGTACCTTGAGTGCCTCAGGACTCACAACACAAGGGGCAGATGGGCAAGTGCCCACTTCTCTGTTGATTCTAGGCCATGTTTTTGCTCAAAGGAATCCGGATCTGGCAACAGAGGCAGTGAAGGGACTATGATTTTCCTAGCATTTATCAGGTGATATTTTTCATGAAACTGCAGTTTACAGCATTTCTGGGTAGTCTGGTTTTGTTTTGTTTGTCTAAATCAGATCCAAGTTTATTATAACACGCCTGACCCTGACATAAGGGAGATTTTCAGTAGCCTTGCGCGTTGGTATATTTTTCTGGGTTATCTTTTGTGAGGCAACATTAAGGAATGCTAGCCACATTCCATTTTGAGTGAAACCTCCTGTACTGCTATTTTCTAAGTGTATGCAGAAGCTCTTATATTTGGAAAATTCAAGTTCATTCACATTGCTACTGAATTAGCAATAGCTTATTATTATTACCTAGTTTTAAATCACTAGATATTAAAATTACTACTACTATTTCATTGTTGCCCCTGTTTTTTTTTCTGATTAAAAAATATATACTGAAATAAGCTCTGATAATCCAAAGAATATGTAATCATTCTTCTATAGCACTATACCAAAGACCTTATCCTATGGAATATTGTTTAGTTTCCTATCATTCAAAAACCATCTTTCCAATTTTTTAACTACTAGTTTAAGTAACATTAAGTAGATTACAGAATGGAGAAAACATAAAGAAGTATGATTGTAAACAATCTCAGTTATTCTGAAAGAAATCTGAAGGATAAAATAATAGCTTCCTTAACTTAGTTGCTCCTATGTATTATCTGAGAAAAAGTTTATTGAAGCACATTTTGACACTTTTAATCCACTGGAACGTCATTAGGAAAATGTTCTGAGAGTCATGAGAATGTTGACTAATTGGGCTGTTTGTCCCACATGGGATTACACCACTTCTTTCTGAATCAGAAGTTCCTGCTATTGCAACATGAATTTTTCTTTATTCTTTATTTTTCCCCCTTAGAAACAATCCATTTGGGTTCATTACATAGCCATTTGTTAGTTTGGGGGATTGTGCTTGTTTGTAACTACAATGAAGTCATACTAGACTGGGTCTGTATGTAAGTCAATGGGAGATCCCGCAGCTGCTCAGTGAATCATTCAGTGCAAAGGGTCACCCTAATATTTTAACCCCAAAGTCCTGCTTTCCCAAAGTAATGGGCAATTTTTATTTTAATCATCAAGAAGATTGGTTCAACTTTGGTTTACTTAGTACATGTTGTGCATACACATCAATCTGTAAAACTTTTTTAAAAATTCTATTGAAGTATAATATTCTCAGAGAAAGTGCATGAATCCTAAGTGTATATGGTGAACTTTCACAAACTGAGTACACCTGTGTAACTGCTACCCAGATCAGAAAGCACAACATGACCAGCACCCCAAAAGGTTTCCCATACCCCATTTTTGTCACTAACCCTCCTCACCAAGGGTAATCACTCTCCTGTTTTGTGTGTTTTTATACTTTATATAAATGGAATTATACATCATGTGTTACTTGGCTTCTTTCATTCTTCATTATGTTTATGAGACTCATATAAATTTTTTCATGAGTTGTGTTTGTTCATTTTCCATTTCTACCTTATTGCTATGGAGTGTCCCGTTGATAAATACAACACAATGTATTCAGTGTTCATTCTGTTGTCAGCAGACATTTGATGAGTTTTCTTTTTCTTTTTTTTTTTAGGAGGGTTAGGCCTATTATGAATACTCTGTTATGAACATTCCAATACATCTTTTTTGGTTAAAGTATACACACACACACACACACACAAGTCCTGTTGAATATGTAATGAGGAGTAGAATTACTGGGTCATAGTTTTGTGTATGTTCAGATTTAATAGATAAGCCAGGTTTGCCAGCGTGGTTGAATGTACTTACACTAGCAATGTACAAGAATTCCAGTTGCTCTACCGCCTCACAAATATTTGGCATATTTTGTCTTTTTCATTTTAGCCATTCTGGTCGATATGTATGGAATGTGGTTTAATTGATATTTCCCTGATGATAATGAAACTGAGTATCTTTTTATATGATTATTAGTAATTTGCATATCTTTCTGTGTGAACTGTCTGTTCATATGTATATATATGCTGAATATTTTCTGTTTTTCTGTGGGTTACCTTTTCACTCTCTTAATGCAGTCTTTTGATGACTAGAGATTCCTAATTTTAAAAAAACACTCTCACATATTAAAGATCTTAGTAAATATTTATAAAATTGTTAACCAATGTGTGAGGATCTCAGTAGTGACATGTTTAACTCAAACTATAATTTATTATTTTTTCTTTTATGGTTTATACTTTTTGTATCCAGTTTAAGATATCTTTGCCTACTCTAAATTGGCAAAGTTATTCTATGCCTTCCTCTAAAATCTCTTTAGATATGTAATTCATCTGACTCCATATTTGTATGTTTTATAATGATCAAGATACGTTGTTTTTCAAACCAATATTCTATATACCCCAGCATCACTATGCTTGGTTTTTAACTTGTTTGAAATGTGTCCACAAAATTTAGTTTCAGTGAATTTTTTTTATATTGTCTTAGAATTACTAATACTTCCTGACAAAAATTTCAAACCTGTGATGATTTAAAATGTGTAATATAATTTCTAGATTTATTTAATACTAATGTCAGTTGAAATTTCCCTTAAAAGTTCTCCTGTTCAATTGGATCTAGTTTTGAAATCCAGCTATTTATTTATTCAACATCAATCTATAATGCATAAAACAATTTTTAAAAAATATTGTTCTCATTTTCTCATTTAAATCAATTCAATACATGTTTATTATGTTTCTTCTAGAATTTAGGACAGTTAAGAATGTGGTTGAAGTTTCGAGCTTCATTTTTGTGTCATTTAGGTTTTAAGCCATATAATAAATTTATCAAATATCTGTCAGTAATAAGCCAATTTCTTTAGTAGTCAAATTATATTAATAAATAAAGGTACAAAGTGAGGATTTTTATTACTATTAGGATAGCCTTAGACCCCTTATATAATTCCTCCTTACCAAGTTTTCCACTAATAATGACACATATCTTTAAAGACATAAAAATAGAAAAGAAAATATAAAAGTTCCATTTTTATATTTTGAATACCTATAAATGTTTGCTCTTTGATGTCATTTTTGCTTAGTTTTATTTTTTGTCTTTTTATTATTTGTTCTAGGTTGTACTGGTCAGTGGACATCTGGACAGCTGGGATGTTGGGCAGGGTGCCATGGATGATGGCGGTGGAGCCTTTATATCATGGGAAGCACTCTCACTTATTAAAGATCTTGGTAAATATTTAGAAAATTGTTAACTAACGTGTGAGAATCTCAGTAGTGACATATTTAACTCAAAACACAAAATGCTTAACAGATTAGTTACCATGGTATGTTCAAAGATCCTCTTGAGGTCAGTTGATTCCCAGAAAAGAAACAACTTATCTGCTTAAAGAAATTTTTATTCATGTGTACTCCAGACATCTAAAGTGTCAAATGTTGTTATCTGCCACTGGGGAAAATGAACAAGCAAATAAAACTGAAGCAAACATAACCACACCAGCTAAAAATATGCAAGGAGAATATGACAAAATGCAAAGAAAAATCAGCAGCACCTCCTACTTCCTTGCCCTTATTCATCTTAACACATTATCAGACTATTAGGACAATGGATAAAGGCCAGGCATTTTTCCATCATAGAAATAAAAGAGTAACCTAGGATAGAAAGAATGATTTCCATTGCCACAATAAGGAATCCAGACAGATAATTCTTTGTTGCAAGGTCTGTCCCATGCATGACAGGATGTTTTGCAGCATCCCTGACCTCTTCCCACTAGAAGCCAGTAGCACCCTCCCCTAACCTCAAGTTATGATAACCAAAAATGACTCCAGACATTGCCAGATGTCCCCTGGGGGGCCAGGGGAAGCAGTTGCCCCAGTTTGAGAACCACTAATATAAACTAATAAAATTATCTAGGTAACCTGAATACAGGGTCATTTTGTTAAAGAAAACAAACTAATTGGAAATCTTACACTGTATATACACTATGACAGAAAAGATTTTGACCACCTACTTTGTTTTTTATAAAGCATTTTGTAAAACCTGGGCATGTAGGTTTAAAGCATCTCCTTTGTTCTTAAGGCTCTTAGAATGGAGTGGGTAACCTTCACACATACATATACACATAGTTATCAATATAGACGTAATTTCAATATCTAATTTTAGAATTGGGGAAGGTTTGAGAGAGAAGTTATCCAGCAAATAAACCTGAAAATCACACATTCCTTCAGAGAAGCTCTGGGAGATGCTGTGTTAATTCTCTCCTCCTCTTCTCTTAAAAATATTCCCTTGGCTATCTCTTCTTTCTGTTTCTCATATCAGTCCAGAATGAAGTGAGTTCTAGAGGAAAGCAGGAGAAAGTCAAACATTTTTCCTCTTCAAAAAGCACCGATAATGATTTTGGACATTAATTTTATTTCAGTATGTTCGACCAGCTTGATTGGAAGCACAGTGGTGGAGTAAAAAGAAAAACTTTCTTTAGACCCATTTGAATTGGACTTTAGGTCACTTTGTGCTACAAACTACATTTTAGGCCTTAAGCAAGTCATTTGAATGCTCTGGATTCATTTTCCTCATTTCTCTTTAACTGTAAGCTTCAGAGTATTTCATTTGCACTAGATTGGAATAAAAATTGTATCTTCTTTAAGCTTTGAATCTTACTTCTTTGGTATTCAGCATGGGACCCTAAATCACTGTTAATTGAATTGAATTCAATTGCATGGACAAGTGTCAAATACCGCGCAAAAGTGAATTGAGCATCTTTTACTGGTTCTCAAAGTACATTGACTTCAGTTGCTTTTGATAGCTAGTGACCAGTCTCTTTAATTCAGGACTTAAATCTCCAAAAGATTTCTGAACGTCTATATAAAGATGTGAATAGACCTCTAAAATAAAGAGTAATATTTCTTTTGAGTAGGCGTTATGAGGCACCATAGTATATTGTTAAAAACATAGGATTCTGGAGCCAGACTGCCAGGGTTTAAATCTCAGCTCTACAATTTCTTAGGTGTGTGGCCTTAGGCAAGTTACTTTACCTCTCTGTGCCTCAATTTTCTCATCTGTGTAATGGGATAATAATGGTTCCTATCTCATACAGTTGCTTTGAAAATTAAATAAGCTATTCACAGAATATACTTAGAACGTGGGCTGGGCCAACCCAAGTTATCAATAAATGTTAACTTTTATAACTTAATAAGCATGATTCTGACAGTACCATTTTTTTAATGTAAGAGAAGATTATAATTTAGTTTACCTCCCTCCCGATTAGTGATTACTTTGCCTCCTAACTTTGTATATTTGCTATATTAATGTAACTTTAGGGCCAGTTCCTATGTATCCCTAAAATATCCTTTCCCTTTTCTACTTAAGTCACCATCCCTTGTACGATAGAAACCTACTGACCTCTCCACTTTTTTTCATTTCATACTAAATTTTTAGAAGTCTTAAATTTCTCCTGGTCACTTCTATATCCTGCTTATGTTTAATGCCCAGTATCTACCTCTGCACCTCACTTTCTGTGATTGCGCCCATTGAGTCTTACTCTTTAATTTTGAAATTGTGGATTTCTATTTGTAGGTTGCCTACGTATTTTAATATGAAGAGCTAGGTTCAGCATGTGATGTATGAATTCTGGATGAAAATTGCTGATATACTTGAACTAGAAATACAGCTTTGGGCTTGAGGCCAAGAAATAAGTTCATAATTATATTACTTAATTACATGGAATCCAATCTGTTTAATTGGTAAAATGTGAAAGCTCTGTGGCAATCTCTTTTTCCAAGAAAAATGAGACTCCTTTTGGATGTTATTCCTTGGATGATGTGTCATGCAGCATGTCAGAGTCCCTCAGTGGAGCTTGTTAATTTGAAGAGTTGGTCCAGTGGAGATCTCTGATATTTGGAAATATTTTTCTAAGATTCATCCTTCTGGTATCTTCTTCTTTGTCTTCCCCTCTCATCACTCTTATAGATTCACTTTTTCACTCAAGCCTTCAGCTTAAATTATATTCAATTAATCTAACAGAAGAGTTATTTGTGCTTTGTAAATATAATCAGCCATTCCCGAGTAACCGTCTACAGAAGGCTATTTGCTGTGAAGTGTTGTTGAGTACTTTTCTGTGTTTGTGGTTTACTGGACTTGAAACTGTTTATTTGAAATGTTATTTCCTGGAATGTTCTGGTGTCAGTGCCCAAAGCCTATGGCCAATGATGCTCCAAAATCCGCATTTGGCACTTAGAAAATAAACTACCATCCATCCCAAATTCTTCCAACTGTATCATTTGCTGTGAAGTTAGAATTTTGAGTTTTCAGGTCTAAAGAAATGAAAGATATGAGAATTAACAGTATTACCTGGTTGTTGGAATGTGGGACATATAAGAAACATTTTTCCAGAAAAAATGTAAATGTTGAGCCTCCTGACCATGATTACTATAGAGCTTGAAAGTCTATGTTTTAGAAAAATATTTTATTGGTATGTTTCTTCATTCATTCACTCAACAAATACTTGTGCATTGACTGCTTGTTCATGTATCAGATGCCTTGCACCCAAGAGGAAAGAGAAATGGCCCTTTCAGTCCTTGAAGCAGGAGAGACATTTAATTCAAAAATTGCAGTGAAATTGTGGTTAAGTTCTCTGAATGTAGCATGTACGAATTACTTTGGACACTTGGTAAAGAGACGGACCAACATGGCTTGACTGGGTCAGAGCAACTTCACTAAGATGTTATTTGAACTTTCTTTTATAAAGATAAATAGAAATTCCTGAGGCGAACGGTGCAGAATGAAGTATTCCCAGCAGAGTACAGAGCTTCTAGTTCTGCCCGTCATTAAAAATGAGAAGAAAATTGTTGACAGTAGCAGTCTTGGGATTATGAGGGGAGGCAGGGGTTGTGGAATTACAGGAGAGATTCACTTTTTACCTGATATATTTATATAATGTTATATTTTTGTGTAATAAGTGTGTGTTACTTCAATAATCAAGCAAAAGCCATCAAATACTCCCCTACCCCCAGTTCCAAAAAAGAAATGAAAAAGAAAAGAGTTTTGGTATTGTCATTATCATAAACACCCTGTTAACAGAAACAACAGGGCAGAGGTAAGGAGTTGGAAGAGTTGTCCAGGAGTCACCAAGCCTCTCTGGCCCAGAATACAACCATGAAGACAGCCAAAGGCTTGCCAGGGCTTTGATTCAAGTTCCACTGTAGCTAGAGCTTTATGCAGCCATTTCCAATGCAGTGGGTTCTCTTTTAGAAGTGGGGACCCATCTGGGAAGAAGGTTTTCTTCCCTAAGGCTCTGGTCAAGTCTTTCTTGGAAAAGCCCCAGGAAATGCAATTCAGAGTAACAGAGAAGAAAATGAACAGCCTCCAGTGAAATGGAAGCCTAAAGGGTAGAACTAGAGATGGCTGGAGTCCTGAAACGAATCTGGGACTAGCCCAGACCTACAAAAGATATCTCCTTTGGAAAGGACCTCCCCACTGGGTTTAGCCATACTGCTGGGTATAATAAAAGTGTTGAGATCTAGCACTGACTGAAGATTACTATTGTAAGCATTGTGCTAAGCACTCCACTAAATACATATTCTCCTTTATTCCTGAAAATAAACCCAAGCAGTAGGTAAATTGTGTTATATTCATTTTACAGAAGAGGACACCAAAGCAGAGAAAAGCTAAGTACCTTGCCCAAGGTCAGCAGCTGTTACGTGAAAAATTTAAATCTAGGCAGCCTGATGCCATGCCCAATACTCTTAAGTACTTTATAATATTGTTTTAATGGAACAACTTTCCCAGTCTGTTTCTAGGAACACTTATCCTCAGGATAACAAGAGATATAAAGAAAGGGGGGGACAGTGTCCTATGGTCAAATAAGTTTGGGAAATCCCTCTTGGTAATTTCTGTATTAGTAAATAACATTTGTTGGGAGAGTATTCCGTGGGTATAGTGTACTTTGGAACACAGTACCCTGCGGTATTTTTTGAGGTGGCAGAACTGAGTAAGAATACAAGAATCCTTACACGGATGTGCTT
The DNA here is from genome assembly GCF_037993035.2 of Macaca fascicularis. Taxonomy (NCBI): domain Eukaryota; kingdom Metazoa; phylum Chordata; class Mammalia; order Primates; family Cercopithecidae; genus Macaca; species Macaca fascicularis. The sequence goes on from NC_088382.1 coordinate 106,639,254, forward strand.
CTGGAAGTGAGTACAAATACCCTTGGATTTGTTTTCATTCTAGATTTTCTAGGCTACATTGGGAGCTTGAGATTACCAGAATATTGACAAACTAGAACCATATGATGATTCCTTAATTGGCATGATAGAGCCTATTCTTGTGTTTCTCCCTGAAGAACACTTGTATCCACCCAAGTGCAAATTCTAGCTGACAACTAACTTTTTATCTGAGTCTATTTTATTCAAAATGAATGTAGTATTATTGGAAACATTTGAAATATGCTAAGGACTCTTTCTACCAGGTTTTTCTATGGCCCCAGATGAACCTGAATTTGGTAAGTTTTTTTTATTTTCTAAAAGGAATTTTTATTTTAAAACATTCCATGAACTCTCCCTATTGCCATGTTGGATAGTCTTTCTGCACAATTATTTGGGAACAAAGGAAGGGAGACTAATGGCCCCTGGAAAGATATCCTGTTAAAATCACTGGTCCTCAATATGTTTGGCAAAAAATACATCTGCTTGTGAAACTGTCCAGGAAATTAACTTGTTCTAAATCTTAAATATTTTCCCCAACATTAAATTTTATTTTTATTAATTTAAATGTTAATGTGTAGATGCTGCTTGCTTCTTTGGTTCTGAATTTTGGTCTTGATGTTTTATAATTGTACTTATTGAGGAAAATACCTAAAACAGTAGAAGAATTAGAAACTTGAAGAAATTGTGAAGAAGGATTAAAGTGGCAGATAGGAGGCAGGACTAGCTTGCAGCTCCCATTCTAACAGAGAGAGCAGTGTGTGGAGAGTCACATAGTGAACTTTTGCTCCAAGAACTACCTCAGGAACATACCAGGAAAGCCAGGAGAATCCTCACACCCTTTGAAGGAACTGGATCACTGCTGCAGGCTCCCTGAGATGCCAAAAAAACTGAGTCTGTTTGCTTTCTCAAAGGAGAGGTTCATGGTCTGGGGCAAGTTCTCAGCCCTAGTCACCTGCTGCATGGAAATAGATTTGGTGCTGTTATGGGGGCACTATGGGAGTGAGACCGGCCTTCAGGATTGCAGGCTGCATGGGAGCAGGGTAAGGCCTGTGACTGCCAGCTTTCCTCCACCTCCCTGGCAACTTGTATGACTCAGCAGAGAGGGCCATAATCCCCCTGGGAATATAACTCCATTGGACTGGGATCCACACCCTCACAGCCCACAGCAGCAGCAGCAAACCCTGCCCAAGCAGAGGCTGAACTCAGACATGCCTACCTCTGCCCCCACCTGGTAGTCTTTCTCTACCTGCCCTGGTAGCCAAAGACAAAGGTCATAATCTTTTGGGAGCTCTATGGCCCTGCCCATTACCTGAGAAACCACTTAACCAAGTGTCCCTAGGGCAACTAGGAACACAGCTGATACACTCTTGTCAGTGCCACCTCCTGGCTGGAGGCCAACCAACACTCTAAACAAAAACCCAACCAAGGATCCTCACACAGACCACTTCACTCCCCTGCTAATTCTATCAGAGCAGGTGCTTGGCATCCATGGCTGCAAGACCTGAAGACAGATCACATCACAGGACTCTTTGCAGACACTCCCCAGTATCAGCATGAAGCCCAGCAGCTCCTCTGGGTGGCTAGACCCAGAAGAGCAAAAGCAATCACTACATTTCAGCTCTCAGGAAGCCCCATTTCTAGGGGAAGAGGGAGAACATCACATCAAGGGAGCACCCTGTGGGACAAAAGAATCTGATTAGCAGCCCTGAATCCCAGACCTTCCCTCTGACATAGTCTACCCAAATGAGACGGAACCAGAAAAACATCTGGGTAATATGAGAAAACAAGATTCTTTTACACCCCCAAAAGATGATACCAGTTCACCAGCAATGGATCCAAACCAAGATGAAATCTCCAAATTGCTAGAAATAGAATTCAGAAGGTTGATTATTAAGTTAATCAAGGAGGCACCAGGGAAAGGTGAAGTCCAACTAAAAGAAATAAAAAATATGATATGGGATATGAAACAAAAAATCTTCAGTGAAATAAACAGCATAAATATAAAACAATCACAACTTCTGGAAGGCAAGAAATGCAAACTGCACTGGAAAGTCTCAGCAATGGAATGGAACAAGCAGAAGAGAGAACTTCAGAGTTCAAAGACAAAGATTTCAAATTAACCCAATCTGTCAAAGACAAAAAAAGAAGAATGAAAAAATTGAACAAAGCCTCCAAGAAATTTGGGACTATGTTAAACATCCAAACCTAAAAACAAGTGGTGTTCTCAAGGAAGAAGAGAAATCTAAATGTCTAAAAAACATATTTGATAGAATAATCAAGGAAAATTTCCCTGGCCTTCCTAGAGATCTAGACATCCAGATACAAGAAACTCAAAGAACTCCTGGGAAATTCATTGCCAAAAGATCATCACCTAGGCACATAGTCATCAGGTTAACTAAAGTCAAGATAAAGGAAAGAATCTTAAGAGCTCTGGGGCAAAAGCATCAGGTAACCTATAAAGGAAAAACCCATCAGATTAACAGCAGATTTCTCAGCAGAAACCCTACAAGCTAGATGGGATTGGAATCCTATTTTTAGCCTCTTTAAATAAAACAATTATCAGCCAAGAATTTTGTATCCAGCAAAACTAAGCTTCATAAATGAAGGAAAGATACAGTCTTTTCCAGACAAACAAATGCTGAGAGAATTCACCACTACTGAGCCAGTACTACAAAAACTGCTAAAAGGAGCTCTAAGTCTTGAAAAAAATCCTTGAACTATACCAAAATAGAATATCCTTAAAGCATAAATCTTACAGAACCCACATAACAATAACACAATTTTAAAAAAGGTAATCAGGCAACAAATAGCATGATGAATAAAATAGTACCTCACATGTCAATACTAACATTGATTGTAAATGGCTTAAATGCTCCACTTAAAAGATACAGAATGACAGAATGGATAAGAATGCAACCAAGTGTCTGATGTCTTCAGGAGACTACCCTCACACATAAGGACTCACATAAACTTAAGACAAAGGAGTAGAAAAAGATACTCCATACAAATGGATACCAAAAGTGAGCAGGCATAGCTATTCTTATATCAGAAAAAACAAACTTTAAAGCAATAGCAGTTTTAAAAGATGAAGAGGGACATTATATAATAATAAAAGGACTAGTCCAACAGGAAAATATCACAATTCTAAATATATATGCACCTAACACTGGAGATCCCAAATTTATAAAACAATTACTATTAGACCTAAATAGTGAGATAGACAGCAACACAATGATATGGGGGACTTGAATACACCACCGATAGCACTAAACAGATCATCAAGATAGAAAGTCAACAAAATAAAACTGGACCTAAATGATACCCTACAAGTGAACTTAACAGATATTTACATGACATTCTACCCAACAACTGCAGAATATACATTCTATTCATCAGCACATGGAACATTCTCTGAGACAGACCATATGATAGGCCACAAAACAAGTCTCAGTAAATTTAAGAAAATCAAAATTATATCAAGTATTCTCTCAGACCACAGTGGAATAAAATTGATAATCAACTCCAACAGGAACCCTTAAACCCATGCAAATACATGGAAATTAATTAGCCTGTTCTTGAATGATCATTGGGTCAACAATGAAATCAAGATGGAAATTTAAAAATTTTTTGAACTGAATAATAATAGTGACACAGCCTATCAAAACCTCTGGGATACAGCAAAAGGGGTGCTAAGAGGAAAGGTCATAGCATTAAATGCCTAAACCAAAAATCCGAAAGAGAACCAATAGACAACCTAAGGTCATGCCTCATGGAACTGGAGAAACAAGAACAATCGAAACCTAAACGCAGCAGAAGAAAAGAAATGACGAAGATCAGAGCAGAATTAAATGAAATTAAAAAAGAAAAAAATAAATGAAACAAAAGCTGGTTCTTTGAAAAGATAAATAAAACAGATAGACCATTAATGAGATTAACCAAGAAAAGAAAAGAGAAGATCCAAATAAGCTCAATTAGAAATGAAATGGGAGATATTACAACTGGTACCACAGAAATACAAAAGATTATTCAAGGATACTGTGAACACCTTTACATACATAAACTAGAAAACCTAGAGGAGATGGATAATATATAGATGGAAGTATACAACCCTCCTAGATTAAACCAAGAAGATATAGAATCTCTGAACAGACCAGTAACAGGCAGTGAGATTGAAATGGTAATAAAAAAAAAATTCCAAACAAAAAAAAGTCCAAGACCAGACAGATTCATGGCTGAATTCTATCAGACATTCAAAAAAGAATTGGTACCAATTCTACTATCAAAGGATAAAGAAATAGAGAATCATCCCTAAATCATTCTATGAAGCCAGTATCACCCTAATACCAAAACCAAGGGAGGACATAACAAAAAAAGAGAGAGAGAGAGAGAGAAAACTACAGACCAATATCCCTGATGAATATAGATGCTAAAATCCTCAACAAAATACTGGCAAACTGAATCCAACAGCATATCAAAAAGATACTTCACCATGATCAGGTGGGTTTCATACTATGGATGAAGGGATGATTTAAGAGATGTAAGTCAATAAATATGATACATCACATAAACAGAATTAAAAACAAAAATCACATGATCATCTCAATAGATGCAGAAGAAGCATTTGACAAAATCCAGCATCTTTGATTAAAACCCTCAGCAAAATTGGAATAGAAGGGACATACCTTAAGGTAATAATAGCCATCTACAACAAACCAATAGCCAACATTATACTGAATAGGGAAAGTTGAAAGCATTCCCCCTGAGAACTGGAACAAGACAAGGATTCCCATTTTCACCACTTCTATTCAACATAGAATTGGAAGTCCTAGCCAGAGTCATCAGACAAGAAAAAGATATCAAGGGCATCCCAGTCAGTAAAGAGGAAATTAAACTGTCACTGTTGTCACTGTTTGCTGATGATATGATTTTATACATAGAAAATCCTAAAGACTCATCCAAAAAGCTTCTAGAACTGTTAAATGAATTCAGCAAAGGTTCAGGATACAAAATTAATGTACACAAATCAGTAGATCTTCTATATACCAACAGCAACCAAGCTGAGAATCAAATTAAGAACTCAACCCCTTTCACAATAGCTGCCAAAAAAAAAGGAAAAGAAAAAAACTTAGGATTATACCTAACCAAGGATGTAAAAGACCTCTACAAGTAAAACTAAAAAGCACGGCTGAAAGAAATCATAGACGACACCAGCAAATGGAGACACATCCCATGCTCATGGATAGGTAGCATCAATATTGTGAAAATGACCATACTGCCAAAAACAATCTATAAATTCATTGCAATTCCTATCAAAATATCACCATCATTCTTCACAGAAGTAGAAAAAAAAATCCTAAAATTCATATCATACTAAAAAAGAGCCCACATAGCCAAAGCAAGACCAAGCAAAAAGAACAAATCTGGAAGCATCACATTACCCTACTTCAAACTACACTATAAGGCCTTAGACACCAAAACAGCATGGTACTGGTATAAAAATAGGCATATAGACCAATGGAACAGAAGAGATAACCCAGAAATAAACCCAAATACTTACAAACTGATCTTTGACAAAGCAAACAAAAACATAAAGTGGAGAAAAGACGCCCATTCAATAAGTGGTAATTTCAATAAATGGTGCTGGGATAATTGGCAAGTCACATATAGAATGAAACTGGATCCTCATCTCTTACCTTACATAAAAATTAACTCAAGATGGAACAAAAACTTTAAGAGCTGAAACCACACAGATTCTAGAAGATAAAATTGGAAAAAGTCTTCTAGACATTGGCTTAGGCAAAGACTTCATGACCAAGAACCCAAAAGCAAATGCAACAAAAACAAAGATAAACAGATGGGACTTAATTAAACTAAAAAGCTTCTGCACAACAAAAGAAATCATCAGCAGAGTTAACAGACAACCCACAGAGTGGGAGAAAATCTTTACAATCTATACATCTGACAAAGGACTAATATCCAGACTCTAAGAACTCAAATAAATCAGCAAGAAAATTACAAACAGTCCCATCAAAAAGGGGGCTAAGGAAATGAATAGACAATTTTCAAAAGAAGATATACAGATGGCCAACAAGCGTATGGAAAAATGCTCAACATCACTAATAACGAGGGAAATGCAAATAAAAAGCACAATGTGGTACCACCTCATGCCTGCAAGAATGGCTATACTCAAAAAAAAAAAAAAAAAAAGATGTTGGCAGGGATGCAGTAAAAGGGAACACTTTTACACTGTTGGTGGGAATGTAAACTAATACAAGCACTGCAGAAAACAGTGTGGAGAATCTTTAAAGAACTAAAAGCAGATCTACCATTTAATCCAGCAATCTCACTACTAGGTATCTACCCAGAGGAAAAGAAGTCATTATATGAAAAAGATACTTGCACACTCATGTTTATAGCAGCATGATTTGCAATTGCAAAACTGTGGAACCAGTCCAAATGCCTGTCAATCAATGATGGATAAAGAAAGTGTGATTTACATATATATATATATTTTTATATATATATATAAAAAATGGAATATTACTTAGCCACAAAAAGGAACAAATAATGGCATTCAAAGCAACCTGGATGTAATTGCAGACCATCATTCTAAATGAATTAACTCAGGAATGGAAAACCAAACATCGTATGTTCTCATCCACATGTGGGAGCTAAGCTATGAGGACGCAAATGCATAAAAATGATACATTGGACTTTGGGGACTCAAGGGAAAGGATGGGGGGTGGCAAAGAATAAAAGACTGCACATTGGATACAGTGTATATATTTCTCGGTTGATGGGTGCACCAGAATCTCAGAAATCACCACTAAAGAACTTATTCATGTAACCAAACACCAACTGTTCCCCAAAAACCTATTGAAATAAAAAAAAAATTTTTTAACAATTTGTTCCTTTCCTTTTTTTAATTATGTGTAAAACTAGGTTTATGGCCATGGGGCATCTGTGACTCCTCCTCATTTTCTTTAGAGGATGATCTTCTCATTTTTTATTCAGATATGTTATTTCCTCTAGAGGCAACTTATGTTAGTGTCTGGCTTTTTCGTAAGACCCATGGCAGATACATATTTTTTTTTCTGCTGGGAATTGCTGAGAGCTTTTCCTGAGGTTTGAACACATTTACAAGCTTCACTAACACACTCAACAACCTTATGTCTCATTCAGCTTACACAGACATTTCTACTAGCATATGTAAAAAGACAAATTGTGTGTAAATTGATTTGCAAAATACATCTGTGAGATAAAGATTTGTTTACAATGAGTCACTTAGAATGTGGTCTACCTTTTAGTCTGGATTTGGTATGAGAGGTTCCATAGTCATTGTAGAGCCTTAGCCTGCATGAATATTGCTGTTGTTATTGTATCATTTATTTAGAATATATAATTTCTGTGCAAAAGTAGATACCACCCAGGGTATACAACATGATGACCAGTTCTTTTCTGTCTGATAGAGAGTCTAGAGGGGTGGCAGATTAATGCTATGAGAGGGCCCCCTTTTCTACAGCATACTCAGCTTCCTCCCCGACATATGCTTTGATTTGGCCTTAGAAAGTGAAGACATGTGGTTGTAAAGGAAACGGAAGCTTAAGAAATTGGTATCATTTATCCTGGAGAATAAGGGCCATGGAAAATCTTACTAATAGTATCCTTAGTGCCCCAGTGGATTTCCTCCCACCCAAGAATGGAATACATACAAGTCCATGGTAGGGCTGTCTGGAAAACCTCAGCTACCTTATTGCAATGGCATCATCGCTGTTACACACACTTGGCTTACAAGGAGATGTCTTATTTCAGTAAGAAGCTTTGACTGCCCACTTCATGTCAAGCAAATAATGTGGACAGGACACAGTTCCTTGCATCAAGGAGCTCATAGTCAGGTGACAATGGCTTCACATGGATAGAGGCATTTAAACTATGCCTTGAAAAGCTAGGAATTGGGAAAAGAAAGAACAAATTAGAATTCATGAAAGTACATAGTTTGAGGAGTAGAAGATGTCTTCATAAATCTAGAGCAATGGGTGAGTGAGGAGGGGTGGGAAATGAGTCAAGTGAAGGGCAAGAGTTTGTGAAGGGAACTGGATGCAAAGCTAAAGATTGGAGTTGGTGCTGTAGGCAGCAGGCACCGTTAATGATTTTAAGCGTGATAGGACTTCTTTCTAAAATAGAGATATCGTGTTGACTATTTTAATTGCTAAAGTACTGTGATAAATAGAATAGAGATATAGAAAAACAGAGTAGGGAGATCTCAATTATAATGAGCCTGGAGAACTACAGCTTTGGAGTTGCTTAGCAAATCTTATTTGCTGTGGTGGATGAGCCAGCTTCTACCTCTCTATGTTAAATATACCAAAGAGGAAGTGATGGGGTTTCCAGGGATGCTGTGTTCTTTGCCTACACACTTCTCTGCATCATGCTAATGCTGCATTTTGTAAAAGCTGTGGTTTACCCAGCTCTGAATGAATTTTGTTCCAGTAAACTTGCCTAAAAACAGAAGTCTGCAAAAAATGAGAAAATATGCTATGAACATCTGATCAGACCTTTATGGTTAACTGGGTTTTTTTTAATTGCCATGGAACATAAGGGTTTAGTTCAGTCTATTCTTAGGCTCCTCAACTCCTGCAAACATTCTCAAAAATAAGCACTAGGAAAAGAATGTTTCTACTGGGTATGTGACAGGATAAAGAAAGTATTGAAGGAAGTTGACTATTGTAAGAGTACTTATTTGTAATCCTGCCAGTGCCCTCCTCATATTAGATAATCATTATTGATGAGCTGATGCTTGGCTCATGTTCTTGCATGACACTAGCATTTTCAGAGTACATGTGACCCAGATCTCACTGATTTTTCAACCTTTAAGTCCTCGTTTCTTAATCCTTAAATAATTCAAAATCTCTAGGTAAGTGAGAGGCAGCGTGAATAGTAGAATAAGTATATGCTGTATGTTAGAACATCTTGGATTCCAATCCTTCTATGCTATCTAGTAGTTGTATTTTCCTGGACAAATTATTTAACATTTTATCATTATTTTATATATGTATTTTGAAACAGAGTCTTGCTCTGTTGCTCAGGCTGGAGTGCAGTGGCACAATCTTGGCTCATTGCCACCTCTGCCTCCTGGGCTCAAGTGATTCTTGTACCTCAGCCTCCGGAATAGCTGGGATTTCAGGCACACACCACCATGCCCAACTAATTTTTGTATTTTTGGTAGAGACGAGGTTTCACCATGTTGGCCGGGCTGGTCTCAAACTCCTGGTCTCAAGTGATCCGCCCACCTCGGCCTCCCAAAGTGCTGGGATTACAGGCATGAGCCACTGTGCCCAGCCTGAATTATTTAACATTTTAAATCTCAGTTTTCTCTTCTTTACAATGGAAACAATTTACCTTGAGTGCTTGATAGGATAATTTGAAATAATATAGATAGTAGCTGGTCCCTGCTAAGCCATCAATAATAGTAACCATTATTATCAGATTCTAATTGCCAAAACAGCAGGTTGGATGTTCCAGGAGAGGTTATAATCCCAGTATCAACTCTCAGCTCTCGAGTCTTCATGTCTGTATCCCATTGCAAAGTTCAGCTTGGTCAGGGGAATCCCCACAGTGAGGAGGCCCTCATAATAAAGCCCAAATGTGAGTTTGGCCTGGGTAAGCTAAACTCACAAACCTTCACACCAGTGTAGCCACCATCCATGAGTATACATGAGGCTAGTGTATAAGGCTGATTCTCTCCTCACTGTTGTAGTGAAGAGCACTTAATAGATGTGTCATAAATATTATGCAGACTTAACACTCTGAGGACGTGGGGATGCACAGATCATTTTTCCCGTCCCTTTTGATCTCTGTGTGATGTCCTTAACCTAAGTAACAGTGTACAGAGAAAAATTTATAATATTCCTGAGGAGAAGAATAGTAGAAACAGTAAATAACTGTTAAGGTCAATATAACTACAAAATAAGTTGCCGGAGATACAGAAAAAAATCAAGGCAGAGAAAACACAGAATCAAATCTAGTGCTTGCTATTTACAATTTACCCTGGTGCCTGAATTCTCAAGAAATCTTTCTGTTTTTTAATATATTCAAAACCCCACAATTTTCAAGCATTTTCAGAAGATCCTCATGCATAAAAAACCAAGAATGGTGACCACTGATGCTTGTATTATTGTCTTTTCTCTGAAATAATTGCATCTTTTAAAAGGAATATATTCCAATTCTGTGAAGAAACTCATTGGTAGCTTGATGGGGATGGCATTGAATCTATAAATTACCTTGGGCAGTATGGCCATTTTCACGATATTGATTCTTCCTATCCATGAGCATGGTATGTTCTTCCATTTGTTTGTGTCCTCTTTTATTTCACTGAGCAGTGGTTTGTAGTTCTCCTTGAAGAGGTCCTTTACATCCCTTCTAAGTTGGATTCCTAGGTATTTGATTCTCTTTGAAGCAATTGTGAATGGAAGTTCATTCATGATTTGGCTCTCTGTTTGTCTGTTACTGGTGTATAAGAATGCTTGTGATTTTTGCACGTTAATTTTATATACTGAGACTTTGCTGAAGTTGCTTATCAGCTTAAGGAGATTTTGGGCTGAGATGATGGGGTTTTCTAAATATAAAATCATGTCATCTGCAAACAGGGACAATCCCAGGCATAACCAATCCTTTTTGCTACTGTCATGTGGGCTACAGCAACAAAATGCCTACAAGTTCTTGCCTCTTCTCACCAAGCAGATGAGCCCTTGGTGGGTGGGAATGGGTCTCATTCATAAAAATAAATAAATAAATAAAATAAAAGGAATATATTTAAAATATCATTGAAATTATTGAGTTGTTGCTCTGATTGATATATGTGGGAAAATATAAGTCAGGAAGTTTTCAAAGGCTATATTTCTGTTCTCATCAGCAATCACCATAGACCCTAGATCCATTTAGCCATCCCATATTCACTTGTCTTAGGCAGTATGTTAGAATAAAGAAATATTTTATGAAGTGCTTCATACTAGAATTACTCCTTTTCTGAAAGAGGGAAGTTTAAATTTATCTTTTATAGTAAAATAATTTTATGTGAGTCATTTCAATGTCATTTTTGGTCATAAATGAAGAGTTTGGTAGAGGAATCTTTGAACTAATTACCTTTCTGAAACCTTACAATATGTTGTTGCAAAAAACAATGGTTAAACTTATAAAGCAGAGATTTTTGGTGAAGATGCAAAACATCTACCTAAGAAAGCCCCATGTCCTGTATTTTCATTTTTATGATCTATAAACATTAATTGAACACCTGGGAGAATGGAGGAGAGAACCAATGTTTATCTCCTATGTGACAGTTACTTACTATGATCTTTTTAAATCCTCAAAGCCACCCTGTAAGGCATGTATTATTACCACTGGCAGGTCATTGGACCTATCTGGGACTCAGTTTCTTATCAGTAAACTAGATGGTAACATGCTTGCAGGACTGTTATATAGATCAAACATAATCTAGGCAAAACACATCCCTATTAGAGTTGCAGAGATGGAAAATACATGGCATATAATGTTAAAGAAAACTGTACTGGCAGTGCTGCTACTAATGGTGATCATCTCATGGCATGAATTGAAACAGAGCACTTTCGTGGAGCAGTGATGTGGGATATAGAGTGACAAAGCAATGTTCATAGTGGTTGTAATAAGGAAGAACTTCAATAATGTCCTACAGCATTTTATAACAGAAGCATCATTTTACTAATCATAAATATATAACATTTCCTGATTTTTTTAAATAAAAGAATTGGCAGTGAATACTCTTGCTTTAGGACTTAAATGAAGTAGAGTCAAATAAGATTTCTCATCCACGTCTTTTATGTTTTTATTTGATATACAGTCTTGTCTCCCAAGCTATAGTGCAAGGGCACAGTCAGCTCACTGCTGCCTCAAATTCCTTGGCTCAGGTGATCCTCCCACTTCAGCCTCCTGAGTAGCTGGTACTACTACAGGCACGCAGCACCATACCTGGCTAATTTTTTAAATTCTTTTTTATAGAGACAGGGTCTCACTGTATTGCCCAGGCTGGCCTCAAACTCCTGGACTCAAGCAACCCTCCTGCCTTGACCTCCCAAAGTGCTGGGATTACAGGTGTGAGCTACTGTACCTGGCCTCATCCCAGTCTTCTTAAATTGATGTGAAGATGGGAGTAGATTGTTTCCAATTTTAGGATGAACTAATAATAGCAGTTAGCATGCTGGAACAGGCTGTACCTAGTTCTGAGCTAAATGCTGGATATGTGATTCTCATTGAGTCCAGGAGGTAGGAACCACTATTACTCCTTTGACAGATGAAGGGACTAAGATTGATGCACTCACAACTTGCAAAACTAGAAAATCTCATAATTGTCATAAGGTTGTTTATTTTTTCTTTGCCTTTTTTTTTAAACTGAGAAATATTTCAAATTTTGAAAAATAACATAGAATATCCTCCACCTAGATTTCATAAATGTTAACGAATTTGGATATTTGTTTCAGATCCTTAGTTTAAAAGAAATTAAAAGTGACCAATACAGTTGAAACCTGTTTTCTACCGCTCCACAATCCATTTCCTTCTCCCTCTGCAGATGTAACCAGTGTTCTGAGATTGTTTTAAACTTACTCTAGAGTATGTATATAAAAAATGGTATCATATCATTTTTGATTTTGAATTTACATAAGTGGTATTATTTTCTTCCATATTCAAGTTTATCCTTTTGTTTATTTCTTCTATCTTTTTGAGGTAAATGTTTAGTCTATTCTCAGTCTTTCTTATTTTCTAATGTCTACACTTAAGGCCATGCGTCACCCTCTAAGTACTACTTTAGCCGCATTTTGCAAGTTTGAAATAGTGCCTTCAAGTTTCCAAAATAGAGAGTTATTATTGAGTTACTGAGCTCCAGTTTTGTTGCATATGAATTGTAGTGCGGTCCATAGAATATCAACTTTTTGTTATTTATTGAGAGTTAACTTTGGCTCATTACCTGGTCAATATTTTTTAAATGATCATGTTGACTTGAAAAGAAGATATAGCCTCCCTTTGCTGGGAACAGAGTTCTACATAGTTCATTAGAGCAAACTCATTAACTATTCAAAAGTACTGTGTGATTACCAGCATTTTAATCTGCTTCATCTGTCAGTTTTTGAAAGAAGTCTGTTAAAAGGCCCCACTAGGATTGTGATTTTATAAATTTCTCCTTGAATTTCTATCAGCTTAGCTCTATGTAGTTTGGGGTTTTATTGCTTTATACTGTTTAGCCAAAAGACCTTCTTTATCCTTAATAATGAATTTTCTCTGCAAGTCTATTTTATCAAATATTAATATCATAGAACCAATTCTTTTTTGGTTACTTTTTTTTTTTTTTTTTTTACTATTCCTTTTCTGACTTACCACGGTTGTTGTGTTTTAGTTGATTCTGGTATAAGTTTAAATATCCAATCTGGCAATAGCAGTTAACAGGGAAGTTTGTCATGTTTATCTTCATTGTGATTACTTACAGTTTGTGATTTTCTAACATTTTCTATTAAAGTTGCTATTTTGTTCCTTTTTTTTCTCCTTGTTTGGTTTCTATTGGATTCAGTGGTTTTTCTTACCCTCTCTCCTCATTTTCTCTCCACTATTTAGAAACTTATACATTCCCTTTCTTTTTTTTAGTGGTTACTATTAAATATCACATGAATATTTGTCTTAATTGAATAATATAGTAACCATAGATTGCTTCAATATATCCTCTTCCATGATATATACTATTGTTGATTAGTGTTTTAGTTATGCCTCGTTTATAAACTGTCCCCAGATTTGTTATAACATGGTCATTATTATCTGCTGTGGTGTGAATGTGTCCCCCAAGTTTCTATGTTGGAAATGTAATCCTCAATGCAACAGTGTGGGGAGGTGAAGCTTCTGGGAGCTGTTTAGGTCATGATGGATCTGCCCACATGAATGGATTGATGCCATTATAAAAGGGCTGGAAGGAGGGAGTTCACCCCATTTTTCCCTTCTGCCTTCTGCCATGTGAGGACAGTTTCTCCCGTCTGGAAGATGAATTGTTCAATGTGCCATTTTGGAAGCAGAGACTGGTCCTTAACTTACAGTGCCTTGATCTTGAACGTGTCAGCCTTCAGAACTGTGAGAAAATAAATTCCTATTCTTTATAAATTACCCAGTCTCAGGAATTATGTTATGGTAACACAAAATGGACTAAGACATTTTTTGTTTGGTTTTGCCACTTACTAGCTGTATTACCTTCTGAGTTTTTTAGATGTGTGATGCCTAGTTTCCTCATGTATATACTGAGGATCATAATAGCATCTAATTATAGGTTTATTGTGATAATTAGATGAGCTACATCAGTTCCTGGCACATAACTGCTCAGTGAATTTTAGCTGTTATGATTTAGTTAGTACTTATTAGATTGTCAACATGTTCACTGATATGTTTATGAACTATTATTTCTTTCTCCTGCTTCAATTACCTTCTTCCTGAAGTAGGACTCATAGTAGTTCCTTTAATAGAGTTCTGAGTAATAAACCCTCAGTTTTATTTGAAAACACCTTTACTTTGTTCCATCTTTGAATGATGTTAGTTGAATGTGAAATTGTAGATAGCAGTTATTTTTTTCCTAGAATTTGAAAGATATTATTTTATTTTTTTCTGGCTCCTATAGTTGTTCTTGAGGCATCTAATTGTATCAGTGATGATCTGCATTTTCACCACGATTTGTTTGGGGACACTTAAAAAATATATATATTTCTTTGCTCTTACTTTTTTTTCTTCTTCAATCTGAGAACTGGGAGCTCTTATGTTTTTGGTTTTTTTTATTCAGTAATGTCATAAGCTATTATTGCCTCAAATATTGCCTTCCTGCATTCTATTCTGTCTTTCTGTAATCCGTGCAGGATAAATCTATTATTTTTTCTCTCACATCTCTCAATCTCACTCTCAGGTTTTCCATCTCTTCAACTTGCTTAACAACTTTCTGGGTGATTTTCTCAGGATTCATCCTTTCAGTTTATTTCTCTTCAGTTGTGTTTTTAATTCTATTTAATCTTTCAATTTAGTTTTTTTTAGCCTGGTGCTTGACATCTGGAGAAGACAAGAATTGGAAAATCAGGACAGTGACCTGACTGTGGCACCCATTGGCATGAAATAATGAGGAAGGGGGTGAGGAGAACTATGAAAAGCATGAATGACATGTTCAGTGATCCTCAATCAGTTTACCATCAAGTTTTCTTTGTATTTTAACCTTTTGTGTGTGTTTTCAAAGGTGTTGTAAAAAACAAAACAACATATAAATTTGTTAAATAATAATGATATATCTCCAGATTTTGCTTATCATAAAAATTTATAACAACCATACTTTAATTTAAATGACCAGTGTTACTGTATCAAATTGGTATTCTTTCAACTAAGAGAAAAGAAATTAAATTTGCCCATTTAGTTTACTTGGGGTACCATCTCACCCATAAAGATATAATTTTTCTATGTTTTTTAGAATACTTGAAACGGGTTCATAGAGTCCCTTTCATGATCATAGGTTTGTTTGTAAACACTGGCATAATATTACTGATTGAAGCTCTAGAAAGCGGGAAGTCATTCCTTCCTACCACCTTTTATTCAGCATTTAGCTACTGCTGGCTGATCCAGAATTGCATCTACAGCCACTGTTCATTCCCTTCCTGATGCAAGTTGCAGCATCTACAGAAGATGGAGATGCAGTTCGTAAGTGGTCCAGGAGTGAGTGTTGATTAGCTTTTAGAGGATGTTGCTTGGACTAGCACAAGGAGTATCATACAAAACTCTTGTTGCCACCCTTGACAAATGACCCTAATTTTCATATCAGATTAGAAAATTCAATTGGACCATCAAAGCAGATGTGTTCTTTTATGGTTTATTAGTGATTCTTCCCAGGTTTGGTAAATGCAATTTATATAATTAGCTCTCAAAGATTTTCACTATGAGTTTTTATTTATTCTTGTAGAATAGTGCCTTAGAAAATTTTTTATGGATTTTTCTTTTTGGCAATTATTAAGCATTCTCCCCTATTCCCACTCTCTCAAACCCCAATGCTCAGCATGAAGAAGAAACAAATCTCTTTCTAAATCTAAGCCACTCATGACACACCCGGCTGGGCTTACTCTGAAATTGGACTGCCATTGAAGGACAGTGGGCAGAACACTAGTCACTGGAGGTCCTGGGGAGACAGTGGGAGGGTGAATCAGGAAGGCATCAGGAGATGCAGCCCTCTTGCTGCTTTATGTAGTTAGTGAGAGAGCATATTTTTAGAATGGACTTTGCTAGGAGGATAAACAATACAGTTCTATTATTTGGACTTTTGAATCACACATCTAGCTCTTTAACTTATCTGATATACCCCTATGTACTCTTCTTTTTCCATAAGGAAAAAAGGGCATTAAGTAAAGGATAAGTATATTAATGAATATACTTAGAGTTACTACATTGAAATCTGGGGAATATGGATACAGAGACCAAAATGGGGAGTGATGTTGATCATTATTGGTTAGTGGAGCAGGGAGTAGGTTCCTGAATGGGCATAGGTAGGAATCATATGGGAAACTGGCACATGTGCATCCTTCAAATCCCTCCATGGGGCTGCTGCCTACTGCTTGTATTAAAAGACATTTTATGTTGCATCTACTTGAAGATGCCTAAATATGCTATACTTTCACCTCTCCTCATTCAACATATGTCCATATGTTATGTATACTTCTATTGTCAGATTTAAGCTCTTGAAGCATGATTTTTAATCTGTGCATGCCCACACCCAGTGCAAGGTGAAACCAATAGTGTCTTTCAGATTTAGAACTCACCACAGTCAAGTACTTTAGGACAGGAAAGTGAGAGGGCCAGAGGGAAGCTTCGCTTTGGGAGTAAAAGAACCAATCTACAGAGGCCCTTGGTCTCCCACAGGAACACAGAAATGATAAGGAAGTATAACTGTGACTAGAGAGAAAGGAAAGAAGAGAGAGAGAAAGTTAAGAAACAGCCAAGTAGAAGCAGAGGCTGCTCAGAAAAGCATAGATGGGTTTAAGGAGGGCCATTGGGGTGCACATCAGAAAATCAGATGGAAAGTCCACATTTGTCTGTTTTGTCTGGTCACCATAATTATACTGTCTCTGAGTTTCAACCTTTGTTAATCATACAGTCTTAGTTTAAATATGGAATCATTTTTCTTTTGTCCTTCCTTGACTCCATCTTACACATCACATTACTGATAACTCAGAGAACTTTTAACCTAGGCAATCTTCATGTGAGCTCCTTTCAGTTCCTTTTGATATACCCGTATTTAAAGTGACAGTTATTTCCTCTTATGGAAGATAGATTTTATTTAATAATTTTTTCAAGAGATTAGTTGTGGTCACAGTAGAAAATTTTTCATAGTTCTCCAAGCACT
Source organism: Macaca fascicularis (assembly GCF_037993035.2). Taxonomy (NCBI): domain Eukaryota; kingdom Metazoa; phylum Chordata; class Mammalia; order Primates; family Cercopithecidae; genus Macaca; species Macaca fascicularis. Next base: position 106,656,697 of record NC_088382.1, read on the forward strand.
ATAAAAAGTAACTTGATGGCATAAAGTGAATTCCCATGATGAGAGTCATCCTGTCACTGTGAATTGCTGTGAACATCTTTGAAGTGATATATCTTTCCACACTGTCTGTCAGCAACTATGTGGGGTTTGTTTTAGATTCAAAAATGTGTGAGATTAGTTGATCTATATCCAAGGAATTCAGACACTTTTTGTTGTTTTTGGATCTGGTCACTGTCCTCTAGTTCAGTTGTGGGGTAGTTTTCTTATGTTTATCTGTCCTGAAATTTTATATTCAGAGGGAGTTTTTACATGCTCTTTTTTCTTTCCCTTAACTTAATGAAGGAGGGTTATAGAAGAAAAATAACCTTTTATCTTTCCTCAGTTATATTAACTTCCTTGCATCTAATTTTTTAATAAATCATATGCCTACTAATTTACAGAAACCTTATTTCTAAAAAATGTAATATATATGACTTAAGACTGATCAACATCTTCCCCTTTCTACTACATACATATCCAGGGTTTTTATTTTGTTTTCTTTTCGTATATTCCAGACTGGGAAAAAATGTACTATTTGCAAGCAGATGATTTAATTTCAATAAATGTCTTTTTATTTCTCTCTCCCTTTGATTTATTGCTTGGAAACCATGAGAAACATCCAAGTGCAGATGCTGTTTTCCAGCTCTGACAAAACATTGCTTGTTGACCTCACAAACTTAGAAAGATTTATCTCCTGTGATTCAATGGTGGAAGTAATAATATTAGCAGTTAAAATTTTCTAAGACACAATCAGGAAAAGGAAACTTTGGTCATTCTGCTTCTTGTTAAGAACAGCTGGCAATTTAAAAAGCAGACACTTGCTAAGGGGGAAGGAGATAAAGAAGTTCAAACAGAAATGCCTCCTCCTTTAGTTAAGTGAGCATGCTGCATAGTAGTAATAAAATCAGACTCTTAGAAGCTTTCCCTTGTTTAGTGTGTATATGTGCTTATTTTTATTTAGTCTTCAAAGATGACTTTTCTTATGTATTTATTCTCTTCGAAGGAAATACATATTGACCAAAATATTTTTTGCCAAATACTTGTTGTATATTAAAGCCAGCTTAAAATGTCATATTTGCTGTGGCTATGTTGAGACTCTGACAAGATTGTCTGCGGAGTGAGTGATGTCTGCAAGAGTGGCCTCTCACCATGCCTTCTGCACATTGATTCCACTCATCTGCCAGGAGGCAGAGGTGATTCCTATCATTCTGAGAGCTTCCTATAGAAGGCAGGCCTTCTGCAGTCTCTAGAACTGAGGAACTAAATGAAGGCCACCACAGTGAACATTAAGTTCCTTAATTGTGAGGAAGCATCTTTAAGAGGAAATTATTCTACAGACAGAAATATGCATGACCAGTTCTACAGGATGTGATGTCATAAGACTGGTGGAGCTTGCCTTTCCATCAAAGGCTTGTACAGAAAAGGGAAAAGAAATGGGCATGTTTCAGGTCAGTTCTGAATAATGGAAGAAAGAATGAAAGGAAGGAGAGGGGACAGGAGGGAAGGGGAGAGGAGGGGAGCAGAAAGGAGAGGAGAGGAGAGAAAGGGGCATGTGAGCTGGATTTCTTCAAACCCCAACAACCTGGACAGTGAGTCCTGGGATCAAAATAATGGCAAGCCTCAGCATCTAACATCAAACACCCAGACTTCCTTCTGGTTTAAGAAATTCCAAAGGCTCTCAGCTGTGATAAAATTAAAAGGACATATTCCTATTTGTTCTTTGTGTTATTGGTTCTCTGTCTCCCACTGAACGTTTAGCCAGAAATAGAGATGCACTCTTTCTTCTTCAGTAGCTTTGAGGATCAAAGAAACTTAGTTGCCAGAGCTGGAAGGGGAATCTCAAAGATTGCCTAGTGGAACAATTTGATTGTTCATGTGAATAAACTGAAACCCAGAGAGAATGTGGTCTATGCAAGGACCTGGCCCATAGACTGTCAGAATCCAGGTTTTCTGACTTGTGGCCCAGGGCTCTCTGTAGTATTCCAGGCCAGCAAAATCCTGTTTCTCTCCAGGCACATCTTCTCTTGCACCAAATGGGCCTCCTTGCTGTGTCCTCCTCAAACCACCCTCACTTCCACCTCTGAACCTTTGCTGATGTTCATGCCCTGCACAGAGTGCCCTTCTCCTCCAGCTCCTCTGCTCAGCACATCACATCCCCTAATGCTCAGCCCGATCTCATTTCCAGAGTTAAGGCTCTGCTACTCTTCCAGCCCAAATTGATGTCTCCTCTCCCTAGACCCCTTCAGGTCCTTTTTCGTTCCCTGTTTCATGTTTGATTTTAACTTCTCAACCAAATGATACTCTCCCAAGCCTGTGTTTTTGTCTTCTTCACAGCAGTCCTTCCAGCACCTACTGCCAGATCGAGTGTTTTTCTCCATTTCAGTCTTCTCATCTGTTAAATGTGAATAATAATACCTGCTCTAAATCTAAGCCTAGTGGACCCCCAGCTTGTTGATGGGCATGTTGAATAGTCTTATGTTCTGGAATTTTGAGCTTTTGGGCGGGAAAAGAAGGGAGAGGGATGCCTAGGCACACAGAACTCAAATGCAGCTATTTGGGTCTTCTTCTAAATTAGCCTCCACTGGTCAAATGTTTTTAGCACCTGCACCAGCAGCCATTTCCATTTATCCCTTCTCCCTGGAGACAGTACAAACAAGAGATAATTCCTATCATTGTTGGGACAGAAGTCTCTCAAAGCCCTTACCAATATTATAGTTTTGAGGTTCACAGTTTCCTCTGAAACTTGCCCTTTAGGAGGGACAGAAACCACAGGATGGGCATTCTGGTAAATGCTCAGCATAGATATCTATGGACTGGGTGGCAGGTGGCCCCTAGGAAAGCCTCACATATCCTATAAGGTCCTAATAAGGGCCAGTTATTCTAAGCAAAGGAGCTTCTGTGAGTCATAGTGTAATCCATAGATATGCTTGTTAGCTCCTTTTTTAAACCCTTCCTGAAACAACAGCCAAGAAAGGAAAGGACTCAAGGTCACCTCTGGAATCAGTTAGAATGCATTCAGTCTTTTCCCATCCTAGTTTGTATGCACCATATTCAACCCTCAGCTGACTTGAGGCAGAGTGCCCTGGTAGAAAGTGGTTCTTAGAGACAGGCAACCAGGCAATGTAGCAATGTAGAAAGAGCCCTAGACTAGAAGTGTAAAGACCCAGGTTTGAGGCCTGACTCTGCCACCTGCTGTCTCAAAAACTGCAATAATATAAAGTCTCTTACCAATTCTAGCTTCAGTCTACTCCTTTGTTAAATGCGAATAATAATAATGCCTTCCCTGCCGGTCACTGTGGCTCACGCCCCTAATCCCCCCTACTTTAGGAGACTGAGATGGGCCAATCACTTGAGGCCAGGAGTTCAAGACTAGCGTGGCCAACATGGCGAAACCCCATCCTACTAAACATACACAAATTAGCTGGGCATGGTGGCAGGTGCCTGTAGTCCTGGCTACTCGGGAGGCAGAGGCACAAGAGTTACCTGAATCTGGGAGGCAGAGCTTGCAGTAAGCCGAGAATGCACCACTGCACTACACCCTGGGCAACAGAACAAGTTTCTGTCTCATAATAATAATAATAATAATAATGCTTTCCTTACGTCTAGCTATAATCATTTCTTTAACATTTCCTTCCCTGCTACATTGTCAGCTGCATAAGGGCAGGGTCTAGGTGTATCTTGTTTACCACTGTATTTCCAGAACCCTAGAAGGACATGTGCTGTATTAACTGGTTGGTTGACTGAGCAATAGGGAGAAGTTTAGAGCAAGTGCAAGCTATTATTATGGTCCTTATTATGTTTGATGTTGCTGTTATGGCTCCCTAGAGTTTGCTGTGTTCTGGTTTGGATTTCCATTTTCCACTCTCCATCATTGAGAAGGAACTGAATCAAAAGACCCGTAGTGGATCAGCAGAGACCAACCACTCACCATGATCATAAGTAATTTCAGAGTTCATGGTATCTCTCTGTAGATTCTTCCCTAGTCTCGGTACTTGGCAAACAAAGTGGATGGCTTTGATCTTACACAGATCGATTCTATATCCCTTGATGGGTGTGTGGCAGCAATCATCAACAGCAAGGTGACCTTCTCTGCTTATCAAGACTGGCCCCTTTTCTTTTATAATGTTCCTCTTTGGTTTTTGATGTATGAGTATTTTTAGTGACAAAGATAAGCTTCCAACGATACTGTACTAAATGTGGCTTCTGCCTGAGGATGCACTTGTGTCTGAGGAGGATCTAGACTGTCCAAGGCAGCTTTTATTTTAAAACCCCTCTTACACGTTGGCTCTGAAGGAATGAGGAAAAAGCAGGGTCTTTGGCATCAGACAGGTCTACTTTTGGAAACCCATGTAGTTGATAATCTAGCTACGTGGGACAATATAGCTACAGGGAATAAAATGTTAAAGAAATAATTATATGTGTGAAGAATGCCTAGATGTAGGGAAGATATTATTATTCTCATTTAACATGAGAAAAACCAAATCTGAGAGAAGCAAGAAGCTTTGCTCCAAGTTTTTGAGACAGTGACACAGTGGAGGTGTCTCTCCTTATTGTATAATAGGGACAATAATAAAGCCATCTTCAAGGGATGTTGTGATGAATCAGTAAGAAAATGTATGTGAAGTTAATTAGCAAAGAGTCTGGCCATAGTATTAATTAGTAGTAATACTATTAATAAATATTCAATAAAGGAGAGTCTCCACCCACTTTCTTTCCTTTCACTCTCTTTTCCATAAATTAACCAGAGATAAAAGTGGGGGAATTAGGCTTCAGTCCTGTAATGGTGCACCTGAAATGCTTCCTCTCAATTCATATCCATCTTTCAGGTTGCTGGTTGTACCCATATTTTCTGTTAACACAAATTGGAGGGAGTATCATTATTTTCATTTGTTGACAGAGACACAAATGGGCAGAACACGATGATGAATGTCTCAATTCAGACAGGAATTGAATGTTGCCTGTGGGGTAGGCTGGCTCTGCCACCTGCACTGACAATACATCATCCCTGGAAATTAACCCATCTTCACCATAGCCATTGAAATGGAAAGAAGTGCTTGTGTTCGTTGAAAACACCTTCAAACAGAAAGGATGAAGGTCTAGCACAGTATATATGGTGCATTAATATCTATAATCATGTTTAATTTGCATTAGTCTAACTCTGCCACTTGGAAACTGTTTTTAAGTTATTGTGTTACATGAATGGGTTTGTGTATGCATTATTTGCTTCTTGAATAAGAGCTGAACAGAAGCTAATAGCTTTATATAAAATATAATGATTACCAAATTCAAGAGTCAATGTCCTGTTTCACATTCACTCTTGCTCACTTTTAGTACAAGCTTATGCATCATCAGACATGTTGTATACAAAAATAATATGTATCCTGGTCTTTATAAGTCTAATGGGTGATAGTTCCATATTTCTGTAAATTTTAAAAGCATTATTACTCACTAAAATATGGATCATTTTAAAGTGATTAGATATATGTATGAATAGGCTTCATATCAGAAAGTTTTGTTTTATTTTCTTTGTTAAGAATATGAATCCTAATGTCTTTACTATTGAATCTGCTAATTCAAATAATATCTATCAGTAGGTAGATGAGCTAAACACTAAGCCTGTATGTCAAATTTTATACACAATATTATGCTTAGATGCATACATAGCAAAACCAATATTTACAATACATTGGTATAGAAACAATATATTGGTGTATAAAAATGATTAGTGCTTCTTCATCAAGTTAATATATTCAGGTTTTATAATTATGTATTATTTCATAGTGTATCAACAAGGAAAAGAGAAACTAGTTATTTCAAGCAGGAAGTAATTTAATTTAGGAAATAGATTCTGTAACAGAAAGAATTAATGTTTACCAAACACTATTGTTCTCCCATTCTCCCTTGCTGTTAGTTGGGACCCTGTGATAGTCTTGGCCGAAGGACTGTGAAGGGGAGGGAAGTTTTAATATTCCAGGGCCTAACTGGTTAAGAGCTTGTGTGCCTCTTTCAATTCTCACTTTCCCTGGAAGAAACCTTGGAGCTATATGTTGAAATAGAAAATAAAAATATGGATGAATCCTGGTCATCTGAGTCACCAGATAGAGGAGATCTCTTGCCAATCTGCATTGGATTTTGCATGAGCAAAAAGTCGCCTTTTACTGGGATAAGCCACAGAGATTTCAGCATTTTGTCTATTCAGACAGCTAGGGTTAATTACTGTAAAAATACCAGGGCCTGGAAAAATGTTGGAAGGCTTCAGAGAGGGAAGATCAGGTTGCAACTACTAGTATGCAGAAAATCATGAAGCATAGGAACTACAGGAAACTGTCACCAATGATCTCAGCTGTCTACAGCACCAAAGTGAGTGGTTAATAGGAAGATACTTGGAAGCTGTTAGCAAAAGCTCACATCTGGGGTCTACTCAAGTCCATGTGACTGCCCGTCTCAAAAGAGTAATAATAGTTCTATTTATCTTTTGTCTTTGAAACTTTACATGAATGAGTCTAATTGTCTTAATTTAAACCATAACCCTGCTGGCAGAGATTCTAAGAAATGTAGTTCTCATGCTTCCAATCCCTATAATACTAGAGAGAGCATAGAAGGAGAAAATGGTATCAAATTGCCAAAAAAAGAACCTGGCATATGAAAGTAGCCCAATTATTAAGGTGATGACATGTCCCAGTTTGTCTGGGACAGTCCCAATTTATTCCTGTTGACCTAGAGTAATTTTTTATAGTACCCCGTTTCAATCTCAACATGTTCCCTGCTTGGACACTACATTATATGTCCGTCGACCTATTATTAACATGATAAAAATACTTTATTTCATCAAAAAACACTTATTCAGGATATGCTAAGTGCTAATCATTGTGTGGGACATTGGTCAACAAAGGCACTTGTGATCTTGGCATTCATGAAACTTTGAGTTGAATCTAGTGAACGATGGGAACCTAAACAAGGCAATAGCTATGAGGATGGAGCAGAGGGGGCATACTTGAGAGAGGTTGAAGAATTAAATCATATGGGTCTTGATAACTAGCATACTGGTTAAGACCCGTAGGCTCTTAAGTCAGACTATCTAGGTTTGAACGCCAGCTCCACCACTTGTTGGGTATTTTAACTTGGGAATTTACCAACTAATATCTGCCTCAACTTATGACTCTGTTAAATGGGAATTATAATAATACTTATAAGATTGTTGTGAAAATTAAATGAGATAAAATTTATAAAGTTTATAAGAGGGCCTAAAATATAGTAAATGCTCAACAAATATTTATCATTAAAATGAAGTTTTATAATGTTTTATAATGGCTGAATATGAGAGAACTGTTAAGAAAATCCTAGGTTTCTGACTTGAATATCTTGATGGATGGTTACATAAAATAACAAATGCAGAAGAAGCTGATTTATGTGGGGCAAAATCATGCATACACTTTGAATGGATTGCTAGAAGAGTAAACAGAGGAATTGGCATTCTAATTTAAGTGGGGGAAATAATGCATTTGGTTTGATTATGCTGAATTTGAGGGACTGGTGAGAAATCCAAATGGCAATGTCTGATAGCAGCTGAATAGTTAGATTTGGGGCTCAAATAAAGATCTGAGCTGCAATTTAGACTTGTGAGGCTTTTTAAAAAAAAAAAAAACTTCTATTTTAAGTTTAGGGGTACAAGTACAGGTTTGTTACATAGGTAAACTTATGTCATGGAGGTTTATTAAACAGATTATTTCATCACCCAGATATTAAGCCTAGTACCCGTTAGTTATATTTCCGGATCCTCTCCCTCTTTCCACCATCTCACACCAGTCAGAATGGCCATTACTAAAAAGTCAAAAGATTTGTGATTTTCTAGATGGTAGTTGAAGCCAAGGACATTTGGGAGATTAATCAGAGAAGGTATTCAGAGTAGACCAGAATTTAAAGGGCAGAGGAAAAGAAGCACATGAGAAAGATAAGAAGGAATTGCTGGAAAAATAGAAGAGAAGCAGGCAAGTGATGTGAAGGAAGGCGAGGAAGGAGAGAAAGCCAGAAAGAACAGGGTGGACAATGGTGTGAAGTGCCAAGCACAAATCAAGAAGATGAGAACAGAAATTATTTCCACAGATTCAGCAACTGGGGGCTTTTTGTGGTTTTAGTAAGAATAGATTCAGTTGAGTAGGGAAGATGGAAGTCTCAGATCACCAAGGGTAGAGGTGAAAATGAGAAGAGAGGACATATAGATCATGAACTATTAATGTTCAGGGTGCTTGGCTGTGAAGGAAAGGAAAGGGTCAGCTAGTGGCTAGAGACTTTTTAAAAGCAGAGCCTACAAGATCCTTTGGTCCTAGAGTTGCACAAAGGATTTGCAGACCAGGAAAGGTTTGGGTTACCTGACCGTCAAAGTCTTTCCCATTTCAAAGTGTTTATTATTTCATGATTCTCTACTTAATATGTACCAAGGTTCAGCTTTTATTTTCACAGGTTGTTAAGAGGGTACAAAATCTGTTTTATCATAACAAATTTAAGTTAGAATTTAGTTTGATCTTACAAGTCTTTAGGGAAATATATTTTAGGGCTCAAAATGTGAATCTGTACATAGTATATCTATGAATAGTGTTCTTAATTTTTAATTCAGTACCTTTACAAATTATTTTATAATTGGTTCCTCTTTTCAACCAGTTGCTTGTGCTTATATATGCAATTTGTATATATTTTTTTCATATCTGTTTTCAGCCTCTCTCAAAGAATTATCATTAGGTCCTAACATTGGGGGAGGTTTACTGAATGATCATTCTTTTCAAAGACTTTACCATTTCCCCCTAGAGCCTTGGTTGGTTAACCGACTAGAGCAAAGCAGTTAGTTTGCTATTAGTGGAATAAGGTAGGCAAAGCATCTGGAAATGTTCTACCAGGAGGAGCCAGTGGCCTTGTTTTTGAAAAGTCCCAGGTCTCCCATCACTCCCTCCAGTCTTGCTAGGGCATGAAAGAATTAGAATTTATAACTGCATCATAATTCTGTACTACGGCCTTTCATCTGGGATCTTCTGTTTGGAAAGTCTCTTCAAATGTTTTCTTAGCCTCAAGGGAAAAATTTCTCCCAGAGATACCTCAATTTTGATCAAAAGCATTCACAAGTCCACTTTTAGTTTTTTTTCTACCAATTAAAGTCCTCTTAGCTTGGTAGATTAAAGCTCATAAAATTGGTTCCACTGGTTTATTAGAAAACTCACTTTAGCTAGAAGAGTCAAAGTTTTGATATAGACAGACCCTAGAGAGCTAGGAAAAGCTTATTTTTCTCCAAAGAATTCAAGTCCTATTATTTAATTTTCATCTGATTTTGGCCAAGTTCAGATTTTTGCTGACTTTACTGTGTAACATAGCCTATTCATTTCAGCTATAAATTGTTCTCTTTTGTTTCCATTTAATTAGAAATTAACAAATTATTGCTATCATTTTATGTGTTTTCATATATGTATTTAAAGCCTTTTATAATTATGATATTTAAATATTCTGTTTTTAAATTCCAAATAACATTAGTTGAGAGATGCACCTTTGACATAAAAAAAATTTTCAAGAGAAAAACTTCTTGTAAAAGTTTGTCAATGAGTGTGTATACATTGATCATAAGACCATTCTAATTCTAGAAACATTAAATGTGAAAAAGCATACTTTTGGAATTGAAAAGATATGGCATTAATGGTCATTTCACTTGACTTGAGGCTTCCCATGTGTGGAATTCATCATTACTTCATATGCATCCATCTAATCTTTATTTATCCACTCAGCTCATAGTTATTGAGAACAATGTTAAGTCTTAAGCTCTTTTGCTAAGCAACGGACAATGAAGACTACCTGGTGATAGTTAGCATCTGAATTTGTAAAATGAGCCATTTGTTGTATGTCTTAACCTTTTAAAAGATTCAGCATTTTTCTCTAAATAGTTTGAAATCTAACTTGAGAAAAATTAAAATCACCCGGTGGCTTTTTCAACTTTTAATAATTAAGATAATTTTAATCACCTTTATTCTTCTGCTTATCCTGTCTCCTCGGTCTCACATTTCTCTACACTGTACAGCAACCTGAGTTTCTAGCTGTCATACCATGCCATGCTACTCTCATCATCATACGGTGGCATGATTTCCACAGAAAAGACTTGAAAATAAGTATGCTTAAAATCTTCAGAAAATAAAAAGTGAATAGCATCCATTAAAAAATAAAAACAGGAATTTATGAAATAACAACTAAGTGGTAATCAAATTAGAACATGCAGATGCAAAAGACAACTGATTTTAAAGATTAGAAATAAAAATGTGTAGTCATTTAGATTTTCTAGAAAAAATCTAAATAGAAGGAATAAATAAAGAGAATGCTATCAAAGGGAGACTTTATAAATTGGATCACAGAAATTAGACATTACCAAACTGTGCAAAACAGAGAAAAGAGAACTGAAAATGTAAAAGATTTTGTAATGTAAGAAGTTCTATTCTATATCAGTAAATAGTTCCAGTGGGAGAAAACAGAGAAAATTGCTGAACAGTTTCTAGAATTAAGGCAAGATGTGAGTATTCATATTCCAAAAAGGACAAATCATGCCAAGCAAGATGAAATTTTTAAAACCTCTTTCTATATTTACATTATAATGAAGCTAAAGAATATCAAGGGCAAAATGTTTGCCTTTTTGAGTGGGGAGATATGAAATATCATTGAAGCTTTCCTTGATTACTAGAGGTTTATTCCTGCATTCTGTTGTGATAACATTTTCTTCTGTGTTGATTTAGTTAGTTGCCTGCTGTAACTTCTCATGCAGTCAATGTACTGGCCTCCAGCTCACTTTTGTTTACTGCCGTTCTGTGCTATTTTCTGGACAAACCAAAAAACTGCCTTTGTTAAAAGACTCATAATAAACAAGAATAGCTTATTAAACAAAGAATTGGCTTTAAAGAAGGTACATGATACTAGCGTAGCAAAAGCCAACATTTATCAGGTGTTTACTATCTACTAGACATTTTTACAAGATTTTCTCACTTAACCCCCACGATGTCCCCATGAGGCTGGTATTTCTCTATTAGCCCCATTTTACAGATGAGGAACCTGAGGCTTAGTTAGAGAAACTGATTCAGTTGCCCAAGATCATGTGGCTTTAGCAAGTTTGTTAAGTGGTGCCTCCTAGATTTTAACAAAGTCAAATTCTAAGCCCAAAATTTTTAAATACTCCTTTTTCTTACCTTTTTGTTTTTTTTAACTTTTATTTTAAGGTCAGTGGTACAAGTGCAGGTTTGTTACATAGGTAAACCTCTGTCATGGGGTTTGTTGTACAGATTATTTCATCACACAGCTATTAAGCCTAGAACCCATTAGTTATTTTTCCTCTTCCCAACCCTCATCCTCCGAAAATCCCTAGTGCATTTTGTTCCCCTCTATGTGTTCATGTGTTATCATCATTTAGCTCCCACTTATAAGTGAAAAGATGTGGTATTTGTTTTTCTGTTCCTGTGCTAATTTGCTAAGGATAATGGCCTTCAGCTCCATCCATGTCCCTGCAAAGAACATGATCTCATTCTTTTTTATGGCTGCATAGTATTCCATGGTGGATATGTACCACATTTTCTTTATCGAGCCTATCACTGATGGGCATTTAAGTTGATTCCATGTCTTTGCTATTGTGAATAGTGCTGCAGTGAACATATGTGTGTATATCCTTTTGGCTGTATACCCAGTAATGACATTGCTTGGTTGAATGATATTTTTGTCTTTAGGTCTTTGAGGAATTGCCATGCTGTCTTCCACAATGGCTGAACTAATTTACACGCCCACCAACGGTGTATAAGTGTTCCTATTTCTCCACAACCCAACAAGCATCTGTTATTTTTTGACTTTTTAATGATAGCTATTCTGACTGGTGTGAGATGGTATCTCATTGTGGTTTTGATTTGCATTTCTCTAATGATCAGTGCTGCTGAGGTTTGATTGTTCGTCTCATGTATGTCTTCTTTTAAGAAGTATCTGTTCATGTCCTTTGCCCACTTTTTAATAGGGTTTTTTGTTTTCTTTCTGGTAAATTTAAGTTCCTTATAGATGCTGGATATTAGACCTTTGTCAGATCCAAGTTTGCAAAAGCTTTCTCCCATTCTGCAGGTTATCTGTTTACTCTGTTGATAGTTTCTTTGGCTGTGCAGAAGCTCTTAAGCTTAATTAGATCCCATTTGTCAAATTTTGCTTCTGTGGCAGTTGCTTTTCATGAATCTTCATCATGAAATCTTTGCCCATGCCTATTGCCCTACTACAACCTGGTATTGCCCAGGTTGTCTTCCAAGGTTTTTATAGTTTTGGGTTTTACATTGAAGTTTTATCCATCTTGAGTTAATTTTCATATATGGTATAAGGAAGGGGTCCAGTTTCAGTCTTCTGCATATGGCTAGCCAGTTATTCCAGCACCAATTATTAAATAGGGAAACCTTTCCCCATTGCTTGTTTTTGTCAGCTTTGTTGAAGATCAGATAATTGTAGGTGCATGGCCTTATTTCTGGACTCTCTATTCTGTTCCATTGGTCTATGTGTCTGTTTTTGTACCAGTACCATGCTATTTTGGTTACTGTAGCCTGTAGTGTAGCTTGAAGTCAGGTAGCACGATGCCTCCAGCTTTGTTCTTTTCACTTAGGATTGCCTTGGCTATTTGGGCTCTTTTTTGGTTCCATGTGAATTTTAAAATAAATTGTTTTAGTTCTGTGAAGAATGTCAATGGTAGTTTAATAGGCATAGTATTGAATCTAAAAATTACTTTGGGCAGTATGGCCATTTTAAAGATATTAATTATTTCTATCCATGAGCATGGAATGTTTTTTCATTTGTTTGTATCATCTCTGATCTCTTTGAGCAGTGGTTTGTAGTTCTCCTTGTAGAGATATTTCACTTCCCTAGCTAGCTGTATTCCTAGGTATTTTATTCTTTTTGTGGCAATTGTGAATGGAAGTTTATTTATGATTTGGTTCTCTGCTTGCTTGTTGGTGGTGTATAGGAAGGTTAGTGATTTTTACACATTGATTTTGTATCCTGAGACTTTGCTGAAGTTGCTTATCAGCTTAAGAAGATTTTGGGCTGAGACAATGGGGTTTTCTAGACGTAGGATCATGTTATCTGCAAACAAAGATAATTTGTCTTCCTCTCTTTCTACTGTATACACTTTATTTCTTTCTATTGCCTGATTGCCCTGGCCTGAACTTCCAATATTATGTTGAATAGAAGTGGTGAGAGAGGGAATCCTTGTCCAGTGATGATTTTCAAGGGGAAGGCTTCCAGCTTTTGCTTATTCAGTATGATGTTGGCTGTGGGTTTGTCATATATGGCTCTTATTATTTTGAGGTATGTTCCTTCAATATCTAGTTTATTGAGAGTTTTTAACATGAATGGTTGTTGAATTTTATTGAAAGCCCTTTCTGCGTCTGTTGAGATTATCATGTGGTTTTTGACATTAGTTCTGTTTATGTGATGAATCACATTTCTTGATTTGCATATGCTGAACCAAACTTGCATCTTGGAGTTGAAGCCTACTTGATTGTGGTGGATAAACTTTTTGATGTGCTAGTGGATTCAGTTTGATAGTCTTTTGCTGATATTTTTGCATTAATGTTTATCAAGGATATTGGCCTGAAGTTTTCTGTTTTCTTTTTTATATTTCTGCCAGGCTATGGTATCCGGATAATGCTGGCCTATAGAATGAGTTAGGGAGCGGTCCCTCTTCAGTTTTTTGGAATAGCTTCAGTAAGAATGGTACCAGCTCTTTGTAAATCTGGTAGAATTCAGCTGTGAATCCATCTGGCCTTGAGCTTTTTTTGGTTGGTAGGCTATTTATTACTACCTCAATTTCAGAACTCATTATTGGTCTATTCACGGATCCAGTTTCTTCCTGGTTCAGTCTTGGGAGGGTGTATGTATCCAGGAATTTATCCATTTCTTCTAGATTTTTTAGTTTATGTGCATAGAAGTGTTCATAATATTCTCTGATGGTGGTTTATATTTCTGTGGAGTCAGGGTAATATCCCCCTTATCATTTTTGATTATGTTTATTTGAATCTTCTCTCTTTTCTCCTTTGTTAGTCTAGCTAATGATCTATTTTATTAATTTCTTCAAAGCATCAACTCTTGCACTTGTTGATCTTTTTTAATGGCTTTTTGTGTCTCTATCTCCTTCAATTCAGCTCAGCTTTTGGTTATTTCTTGTCTTCTGCTACGTTTGGGATTTGCTTGCTCTTGGTTCCCTAGTTGTTTTAGTGGTAATGTTAGGTTGTTAACTTGAGATCTTTCTATCTTTTGGATGTGGGCATTTAGTGCGATAGATTTCCCTCTTAACACTGCCTTATCTGTGTACCAGAGATTCTGGTACATTGCATCTTTGTTCATATTAGTTTCAAAGAACGCTTGATTTCTGCCTTAATTTCATTGTTACCCAAAGGTCATTCAGGAGAAGGTTATTCAATTTCCATGTAATTGTATGGTTTTGAGTGAATTTCATAGTCTTTATTTCAATTTTGATTGTGTTGTGGTCCAAGAGTCTGTTTGTTATTATTTCCGCTCTTTTACATTTGCTGAGGAGTGTTTTACTTTATGTGATTTATTTTAAAGAAAGTGCCATATGGAGATGAAAAGAAATGTATATTCTGTTATTTTTGGTTGGAGAGTTCTGTAGATATCTATTTGATCCAGGTCTATTTGATCCAGGGCTGAGTTCAGGTCCTGAATATCTTTGTTAATTTTATGTCTTAGTGATCTGTCTAATATTGTCAGTGGGGTGTTAAAGTCTCCAGCTATTATTGTGGGGCTAAATCTCCTTGAAGTTCTCTAGGAACTTGCCTTATGAATCTGGGTACTCCTGTGTTGGGTGCATGTATATTTAGGATATATTTTCTTGTTGTACTGAACCCTGTACTATTATATAATGGCCTTCTGTGTCTTTTTTTTTTTTTTTTTTTTATCTTTGTTGGTTTAAAGTCTCTTTTGTCAGAAGCTAGAATTGCAACCTCTGCTTTTCTCTGTTTCCATTTGGTAGATTTTCCTCCATCCCTTTATTCTGAGCCTATGCGTGTCATTGCATGTGACATTGGTCTCTTAAAGACAGCATAACAATGGGTCTTGGTTCTTTATCCAGCTTGTCACTCTGTGTCTTCTATTTGGGGCATTTAACCCATTTACATTTAAGCTTAGTATTGATATCTGTGGATTTGATCCTGTCATCATGTTAGCTGATTATTTTGCAGACTTGTTTATGTGGTTGCTTTATAGTGTCACTGGTCTGTGTACATCAGTGTGTTTTTGTAGTTTTGTAAACTTTGTAGTTTTTGTAGTTTTTGGTTTTGTAAACCCAAATTCCTAATGACTATTCTATATTTTTTTTAGTGGAAAAAACAAAAACTTTATTTCCTAGGACCCCACATGCTATATTTCTCTTGAAGCCTGAAAGTCTTGACTTATTCTTCAGCTGTAATCAGCTGTGATGTACTTTGGGGACCCATCACTAGGTTTGCACTGTGAGGTTACCTATGCTACATTTCTCCAGTGGCCTGGTGCTATCTGACTCAATCTGGAGTAGTATGCATGCTTTGCCAAGTGAATTTGATGACTGAAGAGTACCATAAGGGTCTAAGATAAGCATAGGTGCATATTGGTATCCTCTGCTTGGAAGGGGCCTTTAAAATGACACCATTCCTCACTATGCTACACCAAGGAAGCAGGGATAATTGTCATTGCTTGTGATAGGTGAGGCAGGATGGTTACAGCATCTACTTTGAACCTCATAATTCTGCTAAGTACTATTATTAGTTATCTTGTTGACTATCATTATCACTGACATCTAGGATATATCATCTGTCTTTACTAACCAGTCAGACATTTTGGTATGTGTTGAGAAACAGTAATATTAAACATATAACCTTAGAGATGGAATTACATTTTGGATTTAACTATCCTGACATCTTTTTCTTTAACTCTCCTAATTGATTTCCATTATGTTGAAATCCAAGGCCATCCTTTGAAATGTTAGTGGGAGACTGAGGATTGAAAAGCTTAGATAGAAAATTCACAGAATTTAACTTAAAGGACATGAAAGAATTCCAATGAAATTATAACCAATAATATCCGTAATACATAAAATATTCATACTAATCAATAATAAAGAATCCCCATGACTGCAATAAATAAATAAGTAAAGGTCCAAAATACATAATTTGTAAAAAAAAAAAAAAAAAGAAAAAAAAAAGTTTAAAATGTTAAATCCCAGTAGCAATCAAATACATATAATTCAGTTCAAAACACTGAAATGACACTTGTAGTCTTTTAAATTAGTGATTTAAAAAGAACAAAACAAAACAAAAAACAGAATATTGGTATGAGAGCAACAAAAAATGCATTTTCATACACTGTGGGAAAATAATTTGGTACCAACTATTTAAAAAGCAATTTGGCAATACTGTATATACATGAAGAGCTACAAAATTACCCTTTGACTTATTTTACTTCTCATAAATTATCCTGAAAAAATTCAAATATCTGAAAAAGCTTCAGTTCAAAGCTAATCATTACAAAGTTATTTGTAATGTTAAATATCAGAAATAAATGAAAAGTACAACAGTTGAAAAGCAGTTGAAGTTCACTTCATCCTTAAATGGAATATTTCACAGAGAATACAAATAGAAATTTAGAGAGACTTTTAAATAGCACAGATAAATGTCTAAGCTTTAATGTGAGATGAAAAATATACATGTGAAATGGATCAACGATAAGAAACTTAAAAATATGATGAAAAAATAAAGATTAAACAAAAATACCAAAATATTAACAAAGACTATCTCTTGTTAATTGGGTTTTGACTATTTCTTTTCTGTGTTTTCCAAATTTTTAATGATGAATGTGATTTATTCTGTTTTAAGAGGGAAAGAACATTTGTTTTATTATAAAGAAAAAATGAATTAAAATAAATTTTTATGGGACTGAAGAAAGGGCCTCTATAAATGTGACTTGATTGGGAAGCTTGTGAATTTTTTCTGTAGCAATTGAATATTTATGATTTTTTTTTTTTTTTGAGATGGAGTCTCACCCTATTGTCTAGGCTGGAGTGCAGTGGTGTGATCTCGGCTCACTGCAACCTCTGCCTCCCGGGTTCAAGTGGTTCTTCTGCCTCAGCCTCCCAAGTAGCTGGGACTACAGGTGTGCGCCACCACACATGGCTAATTTTTGTACTTTTAGTAGAGACAGGGTTTCGCCATATTGGCCAGGATGGTCTCAATCTCCTGACTTCGTGATCCACCCACCTCAGCCTCCCAAAATGTTGGGATTACAGGCGTGAGCCACTGCTCCTAGCCTACGATCATTTTATATGGACTGATTTAAAATCTGTTTTGAAGCCAGGTGCAGTGGCTCATGCCTGTAATCCCAGCACTTTGGGAGACTGAGGTGAGATAATTGCTTGAACCCAGGAGTTCAAGACCACCTAGGACAACATAGGGAAATTCTGTTTCTGTAAAAAATAAAATAAAATCTGTTTTGAATAGCCAGCAAAAACAGCTTCTTCTACAGTAACATTTAAGAGTGTGAAAGGTGGCAAGAAAAGTTCTATCATAGCTTAGATCCTAAACTGTGCTACGTAGGTTTTTGATGGGTTCTAACATGTTAACAGCATATACGTAACACTAATTACAAATAAACCTCATTTATTCACTGAAAACGTTATCAGTTTAATGCAGTGAAATCTGACTATGTGAGTGTGAGTATATATAGTTGTGATAATATCAGTTTGTGGTCATTCAGGGCTAATCTTCCCACTCCAGAGGAATTTTTTTCTCATAAATGCATACATTGCTGCACTGAATAATGGGAACCTAAAATAAAAAAGATCATTGCCTATTTTATATACTCCATAAAATTCACTGACATTAACCACCAACATCCCAGGTATCCTCTGCAGTTTAGAATCCTGAATATTTTCCCCAGAAATGTCTGATGAGGGAAGCAATTTAAGCAAGCTGGACAGTGCTGCTAACAGAGACCATACAGTTTCAGCCAGCGAGTCTGCTGACTGAACTGAAGTCCTTGGACCTGTGGTTTTTTTGAGGGCTTATTTGCTCTTGTAGAAGGTTCTCAGAATTTCAATACAAGAGTGAAAACAGTTTTGAAACTGAGAAGACTGTTAACACTGCCTAAGAGGAATAGAAGTGTGATTGCGATGTGGCGAAAGAATCTGAAAGTTGAGTTGCTTTTTTTAAGAGTCTCTTCCCATGTCTATGTCCTGCCATTTCTTAGATGTATACAAACTCGACCCAAAAAAGGGTGTCAGGGGCTTGAATCCAGCAGGCACTGTCATACAGGTCTGTTACACCACTCCACCTTTTATAGTCAGTAGACAGGACACGGGGAATTACTCAGGATACAAAGAAGTGCAAAGAAAATAAAAGCTATGCAAATCACATTTGTAGCCTTCTAAATATTTGACCTATATGAAAAATTCCAGCTTTGATTTCTTAGTCCAAATTGCAAATCAGCCAAACGTAGCTGATTCTATCCTATATGAGTTGGTTATTACTGTCTTTTCCTTTCTTAGAACCCCTGGGAACAAACAAGAAAAAGTAAGGAAAACAAAATACTTATTAAAATGTAAAAGCAGTGGCTGGTTCCCTGAGGCGTTATGCTGACAACCCTTGCTGGCAACCCAGGAGGACCCAGGTGCACCGGGAACCGACTTATCTGGTCACAGAATATCGGGGGCTGGAAACTGACAGCCTCTGAAGGGGGCCTTTTGTTACTTGACTTCTGTGGCAGGTTGCTGGCTCATTCTCCTACATGGAAGAGTTGAAACTTGTCTTTCAACTAAATGGAGTACATGAGGGCAGAGATTCTTTTTTAGTTTGGCAACCCAAGTATATTAGGAAAAAATGGGCACTGCAAAATAGCAGGAAAGCATGAAAAATGCTTTATGAAGAAACATAAAAGAAAATCAGAGGAAAGCATATTCAGCCTCAGTTATTAAAAAGCGTACTACTGTTCCCAGTCTTGCCTTCTTCAAAAGTTTGTTTGTTTGAAGTTTCTTCTACAGAAGTCTAAACAGGTCTCAAATACACCAACGTCTTTAACAGCATTCTGGAATGAGAGGAGCATCTATTAAGAGAGACATACTCCTCTATTTCATGTGGAATTTTACACAACAGTTTTCTGTGTGGCTTAATTTTTGGCATCAAACTGTTTTAACAGAAGCTGCGCTTTTCAGTTAGATCTTTATCTTTGAGTTCTAGCGTCCTCCCACGATGCCCCTAGGAGCTATCAAAGCAGGCCCACCCTGCAGAAATGCCTAGAATAAAATAACCTGCAAATGCCACTGAGAACGTGCTTGCCTCCTGACTCATATTTTAGTTTCTATGAAGTGTCTGTTTTCAAAACTGACAGTGTCTGTAGGCTGGTAATGGAAGATAATGATTAGCACACCAAAATGGGAGTAATCACAGGGCTATTTGACACTGTCCTTAGAAAAATCCCTTACTTACTCAAAAGCCAAAGCAAAGAACTATTTCTAAAATGACAAATGTGTGTAAATTTTCAAAGTGGATTGTGATTTCACCCAAAAAAACACAGGCAGCCAGAACACAGTTATGCTTTAGTGTATATGGTGATCTAATTCTTGAAATAAAACTTTATTCTGGTCTATAGCATGCATATCTAGATGAGAGGAGAAACTGTTATTATTGCTCATAATAAAGGACGAAATGTTTTTCTTATTTGGGAACTTCAGGGGGATGAAGTAAGGAAGCAGACTGTGGAACACTGGGATAAATCTTATTTATTTAGCATTTAATGCCATAGTCTATTAGGAAACAAACAAACTCACTGTGGTACAATTATTTAATACTGCACAGAAAATCATCTGCTAAGATTAGATTAAGTAGTTGACTCAAAGTACTCCAGGTTCAAGGCTCAAAAATGAATAAATCAACATTGTTACTGTTCAGAGCCCTTGAACATATGTGTGCTGGGATGGTGGTTTACTGAACCATCCTCTCCTGTTTGGGTCTCTTGTGAAGTCAAGGATTGAGGACATGACCTGACCTCTTTATTTAAAAAAAAAAAAATCTCTTTAATATCAGTTATCACTTGAAGAACTTAAAGACAGAATTATTTGCTCGGAACAATTTGATGCTTTGTGCTATTAATCCCCCAGTACACAGAAATAGATTTAAGCAACATGGTGGTGAGTCAAGCCAAGGAGAGCTGGGAAGCCGGAATCGACAGCTCAGTATTCTCTGTAATAATGTGTCAATTTATGCCTGGACATTTTAGGATGTCTATTTATACAAATGTGAACAAATGTACCTTTGACTTGTAGCCAGGGTGAACCCAGTGCCAAAATAATAGCTCTTCTCTCAGACTGGGTTTCTCATTTTTTCAGTTTTGTGACTGGCCTAGGATGTATTTTCCTTATTGGAGCCTTGTGTACATGCAATAAATTGTTCTCACCTTCATCCGTGCCAGGTTCTCATAGGACTAATCCCCAAGGAAGTCATCCCCAGTCTACTGGGCACACTGAAGGGGCTCACATGTACAATGGAGGCTTAAGCCATGAGCTTTGCTATCAGGAGAACCTGGCTTCAAGTCCTGTTTCTGCCAGTTATTATATATGTGACCATAAGTGAGTTGCTTAACCTCTCTAAGCCTCAGCTTCCTGATCCATTAAATAGGAAAAGTACTAGTACCTGCATCCTGTGTTACTGTGAGGTTCAGTTGAGGAAAAGAAAAGGAACTAATGCATATGAAGTATTTAGCATACTGCCTGGCACAGGATAGGGACTCCATAAATGCCAGCTTTCTTTATACAAAGAAAAACGTCTTTGCCCTTTAGTTAATGTTCTCCTGTCCATGTCAAGGTCAGCATGACACCATGGAAGTCTGTCTAGCTTGTATTTGTGTCTGCTGCTCACATAACTGTTGCTTCACTTGCTGACCTGGTTGGCTGAGGTTTTGGCCATGCGCCACCCTGTCTGTGCCCCCTGGCTTTGGATCCCATTGTCCTAACCACAATGTCAGGGGCAAAGCCGTTTCTTTACGTGCATGTCAGAATCCGGCCAGACACTCTGCACAGCAGCATCTCCACAGCCAGCTGCTTGGTCTTCAGCCTGTCAGGCGCTGAGCACTTGTTCTCCATCTGAACTAGCTCTGTGCTGGCCTCTAGCAAATATAGTGCACCTGCTGATGCCTCAGAGAGCCAGGCCAGACTGACATTTTCCTCTCTGTATTCTTTAATTCTATGCTTGACCAGTTTCGGCATTCTTTCTTCTTGGTCCCAGACACTTTCCCCCTCATCTCCTGCATGTCACATCTGATTTGTCCTTATTGTAGAAGGTGGGTGCGAGGCCTAAAGAGTGTGGTTTGCTGTCAGCTGCCCCAAATGGGGCAGCATTGGCAGGAGGTGCAGGAACTGATAGAATAAGATTTCTACATCTTTTCTTGAGTTTGCGACAGTGCTCTTTATGGTCACCAGTTTTTATTTGAGGAATTATCCATTTATGCAAAAAAAATATGTTTTGTATTCTCTATATCCTTTAAAAAGACATGCAGGTTGCCCTCTGGAAATGGGTCTTAAGCTATACTATATACTTATACATATAGTATAGCTATATCATCCACATCTTGAGTCACTTTGCTCAGTGGATTTTCTTAATTCTCAAGTAATTTGTATTCAGTCAGACAGTCTAGTGAGGGAATAAGGAGTGGTAAATTAGAAGGTGACAATTGTATCCGAGGTCTGTGCATAGGGTACAGCGGAAGAATGGAGACGGTGATGCCTCATGGCCTCAGCTCACAGTGTGATTTGTACATTTTCTGGGATTTGTACAAGTGACAGGCTGACAGTGTTGGATTTGCTGTGTTGTGGTTTGTATCTACCTTTGTACTGTCTCGTTTTTTCCCTCCCACGCTGCCTTTATCTCATTCCCTGTTTTCCTTGAGAAGATCGCACCGGAAAACTAGAGGAGGGGTTAGAAGGTGGGGCCCTGGCAGATACCAGTGGGAAGAATTCAGAACAGACCCTGTCCCCTGCTGTGGTGATGCCTTGTCACTTAATACTGATGACCTTACATGGAAGATTTAGTGAAACTTATATTAGAAAGCAATTCAGTTACTTCCAGATTGTTACTGAAGTCCAGCCTCTGTGGTCTACCTATGCCATTAGTATTTGTCCTAGGTTATTTTTGCTTTCATATGTCAGAGAATAGTCTCAATGTAAGAAAGTCTGAGTCAGGGTGATCTAGTTGAAAAGGCATGGGCATTGCAGTAAAAAAATAAAAAATCTGGATTCATATCCAGCCTCTAGCACTGACTAGTTCTGTGACATTGTGCAAATCGCTTCCATTCTTTTAACTTTTGTTTCCTTATCTGTTACTTGGGGATCCAGATATAATAATACTGTCAGGTATTATAGAATTATTGTGAAAATTAAATGAGATAATGTCTGGAAAGAACTTAGCACAGCGTCTGGCATAGTGTTAAGTACCCAGTAAATCCTGATTCTTTCTCTCCCCCAGCCTCACTGCCTCACCAGCTGGCCAGCTGTCTGTAAACACAGCATCAGTGGAACTGTAAATACTTTCACAGTTATGTAATGGCTCTCCACCAATTCACTCTTCGATTACCTTTCTGCCCTCCCTCCAGATCTGTTCCTAAACTCAATTTTGAGTCTCCCTCTGGTATAGTCTCCCTCTCTCTGCAGAGAACAATAAGACCTTAATGTTTAAAAAAATCATTTCTTCTTAGAACTTAAAGGCCCTAAAACATTATTTTGAGTGTTTGTCTTCCAGCAGGGTTTATTTTCGACAACAAAATTAATATATTTATATTTAATATTTGGAGCTTATCTTTTACAATCATCTTGACAGTAATATTTTTCTGATATTTGAAAAACCCCACGATTTTTCTGTGCAGAGAATGCATTTTGTTAATTTGTCTAAGTGGCTGCTAGGCTTCTAATGTTTTAGGTTGATTTTTTATTTTTCTGGAGCTCAGTCCCCTAAAATGCAAATGAGTCTTGAGCAGCTCATCCAGAAGATAAATTATTCTTCTTTCCTGTCTCCTACTGTTCAAAGTTAGTGATAACTTTTAGATCCAGCAGTTTAAGATTTTGACATTCCTGTTGATATAAATCTGGACATTCCAATGTTGTTCAACTTCTGACTGTCTTAGGGACTGATTGCTTATCTCTATCAGTCAAGAAAATGCCCTTTGCATTGGTCCCATCTCTCACCTACACCAACCAAACACATATGTGCAATCTAATGTCTATAGGTCACATTCTTGCCACTTTATCTCTTTAAAGTTAGATAGTTTTAGGTGGAATTTGCAGGTGCTAACATGGACCACTGGGTAACAGGGATAGATACAGTAGCATTGTTAGATTACATTCTCTAAGTTGAGATTTTCACCTGAAAAAAGACAGAAGATAGAGGTTGCACAGTACTGGTCAGATCTTTCCATGTAGTTTATCATATGGAAGGGCAACAGTATAAAGCAGTTAAGAGCATTAATTGGGCATTAGGTAGTCCTAGGTTTGAATCCTAGCTCTGACACTTGTTAGCTGTATAATACTGGGCAAGTGACTTAATTTCTCTACCTCTCAGTTTTGTTATTTGTGAAATAGGAAGACAATATTACTTGCTTTGCAGAATTAAATGAGGTAATCTTTTGAAAATTATATGAGCTATTGTCTAAAAACATCTTAGCACAGTGACTGGCACAGTATAGAGTGCCCAATCTTGGTCCCTTCTCCCCAATCTTGCCCTGAATGTTGGCCACCTTTGCTGCAGATGTTTTCCCCACTATGCTATTACTCTCCTTCCATCCTTTCCTTTATTAACTTTCTTCCCTAGCCCTCACTTCTTCTTTTGAACCCAGTGTGCTCGACTCGCTCTCTTGCTCTCTCTCTCTCTCTCTCTCTCTCTCTCTCTGGCATAACCTTACTCTCTGTCCAGAACAATAACTTAATTTTTAAAAAATCATTCTTCACATGAATGCAAAACACCTACTACAATGATGCTGGTGATGGTGATGATGATAAGAACAATGTGGGAACTTCTTACCCTTTTTGTCCTCTGGATTTTAAGTTTCATGAGTTCAAAGATAATGATTTCTTCAGCACCAAATTCCTTGGTTCCTGGACCAGGAATAGTTGGTGAATGGATGAGTCTGATATTTGGAGTCGCAATGATTGTGACATTTAATCTTTTTTATTTCTGCACAGTTAGTCCAAATGAGTATTTATTGATTTGTGTATTTACTACTTCTATTGCAAAATTTTAGTTTCTTCTTTTATGAAATAGAATTCTTAAATGCGTGCTTGTGCATCCAAGAGGGACAGTGATGATGTGTTTCAGTGTGTTAAATGTTGAAATTTAAGTGTTGGGGCATGTTCTTGAAATGGTGTCTACACAGGGGAAAACAATCTAATAGATTGGTTTTAAGGTTTGAGGACGGGGGTCCTGGGAAAGTGCTGAGAATGGAGGCATAGCATTCCTTCCCACACTCAGCACATAACTCTGCATGGATTTGGTTTCATTTCAAAAGTGGAGTGTTCACAGCCTGAATACACCTCTGTACACTTGACCCTAGGAGGGCAGCAGATAAACTTGGGGAGTCTTTTTGAGACGATATTCCCCTGAGGTTTTAAGTAAATTTTTACAAGCTCCTAGAAATACTTTTAAGAGTCTATATAAAATTTCTCCCTTACCTTAACAGTTTTTACTTAGAAGATACATCAAAATGACCCCAAAAAGCAAAAGCTCATAAGGTCAGCTAATCCATTACCTTAGCAATGTAAGGTGCATAAAATGTGAAGCATTGGAATTTTATGTAAACACCTCGCAGTTTGCTCTAAATGTTCTTTTATCTCAAGGATGCAAATGTGTCTCATGCTTCCCATAAATGAAGAATGAAAATGTTTGAGATAAATAGCCCTTCCCCTGAGAGGCCAAATACTTTCCTTGAAGAAATGCCAGTCCTATGTATGTCCCTGTGGGTAGGGTTCAGTATTTGTTGAGTCGCCAATTATAAGAGCCCAGATCTAATAGGAACTCAAGAATTACAGCCTATTTCCACCTAGCCCACCTGCCCAAGACTTTATTTCCAGGCTGTACTCTCCCTTAGGCAAATGTGGTGGCAGTCACCTGTAATCCCAGCTACTCAGGAGGCTGAGGCAGGAGAATCACTTGAACCCGGGGTGGGGCAGAGGTTGCAGCGAGCTGAGACTGTGCCACAGCACTCCAGGCTGGGCAACAGAGCAAGACTCTGTCTCAATAATAATAATAATTATTATTATTATAATGATTTAATGTTCAAAAATATCCTATGTCCAAAAGTTCTTTTTATAAATCTGATCCATATCATTATTGTTGCAGCTTAAAATTCTATTGCATGTGGTAATACATACATTAACAAATATGTATAGGGTGCTTTGATTTACCAGGGGCTGTATGTAAAAACTACATTAATCATAATTAACTGCCAAATGGTTAGAATAGAAAATAACAGCTTTGAAGTCTAGAGGAAGGAGAGAGTGGAGCAGGAGGAACTGGAGCTGGATCTTGTAAGATAGTTGAGATATGCATAACTTGAGAGAAAAAGAAAGGACAAACCAGACGGCATAAATGGTGTGAGGAAAAGCACAGAAATGGAAAGAAAGTGAGGAGGCCAATTTACATGGAAATGAGGCTTTTGGAAAAGGAGTAGTTGGAGTAAATCTGGGAGGCAGATCAGAATCTATCTATCTATATAGAGCCTTGAACGCTATACTAAAGAGGATGGTCTATCCCATAAATCAGTGGCCTCCAAAGTTAGGGAGTGTGTAGGAAAATACATTTGTATACAGAAAAAGATGTATTCTTTATATAGAAAAAGAAATAAATTTTACTAATAATTTCTTGTATTGACAATGTTGTATATGTGTCATTTATATGTAAATATGCATATGTGGTGATCCACACTCAAAATTGTTTTATTGATAGAGATACATGTTCAAAAGAGGTTGGAGGCAGATGACTGCTACAGATGATAAAGGATGATAAAAGATTTTCATGCAGCCAGTGACATGTTCAAAGCAGTATTATAAGAAGATGAATCTGGCAGAGTTATACAGAGAGGATTGGTGGAAGCAGTTAGTTGGCGATTGCAACAATTCAAAGGGCTTAAATTATGATAGCCACAGTAGGAATGTAAAGGAAGGGGAGAGTTCCAGGGACGTTCAGATGATCTTAATATTTGCATGGTGAGATTTTCCTTTAGCAAGAGTATTCAGCAGTCACTTTAGGGCCTGAGAATACAGCAGTGTTCAAGAAGGTTGAGTTTTTGTTCAAGATTGATTTCAAAAATGGATTAGTAGCCAGTTGCGGTGGCTCACACCTGTAATCCCAGCACTTTGGGAGGCTGAGGCAGGCAGATCACTTGAGGTCAAGAGTTCAAGACCAGCCTGCCCAACATGGCAAAACCCCATCTCTACTAAAAATGGAAAACTAGCTGGGCATGGTGACAAATGCCTGTAATCTCTGGAAGCAGAGGCATGAAAATCACTTGAACCCAGGAGTCGGAGGTTGCAGTGAGCTGAGATTGCACCACTATACTCCAACCTGGGTGGCAGAGGGAGACTCCATCTCAAAAAAAAAAAAAAAAGGATTAATACTACCCCAAATGTACTATGGTCTGAAAACCTAAACTTAAATGGGACCAAGAATTTAAAATTACATTAATTACTGGTCAAAAACAATAAAGGATTAATCCTTTAATTGAGTACAGATAACTTCATAACTAATTTTATACAAAAGGAAAATCTTTGAAAATGTAAATAACATCTTCTCCACCATAATCATAAAAGGAGCATTTAAAAGGGTTAACAGAAGTAGCTTAATGATGGTTCCTGCATTATATTAAAAAAAGAAAAACTTATGCTTCATATTTGCTGTTTGGTATTGAAAAGGGATCCCAGAAATTTTCTCATCTCAGTTGCTTGTTGGAGATGCATTACTTTTTTATAATACATGATTCAAGTACAAACAGTTGTTTTTCCTCACACAGTTTGATCTTCACAAAAATATAAAATTTGAAAAACCATTTTTGTAAATATAAATTTGTAAAAGGAGGTTTTGGTACTTGTACTTGATTTACCATCATTTTCTTTAAAATTGTACTGTTGTTTAACTTCTCACCAGTTGATGTTTTTGTAAGGTAGAACTCTTAACAAAAGTGTGATTCAGAGTTCAAATCTATTATTATCCAGGCTTCACAATTTCTCATTGCACATAAAAACACTATAAATAATCATAGAGAAAAAGAAATAGCATGTGTTAAAATGCCAACTAGATCAGGCTTGTGATTCCTACATGATACTAGCATTGTCTTAGAAATATATCGATAAAAGAGCCCTACTATCAGGCAATTTAATTGAAAAAAAACAAATTCATATATTTTAACTCTTGTCAGGCATCGGATGTAAACTTAACATTTATCTCAATCAAGGTAAAATACACTATAGATTGTGCATGTGTGTGAAAATAAACAGAATATAGTATAGAAAAATAGATATAACATGACACTTAAAAAGATAAGATTTAAAAGTTCTACATCAAGCAAAAGTAAATATTCTCAGGCATTGCTGGTAGGAATATAAATTGGTAACCTTTCTTTAGGGCATTGGTGGCATGTGTCAAGAGCCGTAAGAATGTTTATACTGTTTAGACTCAGTTCTGTATTTCTATTTTTAAGAACTTGTCCCAAGAATAAAATCCTTAAATGCCCAATAATAAGGGAGTAGCTAAAACAAGTGAAGAACCATTTTTTTAAGATTATTGATTATAATAAGGACCATATGTGGCATGATTTTAAGTGGAAAGGGCAGTAGAAAACTACTATTGTTTACATACATTTATAATTTTTATACATACATATTTGTATACATACATTTATTTACAAACAATTGTAAAGAAGTATAACAATATTCTTACAAGTTGTTTTGGTTTCTAATTTTTGTTTCTCTCAATTTTAAATTTTAAAAAAGATATGTTGCTATATATTGTGTTTATATTCAGAAAAATTATCAAAATAATTTTAAAAATAATTAAAGAGAGCTCCCAGAGTTTAAAATGTAAATACCTATCATTTAATTCGGTTAGCTGATGGAAAATTTTGGTGACCATTAGATATTTATTTAATGACTTGATCAACAAGAGCTGTTGATGTATTAAATTTTGACTAGACCCAGCTGTGCTACAAAAGTAGGTAATGTAATGGCAACTAAAGCAAATGTCAAAGCTGAAGCACATTTAATTATCTTGGCTACTGGGGTGTTTTAACTTGTGTTACTTGTGCTTTGATCTCACAAAAATAGCATCTTTTACCAACTTTCTGACCTGAGTAGGGAATGCATGCTTTAGATTAAATGAAGGGGTGGTCCCTTTTATTTACATTTATACAAACATATTCATTCAGTCAATAAAACAAACATTTATTCAGCAATTGTTAAATGTCAGGTACTGGGCCAGATTATGAAAAAGGGAAATGAGTATCAGAAAATTAATGGTCTAATGGGAAGATCAACATTTAAGGGTGGTTGAAAATGAAAATAGAGTTACGTATGAAGTTCTAGAGGAACATCGCGAAAGGGGCAACCAACTCTGCCTTTGAGTTAGGGGAGCCTTCCCAGAGAAGGTATTATAGAGATAGGCTTGTTCAATGAATAGGAGTTTCCTAGATGGAAAAGGTGAACAGGTATTCTAGATAGGAAGAAGAGCATATACAAAATGCCAAAACTCTAAGAAAACGTAGCCTGTTCAGGAACCGGTAGGAAATATGGTATAACTAGAGCTTAGGATGAAAAGCAGAAGCAGATCATGATGGCAGACAGGAAGCAAGACTAGATTGCAGCTCCCACTCAGACAGACAGAACAGTGTGTGGAGACTTGCATTGTGAACTTTTACTCAAGAATGACTGCAGGAATACATTAGGAACGTCAAGAGAACCCATAGATCCTCTGAAGGAAGCAGATTACTCCTGCAGGACCCGGGAGACACCCCAAATACTGTGAGTACCCAAACTGTAGAAGTGGGAAAGGGAGATCCTCTGCCCCTGAACACATATCCCCACTGGAGAGGGAACCTGAAGTTCTAGAGTACAGGAGAAGATTCTGACCTTACACGCAGCTGAGTCAATGTAGAGGACCAAGCGAAATATGGGGTTAGAGGAAGCAGCAGGAAAATTCCTGTGGGCTCGCTGGCTCCCGTAACAAGCCATTTCTGCCTTGCCTCACAGGGGTCCTTGAGGAGGACTGCCAGAGGCACTGGGAAAAGGCCACAGGGATAAGGAAACCTCCAGCTGAACTTCGTAACAATTTCAGCTGATCAAAAAGTCTCCTGGCCAGAACTGGGGGGAGGGCATGAATCCTGTGTGCTGACTCCACAGGCAGGGGAAGAAGGAAAGCGCTACTTACTTTCGCAGCTGGGAGGCGAGTAGCCTAGGGCAAGTTCTCAGCCCTGCTTACCCACTGCATGGAAACAGAGTTGGTGCTGTTGGGAGGGGCACGGTGGGAGTGAGATCAGCCCTTTGGGTTGCCTGGGACCTGGATGAGGCCTGTGACTGCTGGCTTTCCCCTACTTCCTTGACAACCTGCATTAACACAGCAGAGGGAGCCATAATCCTCCTAGGAATATAACTCCATTGACCTAGAAACTTCAACCCCATCCTCCACAGCAGCCACAGCAAGACCTGCCCAAGAAGAATCTGATATGCCTAGCCCTGCCCCCACCTGATGGTCCTTCCCTACATATCCTGGTGGCCGAAGACAAAGGGCATACACTCTTGGCAGTTCTAGGGCCCCACCCACCACCTGTTCCTCCCCATATTACCACAGATGATGCTCTCTTGAATGTGCCACCTCCCAGCAGGAGGATAACCGGCACAAAAATAGTGCACTAGTCAATCAAAGCTAAGGAATCCTCACAGAGTCCATTTCACCTACTTGCCGCCTCCACCGGAGCAGGAGCTGATATCCGTGACTGAGAGACCCACAGACAGTTCATCACAGGACTCTTTGCAGACGATCCCAGTAGCAGCCCAGAGCCTGGTAGACTTCGCTGGGAGGCTAGATCCAGAAGAGAGATAACAATCACTACAGCTCAGTTCTTAGGAAGCGACATCCCTAGGAAAAGGGGGAGAGTACTACACCAAGGAAACATCCCATGGGACAAAAGAAACTGAACACCAGCCTTGAGCCTTAGACCTTCCCTCTGACAGAGCTGACCCAAATGAGAAGGAACCAGAAAACCAACTCTGGTAATACGACAAAACAGGGTTCTTTAACAGCCCCCCGCAAAATCACACTAGTTCACCAACAATGGATCCAAACCAAGAGGAAATCCCTAATCTACCTGAGAAAGAATTCAGGTTAGTTATTAAGCTAATCAGGGAGGCACCAGAGAGAAACAAAGCCCAATGTAAGGAAATTCAAAAAAAAAAAAAAAAGATACAAGAAGTGAAGGGAGAAATATTCAATGAAACAGATAGCATAAATAAAAAACAATCAAAACTTCAGGAAACAATGGACACACTTAGAGAAATGCAAATGCTCTGGAAAGTCCCAGCAATAGAATTGAACAAGCGGAAGAAAGAACTTCAGAGCTTGAAGACAAAGTTTTCCAATTAATCAAAGACAAAGAAAAAAGAATAAGAAAATATAAACAAAACCTCCAAGAAGTCTGGGATTATGTTAAACTACAAAACCTAAGAATAATTGGCATTGCTGAGGAAGAAGAGAAATCTAAAAGTTTGGAAAATATATTTAGAGGAATAATCGAGGAAAACTTCCCCAGCCTTGGTAGAGAACTAGTCATCCAAATACAAGAAACTCAAAGAACACCTGGGAAATTCATCACAAAAAGATCACCACCTAGGCACGTTGTCCTCAGGTTATCTAAAGTTAAGATGAAGGAAAGAATCTTAACAGCTGTGAGGCAAATCACCAGGTAAATTATAAAGGAAAACCTATCAGATTAACAGCAGATTTCTGAGCAGAAACCCTATAAGCTAGAAGGGATTGGGGCCCTATCTTCAGCCTCCTCAAAACAATTATCAGCCAAGAATTTTGTACCTAGAGAAATTAAGCTTCATAAATGAAGGAAAGACACAGCCTTTTTCAGACAAACAAATGCTGAGAGAATTTGCCACTACCAAGCCACCACTACAAGAACCACTAAAAGGAGCTCTAAATCTTGAAACTAATTCTGGAAACACATCAAAACAGAACCTCTTTAAAGCATAAATCACACAGGACCTATAAAACAAAAATACAATTTAAAAACAAAAAACAAAAAACCAAGGTATACAGGCAACAAATAGCATGATGAATGGGATGGTACCTCACACCTCAATACTAATGTTCAATGTAAATGGCTTAAATGCTCCACTTAAAAGATACAGAATTGCAAAATGAATAAGAATTCACCAACCAACTATCTGCTGCCTTCAGAGACACACCTAACACACAAGGGCTCACATAAACTTAAGGTAAAGGGATAGAAAAGGAGATTCCATGCAAATAGATACCAAAGTGAGCAGGAGTAGCTATTCCTATGTCAGACAAAATAAACTCTAAAGCCATAGCAGTTAAAAAAAGACAGAGGATCATTATATAATGATAAAAGGCCTTGTCCAACAGGAAAATATCACAATTCTAAATATATATGCACCTAACACTGGAGCTCCCAAATTTATAAAACAATTAGTAATCGACCTGAGAAGTAAGATAGACAACACCACAATAATAGTGGGGGACTTCAGTACTCTACTGACAGCACTAGACAGTTCATCAAGACAGAAAGTCAACAAAGAAACAATGGATTTAAACTATACCCTGGAACAAATGGACTTAACAGATATTTACAGAACATTCTACCCAACAACCATAGAATAGGCATTCTATTCAACAGCACATGGAACTTTCTCCAAGATAGACCATATGATAGGCCACAAAACAAGTCTTGATAAATTCAAGAAAATTGAAATTATATTAAGTACTCTCTCAGACCACAGTGGAATAAAACTGGAAATCAACTCCAAAAAGAGCCTTCAAAACCAGGCAAATACATGGAAATTAAATAAACTGTTCCTGAATGATCATTGGGTCAAAACTGAAATCAAGATGAAAATTAAAAAATTCTTTGAACTGAATGACAATAGTAACATAACCTATCAAAACCTCTGGTATACAACAAAGGCGGTGCTAGGAAGAAAGTTCATAGCATTAAATGCCTACATCAAAAAGTCTGAAAGAGCACAAATTGACATTCTAAGGTCCCATCTCAAGGAACTAGAGAAACAAAAACAAACCAAACCCAAACCCAGAAGAAGAAAGGAAATAACTAAAATCAGAGCAGAATTAAGTGAAATTGAAACAAAATACAAAAGATAAATGAAACAAAAAGCTGGTTTTTTGGAAAGATAAATAAAATTGATAGACTATTAGCAAGTTTAAACAAGGAAAGAAGAGAGAAAATCGACATAAGCTCAATTAGAAATGAAAGGGGAGATACTACAAGTGACACCACAGAAATACAAAAAGTCATTCAAGGGTACTATGAACACCTTTATGTGCATAAACTAGAAAACCTAGAGGAGATAGATAAATTCAAGAAAACATACAACCTTCCTAGCTTAGATCAGAAAGAATTAGATACTCTGAACAGACCAGTAACAAGCAGCAAGATTGAAATGATAATTTAAAAAATTACCAACAATAAAAGCCCAGGACCAGATGGATTCACCCAGAATTCTACCAGACATTCAAAGAAGAATTGGTACCAATTCTATTGACACTATTCCACAAGATAGAGAAAGAGGGAACAGTCCCTAAATCATTCTATGAATCCAATATCACCCTAATACCAAAACCAGGAAAGGACATAGCTAAAAAAGAAAACTACAGACCAATATCCCTGGTGAACATAGATGCTAAAATCCTTAATAAAATACTAGGTAAACAAATCCAACAACGTATCAAGAAGATAATCCACCATGATCAAGTGGGTTTCATACCAGGGATGCAGGAATGGTTTAACATACACAAGTCAATAAGTGTGATACACCACATAAGCAGAATCAAAAACAAAAATTAGATAATCATCTCAATCGATGCAGAAAAAGCATTTGACAAAATCCAGCTTCCCTTTATGATTAAAACTCTCAGCAAAATCGGCATATATGGGGCATACCTCAATGTAATAAAAGCCATCTATGACAAACCCACAGCCAACATAATACTGAATGGAGAAAAGTTGAAAGCATTCCCTCCAAGAACTGAGACAAGGCAAGGATGCCCACTCTCACCACTCCTCTTCAACACAGAACTGGAAGTCCTAGCCAGACCAGTCAGACAAGAGAAAGAAATAAAGGGCATCCAAATTGGTAAAGAGAAAGTCAAACTGTCACTGTCTCCTTATGATATGATTGTTTACCTAGAAAACCCTAAAGACTCCTCCAGAAAGCTCCTAGACTGATAAAAAAAAATTCAGAAAAGTTTCTGGATACAAAATTAATACATAGAAATCAGTAGATCTTCTATACACCAACAGCAACCAAGCTGAGAATAAAATCAAGAACTCAATCCCTTTTAAAATAGCAGCAAATAATAATAATAATAATAATAAAATACTTCGGATTATACCTAACTAAGGATGTCAAAGACCTCTACAAGGATACAAAACACTGCTGAAAGAAATCATAGACAACACAAACAAATGGAAACACATCCCATGCTCATGGATAGGTAGAATCAATATTGTGAAAATGACCATACTCCCAAAAGCAATCTAAAAATTCAGTGCAATTCCTATCAAAATACCACCATCATTCTTCACAGAATTTAAAAAAAAAAAGTCCTAAAATTCATACAGAACCAAAAAAAAGCCCACATAGCTAAAGTGAGACTAAGCAAGAAGAACAAATCTGAAAGTGTCACATTACCTGATTTCAAACCATACTATAAGGCCATAGTCACCAAAACAGCATGGTACTGGCATAAAAATAGGCACATAGACCAATGGAACAGAATAGAGAACCCAGAAATAAACCCAAATACTTACAGCCAATCGATCTTTGACAAAGCAAACAAAAACATAAAGTTGGGAAAGGACACCCTATTCAACAAATGGTGCTGGGATAATTGGCAAGCCACACGTAGGAGAATGAAACTGGATCCTCATCTCTCACCTTATACAAAAATCAACTCAAGATGGATCAAGGATTTAAATCTAAGACCTGAAACTATAAAAATTCCAGGAGATAACATTGGAAAAACTCTTCTAGACATTGGCTTAGGCAAAGATTTCATGATCAACAACCCAAAAGCAAATGCAATAAAAACAAAGATAAATACTGGGATCTAATTAAACTTAAGAGCTTTTGCATGGCAAAAGGAACAGTCAGCAGAGTTAACAGGCAACCCAGAGTGGGAGAAAATCTTCACCATCTATACATCTGACAAAGGACTAATATCCAGAATCTACAGTGAACTCAAACAAATCAGCAAGAAAATAACAATCCCATCAAAAAGTGGGCTAAGGACACAAATAGACAATTCTCAAAAGAAGATATACAAATGGCCAACAAACATGGGAAAAAATGTTCAACATCGCTAATGATTAGGGAAATGCAGATCAAAACCACAATGCGATACTACCTTATTCCTGCAAGAATGGCCATAATCAAAAAATCAAAAAATAATTGATGTTGGCTTCGATGCAGTGAATAGGGAACACTTCTACACTGCTGGTGGGAATATAAACTAGTACAACCACTATGGAAAACAGTGGGGGAGATTCCTTAAAGAACTAAAAGTAGAACTACCATTTGATCCAGCAATCCCACTACTGGGTATATCTACCCAGAGGAAAAGAAGTCATTAAATGAAGAAGATACTTGCACACACATGTTTATAGCAGCACAATTTGCAATTCCAAAAGCGTGGAACCAACCACTATGTATATCTATGTATATATGTATACACACATATATATACACACACACATATATACACACATATATATACTACTATATATATAGAAACTGTAGTGTGTGTGTATATATACTATATATATAGTGTATATATACTACTCAACCATATAAAGGAATTAATTAATGGCATTCGCAGTGACCTGGATGAGATTAGAGACTATTATTCTAAGTGAAGTAATTCAGGAATGGAAAAACAAACGTTGTATGTTCTCGCTTATATGTGGGAGCCAAACCATGATGATGCAAAGGCATAAGAAAGACACGATGGACTTTGGGGACTCGGGGAAAGGTAGGAAGGGGTTGAGGGATAAAAGACCACAAATTGAGTGCAGTGTATACTGTTCAGGTGATGGGTGCACCAAAATCTCACAAATCATCACTAAAGAACTTACTCATGTAACCAAACACCACCTGTTCCCCAATAACCTGTGGAAATAAAAATAATTTTTAAAAAATAAGCAGAAGCAGAGGATGAGAGTAGAAAACTGGGCTAGGCCAGAAATGGCCTTTATGCACTTGGAGTCATAATGTTTCTGCTTCACCAGTGATTAATAGTGATTTTCCTGGCTAATAGAATCTTAATCATTATAATGAGGTAGGACTGTTGCCTTTGAATCATGGAAATTATAGCTGTTAAGACCTGTTCCACAAACACAGGTTATAAATATTATCACATCTCTTTAATCTTCTTTACAGTTAATCACCCAAGTCTCCACAGGGCTTATTAGCAGGAAGTCTATTATCTCCTCTTGAGATCCCTCCCACTGCCCCCGAATTGTCCATGAATCCTGACTTTACTCGGGCCAAATGGGTCAGTCCTCCTGCAGAAGCCCGTAGCTGTATCTGTCTGTGACTTCTGCCGTCCCTGGTGTCTGCTATATGGCACCATTTGCACATCCATGTCACAGGGTAACCATTTTGGGTGACAGGGTTACAACTCCCTTTGTTTACATTTCCATCCTCAGCCATTGTTCCCTAAATTGTAACCACTGTGCCAGGCTGGCTGGTCTGGAGGCGCTTCTGGAGTTGGCCTCATGCTAGTCTGAAGTTAGTCCTTCCGCTAGAACCTGAGGCCATTTTGTTGAGCCCAGATCAACAGCCCAGATTCCTCCTTTCATTAGGATCACTTTATTTCCATGGCTTCCAGGAACTTCCCTGCTCTGGGACCTTAGTCAGTGTCACCGTGAGCCAATAGGTCTCTCATTCCTGGCCTCCAGTCACAGAAACGGGATGAGGACACTAGGGCTTCCCCCCAGAAGGCCCTGGGCTCCTTTTCCTACACTGATTCTCCTCCTGACAAGTGTGCAGATTGTTTCTTGGGGTGGCTGAAAAGGTAGCAGTTTGCAAGATGGAGTTTAAAAAACATTTTTTTGCCCTGCCCTAATGCTTCCCCAAAGTGCCTAATTGCTTTATATTTACATAACTAAGAGAGACACCAAGGGATTCTTCCAAGAACAAAGATCTTCAAGGTGATCTTCTGTTCCTGCCTTTAAAGAGAAGTAGTTGCAGTTTACTTCACTAAAATAATTTATCTTTGTCTAACCATGCCCCTATTTTATCAGTGATAATGTGCTCATAAATTATACGACAGATTATGTAATTTGCCCAAAGCAGAAAGAGGTCTCAACCCCCAAACCCATGCATTTAACCACTCTGCTTTACTACCTATTGTCATTCAATTCACATGCTACCATATCATTATTTACTTTTGTGTCTCAGATACTGTACTCTTATTAGTTAAGTTTATTGCAGGAATATAAGTGTAGGCACTCTCTTCTGAGCTGTTGCTGAAACAGAGTGGGACAACAGTTGTATTTGTGAACTAGTAGAAAATGAGTATATTTACTGCAGAAGGAAGTTGTGTTTTCTCTGCAAAGTTAGATCACAGAAGGGAGAACAATACTTATCTATAGTTCTGGAGGGTTGAAACCGAATAGTAAATTAGTGTTGGGGTCAACACATATTGTTAACAGTGTTCTGTAGATTTCATGATTTAGGAAAGTTGTCTACAAGGCTGGATTAATCTTTTCCTGCTGAGAGTCAAGTTTACTTTGCTCTGCCCCTCTCTTTGTGCAAGTGTAAGACAGTCAACTGACCTTTCAAATTATCAGCTTAATCATAATTTTTCTCTCAGAATTCTTTAAATTTAAGAATAATGAAAAAAAAAGTCCAAAGAAATTTTTTTCATAATTTCTCTTCCCCCTAGTATTAGTATTCTCCTCAATGAAATGAAAATGAAATGCATGTATATCCTATTTCATAAACCAAAACCAAGTTCTGACACATTATTGGTAGTTGATGTTGTTTTAAAGGAAAACCATGATGGCTATAAACTGTTGTATTATCTGGAAGTCGTACTGTAGATTCCAGGAGGTCAAGGCATCTCTGGTACCTTCTATACATTTATAGGAGAACTGATTGCCTCTCCCCTAACAAAACCTCAATGAGACCTGACTCCTAACCAGCTAAGACTCAGCAGGGTCCTCCCTGCCTCTTCTAATTCTAGGACTTTCTCTCACGTGCTTGCCTTGGAAATGGAGCTGCATGCTACCAAGCCATGACAGAATAGGGGCCAGGCTTACAACAGA
Organism: Macaca fascicularis; assembly: GCF_037993035.2. Classification (NCBI taxonomy): domain Eukaryota; kingdom Metazoa; phylum Chordata; class Mammalia; order Primates; family Cercopithecidae; genus Macaca; species Macaca fascicularis. Next base: position 106,694,350 of record NC_088382.1, read on the forward strand.
GCTTCCACTTACCCCAAATCTGCCACAGAATTAATTCCATACATTTGACCTCATATCACTTGTTTTGTTGCTACCATTGTTATTGCTTTATTATTGTTGTTGTTGTTGCTTTCTTGTATATATTTAAGACTTATGGTTTTTCAAACTAGTTTGGATTTAAGATACACAATAAATTCTATCATTTGAAAATGATAAATATAGATGTCCTTATATCAGTTGTCTTCAGATTTCAGATATATTTAGCCTTTTGACTTTATCCAAAAACTAAACATTCTGATTGGCCCTCATTTTAAAAGGGAAGAACTTGTTTCTATTTATTTAGATTTGGATATGCTCTATATTGGGATGAGGGAGCTTTCTGTACTGAAAGAAGTTATGTGTTTTCCTACAGGTTAGATGAAATCTGTTTTTTCCCTTGACTGGGCTTATGCATTCTGTATAAACAAAAGTGTTCTGGGGCTCCTAAAGAAGCGGCCTGAGGACCATGCATCTCACCTAGTTCTACCACACGCTCTCCCTGGTGACTGTTGGCACTGACCAGAAAGGTCTAGAGTGATGGAGAGAAAAGCTAATACACAATTCTTGAAAACCTACTATGTGCAAGGGACTATGCTTGATATACATTTGCCTTGTTTCATTTAACTTTCATAACAATCCCATCAGGCAATTACCATTTTCCTTATTATATAGATGAAGAGATTAGGTATTATAATTAATCTAATCTCACAGAGCCAGAAGCAGCAGAGCCAGGAGTGAAACACGGCTCATTCAGACTCCACAGCCAATGCCTTTCTGTACCCCACACTGTCCATCATGGATTTGGGTAGACGGGGGACCTGAACTCCCCACTAGGTTTAAGGTCTAGTTCTTGAATGAAGCCTCACGCATTTCTCTCAGGTTCAGGGACAATCAGACTGTCAGAGTAGAAAGAGACTTTGGACTCAATATTTGCTAATCTACTGGCTTCCTAACTTCTTCCTAAGGCCTTCACGCTGTCAAGTAGGTGCTAGGGTTCCCTGCTAATGGATGCTAAACTTCTCAAGGGCTTGAGCAGGCTTGTTAGTCTTTTCAGGGCGAGCTATGCACCAACTATGCTGTTGTTGTGCTGAGGCCTTAGCATTCCTCACTTCAAATCAATTACCTCTTTATTACCTTAATACATCACTGGCCATGTGACTGATTTGGAATGTAAAGGAGACTAACCCTATAGGATAATAACTTTCATGTGGCACACAAAATCTATGGGGATATTCAGAGCGTTTGCTTTTTAAAAATGAATATTCTACAGCCTGTGCTGCCTGTTTATTCTTATTTAGAGAATTTTGTCATTTTAATAATTTGGTAGTATTTTACTGGTAGGTGCACAGATATGTAAAAAGAAAGTGTATTTTTTCCTTTTCTTGTGGATTTAAAAAGTGTTTAGAATTTTTATTTGCAGCATATAAACAATAATAGTACTTTATCCTTTCTTATTTTTACCTGTTACAAGCAAGTTATTTCATTTAAATTGACTTTAAGCACATTCCTTTGAAAGAAACCATAGATTGTTATTTTTAGCAATCCTGATTAGATTTCTTCCTCAGACAACAGTTTAATAAGTTTATGCTAGGAATGTGGGTAGGTGGTTTGACTCGGTAGAGCAAACAGTGGGCACTCTAGAATTCTTGTTCTCCAAGTATTCAAAGTCCTTTGGAAGAATTTCCTCTCTGGGCATTTAGATATTCCTTCTACTCTGTGAGGTGAAAGTGTGTTATGTGGTTTTATTGTTCACTTCTTGAATGCCAATTACATGCCAGCCCCAGGTTTGTCTTAATGTGTTATCACATCTCATTCAATTTGAAAAGGGGTTATGGCATAGGCACATAATGTTATCTTCATCTTTCAGATAAAGAGGCATAATTTCAGGTAGATAAATTTCCCAGTAGTTACACAGCTAGTGCCGAATGATAGCAAGATTCACCAGATCTGTCTGCCTTTTTCAAATATAACACCTTGCCTGGGAATGAGCTAGCAGAAGACTTTTAGAAGATGAGACTGGATAAGTGGCTTCAAATTTCATTCTAATCAAGACACTAAGGTTTGCATTTATTTGTTCCTTCAGTACCATTTATTGGGCACCTAATGTGTGTCAAACAATCTAGGAATTGGCGACATTACAATGAATAAAAAGCATAGATCCCTGTCTTCCAGAAGCTTACTTCTGGTTATTGGAGGTTTCGAGCCAAGAAATGACATTATCTGGCTTAGGTTTTGCCAACACGCTCCTGGTTACAGTGTGGAGCATCACCTGAAGAGAGGTGAGGGCTTCAGCAACAAGCCCAGTTAGGAGGCCACTGCAGCAATCCAGACAACAGAGGGTGGGGGTTTAGACCACAGTAGTGGCCAAGATGAGAAGTTGGATTCTATATGGACTTCGATGGAAACACCAATAGGATTGCTGAGGAACTGAATGTAGAAATTGCTTGTCCATGTTTTAACTGCAACTATGGTCAACCTGCATCCTAAACCTATGCTTTTTAAATTATGTTAACATGCTGAAGTATAAAGTGATTTCACAACTATATTCAATTTCATAAAAAAGTGTAGCTCCTCCTTTTCAGCTCCTTAGCACTAGGCTTAGGAAAGGAGAATGCCTTTTGAAGCCTGTAAGAGACAGGAGAGAGCTCTGTGTCCCAGGAGCATTTGTCATCCAGGCTGCAGCTAGCCAGCTGGCTCCTTCAAGGGCCATGTACCTGGGTGGCAGCGCATATGTGGTTATACTTGAGATATGTGGTGTGTCCATCTCAGAGCCACTCAAAGTCCATTTTAACCCTTCCTATGGTTCCCCATGAGGAGGTGGGAAAATGCTCTTAATAAGATTTAAGCACAGCTTCACATTTTTCTGCCTTTGTTATTTCTCAGAAATGCCATTATCAGTCTGAATCAGAACAGGTGTTAATTCTTGGTCACAAAGTAGCACTTTTAGCACACTCTTTTGCCGTTTTTTTAAACTTCAGAAACAGATTCCTTGTAGGTAACTTTCACTGAGCAGACATTGTCAGCCAAAAATAGTTCTGGATCCACCACATCTGCCATAAACTTTAACAAGTCCAGGATACAAATTTGTGTATCACAAGTCAATAAAATTGCCACCAAGCTGTTTGTGCAGTAATAAGGTCAATAAATATCATCTTCATTCAATTAATTTTCATTGACCTTAAGGGAATGACCTTCTATTTCCAAGTAGGAGAAGAAATTGGCCATGGGGAAGCATAACTATTGAATCTGCTTTTCAGTTATTACATTACTGAAGATAGCATGGGCATCTAGCTATGCTTGTATGTTTAGACTAAAAAGTCATGCCCTATACGGCTTATCCTTAAGTAGACCCAAACGATTTAATTTCAATTAAGATCATTGAAAGACCCCACAATCAGCTTGGGGTCGTCCTAACTGCATCTTCCAGATATGATCTAATATCTCACTGATCTTGGCCATCCATTGGGTTCTTCTGGGCAGGATATCCAGTTAAGGATGTGATGAGAGGCTCTCACTTTCTGGCCTGCAAACTACATTTGTCACAACCCCTTTCTCCATTAACCTGGGCTGGAGATCAGCCCTGAAGTTGCTCTTTTGTTGTGCCAGCCATACCCTGAAGGAGGTAACCACACCAGTGAGAGATGAGTGCCTCTGATTTCCTCCTGTCTCCACGTGGCAGATGAGGGACCCTGCCATTTTTTTATAAAATTCAAAATCAACTAAAGTATCGCTTTTTTTATTTTATTATTTTCCCAGGGCTGCGTCCAAAGAGGACTCTGCGGCTGGTGCTCTGGACTGCAGAAGAACAAGGTGGAGTTGGTGCCTTCCAGTATTATCAGTTACACAAGGTAAAAACCCAGCCATGGATTGCTAAGCATTTGTACATGTAATATACAAAAATATCTCTCATTATCCATTTAAGACTTTCAATAATACTTTCTGGTCAACTGGCCCTAGCAAACACCCTTGTATGAGCCTTCTCCCTCCAGCCCTGTGAATGAGAATGCACTGGTAAACCGATGATGCTGTGGTGTAGAGCTGAGAGCTTTTCTTCTTCTACATCACAGTCTGTGGCCAAAGAAAAATTCTGATTGCCATGCTGCCATTTTTTTAAAGTCTCCCTAGCTCTGCTGTATTTTATGTATGTCAGAGAAATAGTTATAGGCAAACATTCCCTCTCCCCACCGGGCCTATCCCCATACCTCAATGCCTGCCATACTCCCAGAAGCCTTGGCATTTGAGTGCCAGGTTCCGAGGCCTTGAGTCTGCCAAGAGCATTGCCATGATGGTGGTGGAAATGGCAGCAGCCACAGGCCTCTGTCCCGGGAATGTGGAGGACAGCTTGGTTTGACACCAGCTGTCATTATACAAGTGTGAAGCTTGAAGCAGGAAGATTGTTGTGGATGGTTGTGATTAGAAATACAAGGCCACATGGAAGAGGGAGGATGGAGAGATTAATATCAAGAGCAAATTTTGAGACAGCAAAATATACAAGCTCAGAAGTACTCTAGATCAAGTCAAATGTTAGTTCAAAGAAGAACTCCAAAATCAATGAGCATATGCTGGCAAGCAGTGATGGTTGCCCAGAGAAGAGCATCTGGTCTGCTGCTGCCGGATGGTTTCCCCTGAACGTCTAGACTAGAAGAAGCAAATCTTGCAAGCTTAAATTATCCAAATCAGAGAAGGGTTTCTTTTGTAAATTGTGTGTATGTTATTTTTGACCTTTTTTTTTTTTCAAAGTCAGTCTGTATTGCCCTATTTCAGTCAGTTAGTGTATAATGAGTTTAAAGTCATGAATTTGGTCACTGAATACAATTATTTACTATACAAAGGACAACTTATGTCCTATGCCCTACTCTTTCAATACTTTAGTTCTTTTGGCCTCAGGTGATCCTGGGGATAACATAATTCAAGACAAGTGTCCTTTAGTTAGTAGGTCAGTAACATCATTTTCTATGTGATGTTGTAGACCACAACATCATATGAGGATTGTTCTAGATTCAGCAACATTCAATTAATATTTTCTGAGCATGTACTGTGTTCTGTACACTATGATATGCATTAATGTTAGCATCAAAAAGATCTACCATGACCTTACAAAGCCTACATTTTAAAGGACACTGATCATTAACTTAAATTGATCATTAACTTAATCATTAACTTAATAACTCATCATTAACTTAAGTCTTTCAAGACTTAACACCTTATAATTTCTTTCTGGGAAAGAAATTACATCTAAGCTGGGACCTGAAGACTGAGTGGAAGTAAGCTAAGGAGAATGGAGAGGTAGGGAGGAGGTGGGTACTGCACCTTGGCAGAGGGACCTGTGTGTGCAAAGGCAGGAGATGAGACAAAGCAAAGCACACCGGAGAAATGGAAAGGAATTCAGAGTGGCTGCTGCATAGAATGCAAGATGCACAGTGGTAGGAGGGTGGAACACTGAGGTAAACAAGAGCCTGGACAAGAAGAACATATGAATCATGTTTAGAAGTGCAGACTTCATCCTCAAGGCAAGAAAGTAACTTATTTTTAAGAAGGAGATTTAAAATTCTATACATATTGGACTTTATTTAAAAAAAAAAAAAAAACAGAATAGTTAAAAGAACTGTTCTTTTTTTTTTTTTTTTTTTTTTTGGAAACGGAGTCTCACTCTGTTGCCCAGGCTGGAGTGCAGTGGCACGATCTTGGCTTACTGCAACTTCTGCCTCCGGGTTCAAGCAATTCTCCTTCCTTATCCTCCGAAGTAGCTGGGACTACAGGCATGTGCCACCACACCTGGCTAATTTTTTGTATTTTTAGTGGAGTCGGGGTTTCACCGTGTTAGCCAAGACGGTCTCGATCTCCTGACTTTGTGATCTGCCCGCCTCAGCCTCCCAAAGTGCTGGGATTACAGGTGTGAGCCACCACGCTCTCTTTTATTCTCTATAATACACTCTACTCCAAGAAAAAAATTGGATTTAAATTGCAATTGATCTGGCTAAAAATTTTTATCATCACTGAAATTCCTAGAATGTGAAAAAAGACGGTTTATTTCTCTATAATGTGAGTTTCACTGTAGCCTGTTAAAGCACATGGATGAAATCAGAAATACCTAAAATTCTGAGGTTGGCAGAAATACACACACTCAAAGGACATGCAATCATATAAACAGAACTAGTTTATCTTGACAGCATCCAGGCTGCCTCCATACAAATGTAGCTTCATGTTGGTGGCTAGTCTGCATTGCATTTTCAGAAATAAAAAGAAGAAATTCCAGAAAGGGAAAACATTGGCTTTTTTTTTTTTTTTCTGATAGTGATATTATTTTATTTTATTTTCGTAGGTTTTTAGGGCAGAGGTGGCATTTTGTTACATGAGTAAGTTCTTTAGTGGTGATTTGTGAGATTTTGGTGCACCCATCACCTGAGCAGTATACACTGTACCCAGTGAGTAATCTTTTATTGCTCACTAACCTCCCATCCTTTCTCCTAAGTCCCCAAAGTTCAATGTATCATTCTTATGCCTTTGCATCCTCATAGCTTAGCTCCCACTTTGGTGTTTTAGACATGAAGTCCTTGCCCATGCCTATGTCCTGAATGGTATTACCTAGGTTTTCTTCTAGGGTTTTTATGGTATTAGGTCTAACATTTAAGTCTCTAATCCATCTTGAATTAATTTTCGTACAAGGAGTAAGGAAAGGATCCAGTTTCAGCTTTCTACTTATGGCTAGCCAATTTTCCCAGCACCATTTATTAAATAGGGAATCCTTTCCCCATTTCTTGCTTCTCTCAGGTTTGTCAAAGATCAGATGGCTGTAGATGTGTGGTATTATTTCTGAGGACTCTGTTCTGTTCCATTGGTCTATATCTCTGTTTTGGTACCAGTACCATGCTGTTTTGGTTATTGTAGCCTTGTAGTATAGTTTGAAGTCAGGTAGCATGATGCCTCCAGCTTTGTTCTTTTGACTTAGGATTGTCTTGGCAATGCGGGGTCTTTTTTGGTTCCATATGAACTTTAAAGAAGTTTTTTCCACTTCTATGAAGAAAGTCATTGGTAGCTTAATGGAGATGGCGTTGAATCTATAAATTACCTTGGGCAGTATGGCCATTTTCACGATATTGATTCTTCCTATCCATGAGCATGGTATGTTCTTCCATTTGTTTGTGTCCTCTTTTATTTCACTGAGCAGTGGTTTGTAGTTCTCCTTGAAGAGGTCCTTTAAATCCCTTGTAAGTTGGATTCCTAGATATTTTATTCTCTTTGAAGCTATTGTGAATGGGAGTTCATTCATGATTTGGCTCTCTGTTTGTCTGTTACTGGTGTATAAGAATGCTTGTGATTTTTGCACATTGATTTTGTATCCTGAGATTTTGCTGAAGTTGCTTATCAGCTTAAGGAGATTTTTGGCTGAGTCAGTGGGGTTTTCTAAATACACAATCATGTCATCTGCAAACAGGGACAATTTGACTTCTTTTCCTAACTGAATACCCTTGATTTCTTTCTCTTGCCTGATTGCCCTAGCCAGAACTTCCAACACTATGTTGAATAGGAGTGGTGAGAGAGGGCATCTCTGTCTTGTGCCAGTTTTCAAAGGGAATGCTTCCAGTTTTTGCCCATTCAGTATGATATTGGCTGTGGGTTTGTCATAAATAGCTCTTATTATTTTGAGATACGTTCCATCAATACCAAATTTATTGAGAGTTTTTAGCATGAAGGGCTGTTGAATTTTGTCAAAGGCCTTTTCTGCATCTATTGAGATAATCATGTGGTTTTTGTCTTTGGTTCTGTTTATATGCTGGATTACATTTATTGATTTGCGTATGTTGAACCAGCCTTGCATCCCATAGATGAAGCCCACTTGATCATGGTGGATAAGTTTTTTGATGTGCTACTGGATTTGGTTTGCCAGTATTTTATTGAGGACTTTTGCATTGATGTTCATCAGGGATGTTGGTCTAAAATTCTCTTTTTTTGTTGTATCTCTGTCAGGCTTTGGTATCAGGATGATGTTGGCCTCATAAAACAAGTTAGGGAGGATTCCCTCTTTTTCTATTGATTGGAATAGTTTCAGAAGGAATGGTATAAACTCCTCCTTGTACCTCTGGTAGAATTCGACTGTGAATCCGTCTGGTCCTGGACTTTTTTGGTTGGTAGGCTGTTAATTATTGCCTCAATTTCAGAGCCTGCTATTGGTCTATTCAGGGATTCAACTTCTTCCTGGTTTAGTCTTGGGAAAGTGTAAGTGTCCAGGAAATTATCCATTTCTTCTAGGTTTTCTAGTTTATTTGCATAGAGATGTTTATAGTATTCTCTGATGGTAGTTTGTATTGCTGTAGGGTCAGTGATGATATCCCCTTTATCATTTTTTATTGCATCTATTTGATTCTTCTCTCTTTTCTTCTTTATTAGTCTTGCTAGCAGTCTATCAATTTTGTTGATCTTTTCAAAAAACCAGCTCCAGGATTCACTGATTTTTTGGAGGGTTTTTTGTGTCTCTATCTCCTTCAGTTCTGCTCTGATCTTAGTTATTTCTTGCCTTCTACTAGCTTTTGAATGTGTTTGCTCTTGCTTCTCTAGTTCTTTTAATTTTGATGTTAGGGTGTCAATTTTAGATCTTTCCTCCTTTCTCTTGTGGGCATTTATTTAGTGCTATAAATTTCCCTCAACACCCTGCTTTAAATGTGTCCCAGAGATTCTGGTATGCTGTATCTTTGTTCTCATTGGTTTCAAAGAACATCTTTATTTCTGCCTTCATTTCGTTATGTATCCAGTAGTCATTCAGGAGCAGGTTGTTCAGTTTCCATGTAGTTGAGCAGTTTGATTGAGTTTCTTAGTCCTGAGCTCTGGTTTGATTGCACTGTGGTCTGAGAGACAGTTTGTTGTAATTTCTATTCTTTTACATTTGCTGAGGAGTGCTTTACTTCCAATTATGTGGTCAATTTTGGAATAAGTGCGATGTGATGCTGAGAAGAATGTATATTCTGTTGATTTGGGGTGGAGAGTTCTGTAGACGTCTATTAGGTCCGCTTGGTGCAGAGTTGAGTTCAACTCCTGGATATCCTTGTTAACTTTCTGTCTCATTGATCTGTCTAATGTTGACAGCGGGGTGTTAAAGTCTCCCATTATTATTGTATGGGAATCTAAGTCTCTTTGTAAGTCTCTAAGGACTTGCTTTATGAATCTGGGTGCTCCTCTATTAGGTGCATATGTATTTAGGATAGTTAGCTCTTCCTGATGAATTGATCCCTTTACCATTATGTAATGACCTTCTTTGTCTCTTTTGATCTTTGATGGTTTAAAGTCTGTTTTATCAGAGACTAGGATTGCAACCTCTGCTTTTTTTTTTGTTTTCCATTTGCTTGGTAGATCTTCCTCCATCCCTTTATTTTGAGCGTATATGTGTCTCTGCATGTGAGATGGGTTTCCTGAATACAGCAAACTGATGGGTCTTGACTCTTTATCCAATTTGCCAGTCTGTGTCTTTTAATTGGACCTTTTAGTCCATTTACATTTAAGGTTAATATTGTTATGTGTGAACTTGATCCTGTCATTATGATCTTAGCTGGTTATGTTGCTCGCTAGTTGATGCAGTTTCTTCCTAGCATCGATAGACTTTACATTTTGACATGTTTTTGCAATGGCTAGTACCTGTTGTTCCTTTCCATGTTTAGTGCTTCCTTCAGGATCTCTTGTAGGGCAGGCCTGGTGGTGACAAAATCTCTAAGCATTTGCTTGTCTGTAAAGGATTTTATTTCTCTTTCACTTATGAAACTTAGTTTGGCTGGATATGAAATTCTGGGTTTAAAATTCTTTTCTTTAAGAATGTTGAATATTGGCCCCCACTCTCTTCTGGCTTGGAGAATTTCTGCTGAGAGATCTGCTGTTAGTCTGATGGGCTTCCCTTTGTGTATAACCTGACCTTTCTCTCTGGCTGCCTTTAACATGTTTTCCTTCATTTCAACTTTGGTGAATCTGACAATTATGTGTCTTGGAGTTGCTCTTCTCAAGGAGTATCTTTGTGGCATTCTCTGTATTTCCTGAATTTGAATGTTGGCCTGCCTTACTAGGTTGGGGAAGTTCTCCTGGATGATATCCTGCAGAGTGTTTTCTAACTTGGTTCCATTTTCCCCATCACTTTCAGGCACATCAATCAGACATAGATTTGGTCTTTTCACATAATCCCATATTTCTTGGAGGCTTTGTTCATTTCTTTTTACTCTTTTTTCTCTACGCTTCTCTTCTCGCTTCATTTCATTCATTTGATCTTCAATCGCTGATACTCTTTCTTCCAGTTGATTGAGTCGGTTACTGAAGCTTGTGCGTTTGTCATGTAGTTCTCGTGTTATGGTTTTCATCTCTATCAGTTCTTTTAAGGTCTTCTCTTCATTGATTATTCTAGTTATCCATTCATCCATTCTTTTTTTAAGGTTTTTAGTTTCTTTGCGCTGGTTACGTAGTTCCTCCTTTAGCTCTGTTAAGTTTGATTGACTGAAGCCTTTTTCTCTCAACTCATCAAAGTCATTTTCCGTCCAGCTTTGTTCCGTTGCTGGCGATGAGCTGCATTCCTTTGGAGTGGGAGATGCACTCTGATTTTTTGAATTTCCAGCTTTTCTGCACTGCTTTTTCACCATCTTTGTGGTTTTATCTGCCTTTGGTCTTTGATGATGGTGACTTACTGATGGGGTTTTGGTGTGGATGTCCTTTCTGTTTGTTAGTTTTCCTTCTAACAGTCAGGACCCTCAGCTGCAGGTCTGTTGGAGTTTGCTTGAGGTCCACTCCAGACCCTGTTTGCCTGGGTATCAGCAGTGGAGGCTGCAGAAGATAGAATATTGCTGAACAGCGAGTGTTGCTGTCTGATTATTGCTCTGGAAGCTTCATCTCAGGAGTGTACCCTGCTGTGTGAGGTGTGAAGTGTCAGTCTGCACCTAGTGGGGGATGTCTCCCAGTTAGGCTACTCAGGAGTCAGGGACCCACTTGAGCAGGCAGTCTGTCTGTTCTCAAATCTTAGCCTCTGTGCTGGGAGATCCACTGCTGTCTTCAAAGCTGTCAGACAGGGGCATTTACCTCTGCCAAGGTTTCTGCTGCTTTTTGTTTAGCTATGCCCTGTCCCCAGAGGAGGAGTCTACAGAGGCAGGCCAGCCTCCTTGAGCTGTGGTGGTTTCCACCCAATTCAAGCTTCATGGAGGCTTTGTTTACCTACTTAAGCCTCAGCAATGGCAGGCGCCCCTCCCCCAGCCTCACTGCCGCCTTACAGTTAGATGTCAGACTGCTGTGCTGCCAATGAGGGAGGCTCCATGGGCATGGGACCCTCTGGGCCAGGTGTGGGATATAATCTCCTGGTGTGCCATTTGCTAAGACCCTTGGTAAAGCGCAGTATTAGGGTGGGAGTTACCGAATTTTCCAGGTGTTGTGTGTCTCAATTTCCTTTGGCTAGGAAATGGAATTCCCTTCCCCCTTGTGCTTCCCAGGTGAGGTGATGCCTCGCCCTGCTTCAGCTCTGGCTGATCGGGCTGCACCCACAGACCAGCGCCAACTGTCTGACACACCCCAGTGAGATGAACCTGGTACCTCAGTTGAAAATGCAGAAATCGCCCGTCTTCTGTGTCACTCATGCTGGGAACTGGAGGCCGGAGCTGTTCCTATTCTGGCATTTTGTTTTACAGTAACTCTTTATCTCACCTTTAAAAAGACATTGTGCATGCTTTACATGATACAGCCAATTTCAAAGGACTTATTCTGGATTCTTATGATTACCATATTGATATTGACATTATCAAGACTATCATCATTTCAAAGGTGGCTGAGTTTAACTTAAAAGTTAATATAATAAGCAAGTCACATACCACAGGGGTAAATTAGATTGTCCTTAGACTTCTTTCTCTGTGGCATTACTGAATGCCAGCAAACAGTCCAATAATATCCAGTTCACTCCAGTCACAATAGAGAGGTCATCTGTTCCAAATAAGGTTATGCTAACTGGTGAAACAAATACTTGGTTAAATTTCAATGACCTAACATAACCCAGAAACATATTCCTTGCTCGCTTAATATCCAATCTATAGTAGGGCTCTGCTTTATATAGGTATTCAGGGATCCAAGCTGACACACCCTTTAACAACATGGCTTTTAATATGCCTTCGAGTATTGACATCCAGCTGGCAGGCAGGGGGATAGTAGGAAGTTTTTATGGGATAGTTATGGAAGTGGCTGACATCATTTCTACTCACACTCCATTGGCAAGAACTAGTCATGTAGTCCAACTGCATGAGAGACTAGGGCATACAGGCACTGGCTGAGCAGCCACTTCCCAACAACAGCTCTACACTGTAGGGTAGGAGCATTCTATAGCTATGTTCTCTATCTTTGGCAGAAAACTGACCCACTCTAGGGTCTTCCTTTCACTTTGTTCTGGCTTTCCAAACACTTTAGCTGCACAAGAGGGCAGCTACCCTGAGGTCTTTACCTCCCATGGTGCTCAAAGTGAGATCAGCTCTGTGAGCTGCCTAAAAGTACTCATCTTCACCACTACCAGAATGCCTTTGTCTAGCAACACACAAAAAGAAAAGGAGTCACAGTCTTTGACCAGAAGGACCTTACATTTTACTTCAAAAATAACTTTAAACACACACATAAGAAAGTTAGTATTACAAACCATATATAATGAAGTTTTAAATAACGTGCTAAAAGCATATTATTTTTATGGAGGATGCTATCATTGACAAAGTGCCAAATGGTGTAAAGTCTGAACAGAGTAAATGGAAAGGATTTAGAAGAGGGAAAAATCACTATGGCATGTTAGTCGTGAGGAAGGAGGCAACACCTAATCCTTGCAGAGCAAGTGGATTTCAGCCAGTGATCAAGAAGGGAGAGAAGGGACAGCTGCTCCCCTTCAGTTGGATGATAATGGAGTCTCGAGGTCTGCCTTTGGCATTGGTGTGGGTGATACCAAATAGGAATGGAACTTTTATTGGGGGGGTGGGGTGGGGAGATCTATTTTAGTGATTGTCGAAATAAACGGTGTGAACTTTTTAAATGACTCTGCTAGCATTTTTATGATACAATTATGGTTATTAGTGATCTATGTCAGGAATCAGAAAATTATGACTGATGGACCAAATCCAGCCTGTCACTTGTTTATGTACAGACTTCAAGCTAAGAAGTTTTTTCATATGGTTAGCTGATTATACTACAGAAATTGTGGCCCACAAAACTTAACTGTCTGGGTCTTTACAGAAAAAGTTTACCTACTTCTGGTCTATAATAACAAAAGTCATAAAATATCTTCACATTATTTGTATGCAATAATCTCTTTATTGTTTGTATGACCTAAAATATAATTCTGTAAATTTTGTTTGGAGCCTAATATTATCCAATGTAAGTATATTGTAGAAAGATATTATTGTAATGATAGAAGCTTGCGTGCACAATCTTTTTTTTTTTTTGGCATTCTTATCTGGCAGTCTTTAATAATAAAGTTGGCTAAACCTACATGGCACTAGCTATGGAGAAAAACAATATGTAGATTATTATTTCTTCTTTTTGTTTTTCTGAATGTATTCTTTCTTCCCTCTCACAAAATCTTTTCAACAGCGAAAGTTCTACAAAGGCTATTTTAATAATAAATCAGTTTGTGGAATAATGAATTATTAATATTCATTATCCTTTCCTTAGTAAATATATCTTTGTTTACACTGTACTTTAATTAATATATGCAGAAAATATAAAATAGTTATTTTAAGTTATGTAGTAAAATTTATTGTAGAACTAATTTTCAAAGTTGTATTTGAATTAATAGCTACCTTTACTTCATAATTATGCTTTCTTATGACATATCAGCTCAATTATTATAATAAGCACTAGAATTTACTAAACAATTTATTAAATTATAAAATATGTGAGGCTATTTGTAGCTCGTGTATACATTTTGAAATTCATATACAACTTTATTATAATGTCTAAAACACTTCAAGGAAACAAACTTTGGCTCAAAAATGGTCTATAAGCATTTTAGTAGCAGTTACTAAGTAAATAACTCAAACAGGAAGTGTTGAATATTTCACTATAGTACTATTCACTAGAATAGAAATCATTCCTGAGATCCATTCAGCATATGCCTCTAACAGTCATAGCGGAAAGTCCCATAAAAGATTTCTCTTCCTAAGAAAATGCAAGTTCACATGTTTCAATACGTTGTTAAATTTTCTCTCCTTGTTTTAAAATCCTTTCACCATCTCTTTGATTGTCTTGATATTAGCACATAAGCTTGAAAATTACTTATATGGACTGTATATTGTTTGTGCTTTATTAGAAGCTTCTTTTAGAAGTAACTCATTTTTCTTGCTGTTTTATTGAAGTTTAATTAGCATTTGGTAAATGCATATATCTTAAGTACACAGCAAAATATATTTGGAAAATGTATACCCCTATGGAATCATCCCCCAGATCAAGGTACATAGCACTGCTATTATCCTAGTAAGTTTCCTTATATCCCCTTCAAATCAACCTCCGACGCTACCAAAGACAACTACTAGGCTCCTTTGTAACTCCAGATTGGTTATGTCTATTCTTAAACTTCATATAAATGGAACCACACCACACAGTATGTAATCCTGAGGCTGATATCTTTCACTAAACAGTATGGTTTTGCAGTTTATCCATGTTGTTGCATTAACAGTAGTTTGTCCCTTTTTTTTTTTTTTTTTTTTTGAGATGGAGTCTTGCTGTGTCCCCCAGGCTCGAGTAGTGCAGTGGCACGATCTCGGCTCACTGCAACCTCCACTTCCCGGGTTCAAGCAATTCTCCTGCTTCAGCCTCCCAAGTAGCTGAGACTACAGGCATGTGCCACCATGCCCAGCTAATTTTTAGTAGAGACAAGGTTTCACCATGTTGGTCAAGATGGTCTCGATCTCTTGACCTCGTGATTCACCTGCCTCGGCCTCCCAAAGTGCTGGGATTCCAGGTGTGACCCACCGCCCCCAGCCATCCCTTTCTATTACTGAGTAGTTTTCTATTGTGTGAATATACCACAGTCTCTTTATTATCCAGCACGAATAAAGCAAGAATATTCTGTTGATGGACATTTGAGTTGTTTCCAGTTTTAGCTATTATAAAGTTACCATGAACATTTATGTACAAATCTCTCAGTGGACCTATGCATTTATTTTATTTTCTAGGAGTATAATTGCTGGGTCATATGATAGGTGATGTTTAACTTTACCAGAAACTGCTGAAGAGGTGGGAAGTTGTACCATTTTTCATTTCCACCAACAACATGTGGGAGTCCTAGTTGCTCCCCATCTTTCCCAGTTTGTGGTATCATTAGCCTTTATATTTTTAGCCATTCTTATAGGTGTCATGTGTTTATATTTTTCAAAGTACAGTTCTGAAGAGTTACAAGAAAAGTCCTGACTCCACTTCTCATGGCCACTATTCTTTTGCCCTCCCTGCTTCTTCTTGCTTTAAGACTTTTGTTTGTTTGTTTATTTGATTTGTTTTGTTTTTGAGATGGACTCTTGCTCTGTCGCCCAGGCTGGAGTACAGTGGCGGGATCGCCGCCCACTGCAAGCTCCGCCTCCCGGGTTCACACCATTCTCCTGACTCAGCCTCCCGAGTAGCTGGGACTACAGGCGCCCACCACCACGCCCAGCTAATTTTTTGTATTTTTAGTAGAGACGGGATTTCACTGTGTTAGCTAGGATGGTCTCGATCTCCCGACCTCATTATCCGCCCGCCTCAGCCTCCCAAAGTGCTGAGATTACAGGCGTGAGCCACCGCGTGGCCTCTTAAGATTATCTTCGTTCCGGTGTTCTGCTTTATGATTTAAGGGAGACCAAAGGCCTTTTTACCCCGCATGAGGTTTGTGGGGCTGTTAATGGTTGGAGGGACCTTATTTCAATTTAGAGAAACATCTTGGCAAGAGGAGGACATAGAAATACTGTCCTGCTCGTAACCACTGCCGACTCCCGGGAACACATGGGGGCTGTTGAAACTCAACTGGAGCCCAAAGGGGAGGACAATTCCCTCAAAGGGCATGAGGAGGAAGATTTGTCTTTTATGCCCAGAAAAGAGGTTATTCTAGGGAGAGGGGAAAAGTCCAGAAAATGCCTTTATGTTATTCTTTATTGATAAATTATATTTTTAAAAAATACGAACTCTATTGGTTAAATTCAGCTGGTATTCACTTAAAAGGAAACTTTACCACATAGGGAAGCATATTATTGCACTCTAGTGAATAAGAGTTTCTTTATGGGAGTGGAATTTGACTTTGAAATTTGAAAATATTATAGATGATTTTACTGAATTTTCAAATCAGTGAATAAAGTGAGGGTTGTCCAGATACCATTTGCCTAATCTGCTCTTCATGAGAGTAATGTTGCTCCTCTTCTCTTTTCTCTTCTCTTCTCTTCTCTTGGAAAGAGAACAGGATGTCATTTCTCATATCCTGAAATGGACAAAAGAGAAAAAACATACCTAGCTTCAACTGGATTTCTGGCATTTTTTAATCTTTTCCATTTTAAGCAAAAATATGATCTGGCATAATTATAATGAGTAAGGTAATCTGGCCTTGAGAAAGCCTCATTACACAAGGTAATCAAATAAAATAGATTGATATGTCTTATTCTGGCATGAAAAATATTTTAACCTTTTCCTGATTTATTGCACAAACTTCTGGCAATTGAATTACAGGGATAGGAACACTGTTGTGTTCTGGTAGTCATTAATAAGGGCAATATTTTAAATAGGCTTTATTAAATGAGGGATGGGATATATGGTCATTCTAAATACATGAATTTATCTGAACTCTAGCCAACTCTAAAATAGAAAAAGCAAAATTGAATACTTCCTCAGAATTTCCTGTTTTGTCATACTGAGGAACAAAAATTCCTCTTTATGTATAGAAATATACAAAAGTGTTAGCTTCTTTTAGCAGTGAAGTTCTTGCCAGCTTCCCAACCTGCATTAGGTTTCATGTTTCACTCTAAAATAAAAGAATATGTTAGAAATGCTTTTGAGACTTCTTCGTGCTATCTGGGCAAATGCATTTCTTTGGCATTTTTATTTTACCAACTCTATTTCCTCTATATGATGCTAATTTAGATAGAGTGCCACTGCTAGAGTAAGGGTATTGTACTTATGTTGAGCTCTGGTTATAAAAATAATAGAGCTGATGTACTCATTCAGCATAATTGTGTCTGGACTATGTCTCCAGCACAGCCTTTCTTATATCTTTAATATTCCGTGCAGTATAGACCTACTAATCAGAGGTTATTGTCTCAATCATTACTGCTGGGCCTTTATGCATTCTGTGTTTTTCTTTCAGTGCCTAGATATTGCATTAGTCTGTCAAGCACATCAAAAAATTGGTTTAAATTTCATTTGTCTCAGTGTATTCTTGGTCTGGAGCCCTTATAATTCCTATATTCACATAATTTATACTGCACACCTGGGAGCTCTTAAGGGTCTTATTAGAATTTGTGGATTTTATTTTTGAAAAAAAAGGAAAGGATTGTCTTTTGAGTTTGCTTTCTCCTGTGTAGAATTCCATTATGACTATGGGACTTCTGAATCTTATATACATATGGTAATTATGTATCAGTGTATGCCAGTCTAGGCATAGCTATCAAAATATCCCCTTTGATACTAGGAGAATCATATACCACCTTGAGAATAAACATGAGTAGGTTTCAACTCATCTCTCCTTTATCCCTGTTTAGAAGGAGTCCTTCTTAACTGCCTTTTATTATATTTTTCTATATAAGAGAAAATAGTTTAAAGTAAAAAGACTATGAGAACTAGAATGGAATTTTTTCATGTTTCTGGGAGAGCAAGACCTTGTCTACCATTCTGAGATAATTTTTTTTAATTTAATGCCTTACGGTTTCAGATTATAGTAAAGTTTGACTTGAGTGTTGGTTTTAGCCCAGTACCTCTAAAGAAAAGAAAAATATCCCAACTTCTCTGCTCCCATTAGTAACTCAAGTAAAACAATTGCCTTTTAAAGTTACTCCTAAGAATGTTGTGCCAGAACGCTAAGGTTTCTTGTCAATTATTTGGCCGGCATTTATTCTCACCTCCTGAAACCGTGAAGAATGGCTTCAGCTTGTGTCCATTCTGTTTTACCAGCTTACAGGAGAGTGCCTTCTGGCAGAAATAGTTTCTGCCTCAGTGCCTCCCTACTCCTAACTAGGTCATGACCTGACCCAGAAGGACCCATAGCATATCTAGTGCATGAACTTCCTGAGGAAATCAACTTGGCACACAGGATGCACAAATCTGAACTGAGGCAGCATGCCTTGGGCTCACAAGTGAACTGCATGGGTCAGAGTCTTTGGGACTAAATTACCTCATTACATGTACTGGAGCCTTACTAAGTTACAGAGTCAGCAGACCACTTTTCAATCACCAGCACTATTTTAATTTGCTGGAAGTTGTCTTCTGCCCTTTTGTTTTCTAAATCAGGGGTTGGCAAACTTTTTCTTTTTAAGGTCCGGATAGTAAAGATTTTAGGACTGCAGGTCATATGGTTTCTCTACTCAACTCTGTCATTGTAGGCAGTCATGAGCAATACTAGACAAATGAGCATGGCTGTGTTCCAACGAAGCCGTATTTACAAAAAAAAAAAAAAAGAATGAAGGCAGGTCAGATAGTTTACTGACACCTGTTCTACACTATTACAAGGCAGAAGTTTAGAAAACTTTCTTCTGAAGCCTTTTCTTATATCATGATCGCAGCTTTTAGTGAAAGAGATTTGTAGCACATAGTGGAATTCTAATGTTTAGAGATTGTGTCTTGGAAGGCTAATAATAGGACTGTTTGAAAGCTTAGCATTTACGAGGTTGCAGTTGTTTCCCTGTAGGTATTTGGCCAACAGAACACACCATCACCAGATCAGTCTGGTGCCTTAGTTATATCCCACTCAGCCACACAACAGGCATAATTACCTTGTTGGAGGAAGAGGTTAACATACTTCCCCAGTATTTCTAAAAGCAAGAACAGAACCCTTTATAAAGATAGCTAAATGTGTACTGGAAAATATATTTTAAAGGGTATCTATTTTAAATGTTTACACATATAGAAGGGTCTTTTAGAGAAATGAACATTCCAATACGTTTTGGGAATTTCAGTTTAACCACATCCTAGTTTTGTCCATTGGTTTGCTTACAGTTATTTCTTTTTTAAACCTGAATTATTTTCTGGGAGAGAGGCTCTTCCCAAGTGACCCAAAGATCATTAGGTCTTTGGGTATTCAGTAGTCCTTCTGAAAGTTCATCTTCTACTTCTGGTTACTGTGGTTTTCTGTGCTTCCATGACAATAACACGTAAACATCAAAGAATGGTCTCTCTAAGACAGCTTGAGGAGTGCATGGGCAGAAACACTGGCAGGGCTGTTTGCAAGGCCAATGCCGGAAAGCAGCTCCTGGCTGGTGCATCCACTTTGTACTTTGAGAAGCAGTGTCCAGAAGCCAGGGTGGGTGGTACCCAAACTATGTTACTTTAAGGGCTGAAGATCAGGCAGGGAACTGAGCCCCAGAATTGTTAGACATAGTTGTGAGTGCAAACTGTGTGCTTTTGTCTTTCTTTCTGCTACTTATCTTACTTGATCATTCCTGAGTGTTTTAACCAAATCCTGTGGTGTCTGAAAGATACCATGTGTGCCCTGAGAGGCTGGTCTTGGTCTAGCTTTCTGATTTACTTATCCAATTGGGTCACATCCATATTTCCTGCTGACTCACTTATGTGTGTAAAAAACACAAAGATATACTTTATTATTTCCTAAGCAGAAGATCAGAACTTGTTTTTTTATTTTCAGAAGACCTCTCTCTTGTGTTCTCTCATCAAATGCTTGTCCTACATTTGTAATTATTCATTCTAGAAGCTGAGGTTGCCCCTAGCAACCAGCAGTTTGTCTAAACTGTTTTGGTTTCAGGGTTGTCTTAAAGGAGAGTTTCTCAAAATCCATTTCTAAAGAGTTTTATACCCTACACAGCAAAACATGTATAAACAACAATTCAAATTTAGGGAGCTTAACAAGGCCTTTCAACAAAGGTTTAAAGTGGTTTCATCACATGATTTATTTAAGATTAAACAGAATTTCTGTTACTAGTTAAAACGGGAGTGTAACTTGCTTTTACAGATTCCTATAGTTTCATTTAATAAAACTCATCCAATCAGATGCACTCCCTCCCCCATGAAATCAGAGGCAGTGCCGTATTTATAGATGTGTTTCAGGCAACTCTCCAGGTAGTAACTGAGGACTGGAAGAATGTACGGCATCCGTTCGCCCTCACTGCCATAGCTGGACGTTTTTTCCCCTCCAAAGCTCTGGAAAATACTTTATTATACCTCACAGAGCCAAATGAGAGGCAATCAAACTGTTTTGTCATTTGAATTAGGAAAGGTCAAAGGGAAAGGAACATAATAGTAGACAGACAGAAAAGTGCTTTGTGAAAATTGCCCGTTTTTTTCACATAAGGGAAAGTAATTCGTTCCTTTTATTAGATCTGAAAATTCAGTACTAGAGACTTTTTTAGATAGATTTACAGAGAGAAAAGAAAGCGTCAAGAATTTTGAAAGGTCCCATTTCCCAAATAAATATGTAACAAGTTCTTAGCATTTAAAAGATGGCATTATAATCTCTTGCATCTATGTGATCATTTATAAATTACGCTTTCATGGACATCAAGTCATTGATGACAGTAATGACCCTGGTGGTTGCCAGACCATGTACTGTTTTCCTTATTTCACACATGAAGAAACAGAAGCTCAAAGAAGTGAAGAATGTACCCAAGGTTGCATAGCATAGCCCATAAGGCACAGAGTCTGAACTTGGACTTCAGCCATGACTTCTATAACCACGTACTTCTCTGTCATCTTCGTAAATGTAGATACCTACTAACTTGTCATAAAATGAAGGACATACACAGCAGTATATTTAGGAATACTGGATAATCAGTAACATATAAATAGATGAAAGGAGAAGTTGCTTCAAGGTGCTTAGTTTAAAACACATATAGCATGGTATCAATTCTATACAATGGCCAAAGGATATTGTGTAACCATGCAGACATCAGTTGTCACTAGTAATTCTCAATGGTTTGTATTCATACTTTCTTGGTATAAAAATAAATATTTGTATTTGTTCATGAAGTTAACTATAAATCCTGCTACCATGAGTTTTAAAAAAATAACCAACAACACTTCAGTCATCCGTGTAATTTTCCTTTAGTTTGGGGCATTTTCTAGGTAAAGTTTTAGCTAAAACAATACAGAAAAATTAAAAAGTTCAAAGAGATCTTTTAATGATACGAAAACCTCTTTCTAATAATAATAAATGTTAAAATCATTTCACTATTTGAAAGACTGCATTCAGAGCAGAGGCACCCAAAGATACCACCCTAGGACATTTCCCACTGCCTTCATCTTCAAATAAAAGTGAGAATAGAACCGTAACCTTTGAGAGATGGAAATAATGTGTATATATGTCTGTTCATGTATCTTTCCCGTGTGTATAGAGCTTAGACGCTCTGTATGTGAAGACCCTCCAAAAATCAAGTCTGGCTTTCTTCTTTCAGGATACCCATTCCCAACGAACCAAGGACAGGGATACAGCAGAATGGACCCCTACCTGTGCTATATTTAAAGATCTCCAAGGATAGAGATTTTACGTGTGTCAGTATTTTTTAACACTATCAGACAATGAGAATATCCCTGGCCGGGTCCACTTAGTGATTTCTTCATTGAAGGATACAATTTAGAAGATTGGGGGAGCAATTATAAAAGAAAGTAGCTGTAGGTCTCCAAACGTTAAAGTCCCTTAATCCCACTTGCCTTGGTAGTTCTTGCATAAAGCACTAAAGAAGGATAAATGATTGGGAGATGGGAAGAGTTCTGAATTGCAAAAGAGAAATTTAAATATTACTTGCAAACTAAACTCAAAGCACAAATAATTTAACGCTTTATGTTTTAGTTTCTAAAAAAGTGGACTCTAATTCATTCTGCCCTTATTCAGGAGATAAAATTATTTGTAACCTTTAGCATGTTCTTTTCTTCACAGTTGAGAGCTCAGTTTGTTAATACTTTCTTTCCCAAACTGTTTTCTGAGTGTATTGGAAAACCGCACCTGCCAGAACGGATTGGTGTTTGTTCTTCTTCAATGAAAGGTGGCTGTGATCAGGAGCTGCCCTTAGAGAGCTCAAGCCGCCAAAGCCTAATACAGCAGAGGTGGAACGGAAAATTAGAATGAAGGGCATATTCAGAATTTAACAAATTGTTGGTGCCTAAGGCATGAAGCCCATTGGTTTCCAAAGAATTTGGCAGAAAGATGTCTGTCTTCTCATCTTGTAGGCAATTACCTTAATATGGCACACTTTTGTGATGGCTTTCATTGAAAGGCTCTGTTTAAACATCTTTTTCTGAATCACCAAGATAAGAATGGAGCAAATGAAAGGAAAAAGATATTCACTTGTACACAAAGCTGCTACCTTCAGTTCTCTGAAATTGTAGTTAATGCCTAATTATACTGACATTCCTATTGTACAAAAGTGTTGAGAATGCAAATATAATTTCCCAGCTAATTATTTCATTATATGGAAGTGACATGTGTGAAGTCGTAAATTAGCATCGTCTCTATAAGAACCAGCAATTCTGGACTTTAATATTGAAATTTTCAAGTGGAGTGAAGTGCTTTTTTCTTATGACTACTCTGATTAGGTGAAAAATGCCTTTTAAATTTGTGTGTATAATACACCTCCTTCTTTTAGCAGATATTTTACCATTAAAATAGGACAGCGATATTTATGTGAGTATATTATTACTGACAAGGAGACTCAAAGGATGTCAAAGGGCAGAGCTGCCAGCAGCTGCGACAGTCTGGCTTGTACTGCTCTTCTCAAACGTGGTTCAAAGCAATCAGAGTATGAATAACAGTGAAATAAACTTACTTTTGTTTTTAAAATACCACCACCATTGACAGCTCCCCAGTTAGGACAACCGAATGTCAAATAATTGTATTCTCAAATTTAAACTAGAAAATAGTAGAACTTGAGGAAGAGGAGTGGAAACTCAATAGTGACACATTGAGATGTGTTAGAAGGTATTCATTTCTCCATTTCAATTTCAGGATCGTCAACTGTTAGCAGTGCGATTAAAGCTAAAACAAATTTTTGGGAAAAATAAAACTACATTAAATACACAGTGTTTTTTAAACTGACATTATCATATAATGCCCAACACTTTTGTTTTTAGAATCAATCTATGTCTAAAATACCTTCAATCCAGAGTCTGCAGATGTCTCTGAACCCTTTGGTCATTAGCAGTGAAGCATTGGCATTAGGGTGCCAGGCCACTCTGTGTCACCCGTACCTTGTGGTTGACAGCCTATTACAAGGCATATTGGACACATGTGTCCTCTGTACTTTCAATTTGGCTAAGTTTTTTACACTTTATTTTTAATTTTAATATTTCTATAAGCCATATAGCTTCTCCTGAAACTCTAAGGGAGCTTTTGGCAAATTGCTCAGTACCTGAGTGGGAGGTCTCCATGATTCATGGCTGGCTACACCAGTCCTTGAACACTCTAGAGTCTGTTCTGAAGACTGGACGATTTCTATTGTTTTTCATTGTTTTGCCTCACACATGAAAATCAATTTTCTGTGTACATCAAAATATAATGAAGAATTTTAATCAATAATTATGTACTGTAATTTAAAATTTAATGATCTGTGTTGATACCAGTGTAAATAAGTGAAGTATAAAATACATTATCCAGGGCCCTTTCTGTGTGATGAAGTTTGCATGTGGACAAACAATGACAATGAATATATGAATACAATACAATGAATATGTTTGTTTCTTTGCCTAGAATTTGGAAAGTTTCTTATAGAATGCATCAATAACAAGATACATTCCAATTTCCAAAATGTTAATAAAGGAGAAGACTGTGATTCTTACATTTAGGGAAGTATGGTAGTTTATCTTTTGAATTTTATAGTGGCAGAAATAGGAGATGCAAAAAATCAGAAAAATAAGCCAGACGTGGTGGCGCACACCTGTAATCCCAGCTACCTGGGAGGCTGAGGAAGAAGGATTGCATGAGCCCAGGATTTGTGATCGGCCTGAGCAACATAGCAAGGCCCCATTTCAAAAACATCAGAAAAATTGTGCTTAAGTAGGCTTTTCTTCCTGATTTGCTTGAGAGTCCAGCTTCTACCCGTTGTCCTGACATAATCATTAATAGAATCCCCTTTCACTCTTAAACATGTCCTGGCCTACATAGCAACTTAAGTAATGGTTACTCTACTTATTAGTCACTTTTGTTGGTAATAACAATGTCTCAAGAGAACAGAATAGCTTGGTATATTATAGCCCTTTGAATAAATATATTAAATTTATATAATCCTCAGAACAACCCTATTAAATAGGTCTTTCTTTTTGATGAGGATATGAAGCTCAGTGAGATTAATGGTTGCCAGGGTCATTTAGCTATTATGTGACAGAACCAGTACTCCAACCCACATGTCCAGGGCAAATTAATTTCATTGAGTTTAACAATAATAACACTATGAATGATGATCATCATCACCATTATTACCTTAATAATAAAGCTACCATTTGCCCAACAGAGGTTCTTGACCATTGCTGTGCCACGGACTATTTTGGCAATCTGGTAAAACCTATGGACCTCTTTTCAAATAATATTTTTGAATGCATAAAATAAAATGCATAGTACTACAAGGATATGAATTTTATTAAAATATAGTTAGCAAAAATTTTAAGCTAAATTCATGATATAGTTATATATGTGGTTTTCCAAATGAATTAAACAAGATCTTGAAGGATTATTTAATTATGACTATGATATCAAAGCAATGATGAACATAAAGAATACTTTGAGATTTCTGCCACAAGTCTAATGTGACATGAAAAGATCAATGATTTCTACCGGCAACAAAGTGACAGGTTCTGCTAATACGACTGAAGTTTGTCGCTTACATTCATAATTAAAGGAAATTCTAAATTTTACTTAGAGGTTAGTAAAAAATAAAGATGTAATTTTTTCCCATTCAAATTTACAGAACTCCTCCAAGTGTATCAACCCTCAGAGGACCCCAGAGTAGGACTTCCTGCCTTAGAATAAACCTGCAAAACAACTATTATTCCCATTTTACAAATGAGTAAACTGAGGCTCAGAGTAATTAAGTAATTTGCCTAATATTATTTACCTTATGGCTGAGAAGTGCATCAAATGGCATTGGCACTTGTACATCACCTCCTTTTGCTCCCCAGTGGCAATCACGATAGAGGTGGGGATCGTAGTGTCCACCCCGCTCTGAGACTGGCGACCTTTTCAGCATGGTTACCCTAGTCACTTGCACATCCTTTAAACACCAATAATGCCCTTGAAGGAGAACACAGATATCCAAAGAGAAACTGGAGGAGAGGTCTGAGTGCCTTATTAATGCTTTTTATTCAACACATCTTGAGGATTTCTAGTGTTCAGTATCCCATCAGTGGTCCTTACATGGCTCCTCAGAATGATCATTATTCCCGACATATTTGATGCTATTTTCTACCATAGCTATTTTCCTCTTCTACCTTTGGGTGATTATTGCTGCTACTTATTACTATTCTCAGATGAAGGAAATTGTTTTTCTTCGCCTCCCTTAGTTCAATACAGGTACCTATTTGGATTTTTTCAGTAATTGCTGTAATTCCTTAGCCTCTTTTTATCTAAACTATACCCATTAAATTATGTTAACTCTTCTCAAGGCTAAATTGCCTCATCTGTTTATTATTTTCCTCATCTTGCCTGAATACTTTAAAACTTACAAAGTATGTGAAGCAATTGTTAAAGGTCTAAGTAGTCCCAGGACACATTTATTAGTTACTGTAATTGAGTCTTACTGATTACACATGCATTGTAAGCCTCATGATGTGCTAACTTTAGCACAACAAAGATACAGTTTTAAATATTATATATTTAATATTTTTAAAATTCTATGTTGTCAGTTCAGTTACTGTTGCTCATCCCCTTTTCCTCCTGAGTGATGGCCATGTTATTTTGGTGAATCTGACATATGGCAGAGTCTCATCTTTGATAGCGAAATTATGATGAATATATTCAGCCCTGTTTTCACCTAAGAAGGAGCAGACTTTTACCACCTCGCTTCCAAAATAAGAGCATCTCATTCCATTATTGAAGGGACCTTTGAAGTTTCACTTGTATTTTGATAATTTATGGCCACTTAAAAAGAAATCACTATCACTCTATGTATCCTTCTGGAAAGTATTTGTTTTTAGCACTTATAATGGATGTTGTAAACTTTTGTATATTATTAAGTGCTTCATAACATACACAGTAAAGATTCAGCTAATAACTTTAATTGTGGAACGGTAGGTTTTCTTGAGAAAATTTTTTTAAAAAGCAAAACAGGAAAACAGATTCTGAAAAACTGATGTTATTTTATCACCAACACGAGCAGCATCATCATCAACATCATCATTATCTTCACCACCACCACCATCATCCAAAATGGCATCTAGTTACATGCTCGCATGGGTTCACATATACAAATATACACACATATGTGTTTAAACACACACATACATGCATATATTTATTCATTCACTCAGCACATGTTTACTGAGAGCCTACTAAGTGTCAGGCAGTGTTTTGAGGTCTGCCCACATCTTGCTTTCATTCTAGTGAATCAAGACTGATAATAAATTGGATAAATAAGTAAAATTGTATGTTAGATGAAAATAACTGCTAAGGAGAAAAATAAGACAGAGCAGAGACAGGGTACATGAGGAGGGGGCTGTTTTAATTTTTGATAGAGAGGAACGAGACAGACTTTATGGAGGTGGTAATATTTGGTTAAGACCAGAAAGGATGAAGAGGAGAGGATATCTGGAGGAGGGCATTCTAGGGAAGGTGGAGAGTTGTTCCAAAGGTGCTGCTGGAGACCATGCTTGACGTTCAGGGGATAGGGAGGAAGCCAATGTGCTTGAAATGGAGCAGTGAAAGGAAAGCAGTAGGACAAGAAGTCAATGTAAAGAAGCCCAGGCAGAGTCAAGCCCCGTGGACCATTTTCTCTGAGTGAGATTGGAACTATGGGAGGCTTTTGAGCATAGGAGAAA
The DNA here is from genome assembly GCF_037993035.2 of Macaca fascicularis. Taxonomy (NCBI): domain Eukaryota; kingdom Metazoa; phylum Chordata; class Mammalia; order Primates; family Cercopithecidae; genus Macaca; species Macaca fascicularis. The sequence goes on from NC_088382.1 coordinate 106,721,485, forward strand.
CATGAGCTGAATTAACTTTCTAAAATAATCATTCTGGCTGTTTCGTTGAGAATAGACTAAAGGGGAACCAGAATGGAAGAAAAATAATAGTCTAGGCAAGACAAGAGGGTAGTTTGGAACAAGATGATAGCTGTGGAAGACGTAGCACGTTGTCAGGCTGCAGATAATATTTTAAGGAAGGAGCCAACGGGATCTGATGGTGGATTGCATATGGAGTATGAGAGAAATAGAGGAGTCAAGTGTAACCTGACAGTTTGGGGCCCAAACAACTGAAATGAGGGGAGTTAGGCAGGGGGGAAAGGGGGAGGTAAGGAGTACAGGTTTGAACATGTTAAGTTTAAGATATCAGACTTTCATGTGGCGAGGTCTAGTAGGCAGCTTGGCAAAAAGTATAGAGTTCAATGAATTGACATTTCTCAAAAGAAGATATACAAATGGCCAACAACAAACATATGAAAAAATGTCCAACATCACTAGTCATCAGAGAAATGCAAATAAAAACCACAGTGAGATACCACCTTACCCCTGCGAGAATGGCCATTATTAAAAAATCAAAAAACAATAGATGTTGTCATGGATGTGGTAAAAAGGGAACTCATACACTGCTGGTGGGAATGTAAATTAGTATAGCCTCTATGGAAAACAGTGTGGAGATTTCTCCAAGAACTAAAAGCATATCTACCATTCTATCCAGCAATCCCACTACTAGGTATCTGCCCAAAGGAAAAGAAGTCATTATATCAAAAAGACACCTGCACATGTACATTTATCACAGCATGTTTCACAATTGCAAAGATATGGAATAAACCTAAATGTCTATCAATAGATGAGTGGATAAAGAAAATGTGGTACATATACACCATGGAATACTACTCAGCCATAAAAGAGTGAAATCATATCTTCTGCAGCAACTTGGATGGAACTGGATGCCATTATTCTAAGTGAAGTAATTCAGGAATGGAAAACCAAATACCACCTGTCCTCACTTATAAGTTGGAGCTAAGTCATGGGTATGCAAAGATATGCAGGGTGGTATAATGGATATTGGAGACTTAGAAAGGGGGAGAGTGGCAGGTGAATGAAGGATGAAAAACTACCTATTGGGTATAATGTATACTACTCAGGTTATGGGTGCACCAAAATCCCAGGCTTCACTGCTATACAATGCATCCATGTAACCAAAAAAACACTGTACCCCTAAATTTATTGAAATAACAAAATGTTTTAAGTGTAGAGTTCAGGGGAGAAGTCTACAGACAGCCATAGGCATGGAGTTTTCTTCATATAAATGCTCCATCTGAATGGAAAATAATAGTTACCCTCTCACAACACCCCTGTCTCCTGTCCAGTGGAAGTTCAGCTTCTATGCTTTCAGTGCTGTGATTGTTGGTTTTGCTCTCCAGGGAATATAGTGCCCATAGAGGCTCTGTCTCTTCATCTTGAAGATCCCCTGGTCCTAGGGTCTGTGTTATCCACAAGCCTCCTTTATCACATCGTCATGACCCTCACTGGAATCAGTCTCTCTGAACTGTTTTCTTCCTCCTCCCGATGTCTCAATCCCCTCTCTCCTTTCTCCAGGGCTATTGTTGCCACCAGTTCCTAAAGCCATTGAATGCACCACCTTTCCTTCAATAAGTCAGCTGATGTAATTGGATAGAGACAGTTTTGTGGCTAACTTGTTCAGCCTTTTTTGAGGTTCAATTCCATTTTCTGTAGACAATTTGAGGCTTCTTTAGTCATAAAGCCAAATAAATAATAACTCAACTCTTGCCCTCAGATTCTACCTGACCAAAATCATTTCTCCCATTTTTTTAAATAGGCTGAAGGATGGCAAGGGCTGAAATAGGGAGACAGGATGCTACTGCAGTGCTCCAGGTGAAAGCTGGTGGTCGCTTGGACTGAGTCAGAACAGTGGAACTGATGGGAAGTTGTCAGAGAGTAGGTCTATGTTGAAAACAGAGCCAACAAGATTTGTTGATAGATTGTATTTTGGGTGTATAAGCAAGAGAGGAGTTCCAGAAGGAACCAGCTCTACCAGCACCTTGATTTTAGCCCTACAAGGCTTATTTCGGACTTACAGCCTCCAGAACTATTAGAGAATAAATTTTTATGCCAGGCACAGTGGCTCATGCCTATAATCCTAGCACTTTAGGAGGCTAAAGTGGGCAGATCGCCTGAGCCCAAAAGTTCGAGACCAGCCTGGGCAACATGGCGAGACTTTGTCTCTACAAAAACACAAAAAAATTAGCTGGGCGTGGTGGTGCACCTGTAGTCACAGCTACTCAGGAGACTGAGGTGGGGAGGATTTCTGGAGCCTGGAAGGCCAAAGCTGCCGGGAGCCAAGATCATGCCAGTGCACTCCAGGCTTGGTGACAGACTGAGACCCTGTCTCAAAACACACAAACACATACACACACACAAATTGTGTTGTTACAAGTCCGTGACTTTGTGGTAATTTGTGACAGCAGCAATAGGAAACTAATACGCAATTAGACATCTAAGTAGAGATACTGAGTAGCTGTTGGACATGAGTCTAGAATTCAGGAGATACATGAAAATATGAATTTGGAACTCATCACCATACAGATTTATTTAAAACCATGAGCCTAAATAAGGGTTCCAACAGAGAAAGTGTGATAGAGAAAAGAAGAGGCCTTTAGTCTGTTTCTGAGCACCCCAATGTCTATTGGTCAGAATGATGAGAAAAATGAGAAAGAAAATAATAATTTTCTTATTATTATTTTTATTATTCTATTATATAGAGAGGGGATTGAGACATCGGGAGGAGGAAGAAAACAGTTCAGAGAGACTGATTCCAGTGAGGGTCATGACGATGTAATAAAGGAGGCTTGTGGATAATACAGACCCTAGGACCAGGGGATCTTCAAGGTGAAGAGACAGGGCCTCTAAGGCACTATATTCCCTGGAGAGCAAAACCAACGATCACAGCATTGAAAATACAGAAGCTGAACTTCCACTGGACAGGAGACAGGGGTGTTGTGAGAGGGTAACTATTATTTTCCATTCATTTTCCAAGAAAAATGGGAAGGATCATCCAGTAAAGCATAAAAAGAGCCAAGAGTCTGAGGTTCCAGAAGCCAAGGGAAGAAAGCATTTCCAGGAGTAAACAAATGTCAAGTGCAGCTCCATCACAGATTTGAAATTTGATGCTCACTAATGGTTTCCACTTTACATTTTTCACTAATGCTACAAAAATTCTAGGAGGGGCAACTAATGTTTGAGAGTGAGATGCTCTACAGAACATGCTTATATTTATCCTTTTAGAGATTGCCTAAGCTCTGATCCTCTCTTGGAAAGCTACCTTCTGGACAACATTAGTTGGATGCTTAAAATAAAGTCATTTGTTCATTTGACAAGTATTTTCGAGTGCCTGTTAGCTAGGTTCTGAGAACATGCTGATGAACTAACAAGATCCCTGCTCTCATGGGAAAACTTTCAATCTAGGGTACTTGCTGAGGCCAAACATCACCTCTTTTACCAAGCTTTTGCCAACACTTTTCAGTAGTTGTTTTTCCTTCTTTGTACATATTCATAGAACTCATCACATTTAATATATTAGCCAGTTATTGCCTCTGCTAGTAAACCCTCCCCTCCTTTAGGAAAACAACCCTATCTTAGTCATCTTCATATACAGATACCCTCATATGTAGGTTGGAAATATGATTTATTATTAAAACCAGGAAATGTTTGCAAGAGAAAGGAGGCTCAATTGACACCAAGACAGGGGATGTAAACTGGGACTTCCTAGGACAAACAAAAATGTATAGTCACCCTATCACTCAGTTTATGTCAAAATAACTGTTGAATAAATACATTTTGCTTCCTGAAAAAACACATTTTCTGAAATGTGACTTAATATTTTGCTTTTGGCTTTAATCGAGGATCAATATGTAGGAAATAGTGTTAGGAAAAGTGTTTCTGCATCTTTTGTAAAACTGTTATTGGAGACTGTGTCCATTATTTTGTCCAGTGTTCCTCATATAAAGAACCATGTAATTACTCTTAGAATTGAGTGCTAGAAAAAAATATTGCTTTTTTCAAGGAGCTGGTGGTGCACTTTCTCTTCCTAGATAATGAGAGCTCAGTAATACATCAATCACCCTCTTATATTGGCAGCCACAAGCTAGAGCTAAATTACATCCTCAAGTTGCAATTGACGCTGTGTCAAAATGTTCCAAATTTTGACTTTTCCTTTGCCTTAAACATTTATTGTGCACCTACTATGTGCTTAGTTCTGTTATTTAATCTAGAGAGATGGCAGAGATCCACACACATGTGATTCCTGTGTTCATGGCATTTTCTTAGTTCTAGTGCATTTACCTACTCTTTTAGTACAGCATTAGGATATTTTCTTGTAGAAAGCCTTACATTTTTGTAGGAGCAAGGCAGATATTAAGAAAAATTGAATGAAGTGCAATAGGCCAACAAATTAGAGAGGGGTATGGATGGTAGTCACAAAAGGCTTGGGCAGAAGTAGGGCATGAAGTCATTTGAGCAGACCAAGAGCCCTGAAGTTCCTATTTTGGTACTTTTGTTTTTCATAAGGTTTCAAACCTGCTAATTTTCTTTTGAAAAAGAAGGAAAGGCCCGCCTAAGAAAACATAATTATTTCTAAAGCTGTATTTATCATCTTTACTAATATTGGTAAAGAGTACTTGATCAAATAAGGCATAGGGGATATTGTCAAAATCCAGAAATGCTGAAAGTACTTGTCTCTAGGCTACAGAGAAAGAAAAACTCACAAATTGGGTTTTAATATGATACACCCTAATACACCCTAGGATTGAGTAAATATTTGGTTTCTAGAGTATAGTATAGTCTATTTTTGCAGGACAAGAAAATGATGAGTACTATATTTTTTAAAAGAACCTGTCTACTTATAGATAGATGAACTTAGCTGTCAGTTATAACCTTAGAAAGGGACTTGAACAAGCTGCTGTAGTCTTCCCAGCCAAGAGAAGGGCATTAGAGGTCAACCAGAAAGCACTATCTTGGCTGGTACAACAATGTCATCAAAAACAAGAAACACATCTTTATGTGTGAGCTTATTTAGCATGTCACAGTGTTGAAGGAAAATGGTCAAATGAAGGAAAGGTTCTTCATGCAAGCAATTTAGTTGTTGCCTTTTGAACCTGGAGAAGAATTGTAGTGTGGTGGGTATAACAGGAAAGACTGACAGATAACCTGTTAGAAGAGGGGACTGAGAAGGATAGAGAATGAAAAAGGCAGGGAAGTCTGCTCCTACAAAACCAGCTGTGTTGGCACTTTCTCTTCTACAACAGCATACTGAAATGAATATGAAACCAGTAGCATGAAACACTTGACCAATATATAGCATTAAATGAATCGCAATTTAATTGTGAGCTCTTGAGTCCCACTACTTCTATTATTATTATATTGCTTCAACATGAAAGAATAAAATTAGAAGCTGAGATAGATATTAATTTGCTATGTAAGCCTTTTTTTAAGTCTATCTACCGAATATCCTGGATATTGCATTTTTTAAAAAAAATACATCAAATGCAGTCAGATTTGCTATATAATACAAATAAAATTACTCTTTTTAGCTAATGTTTATGCCACATTTTTAGCCTTCTGGCTCACTGTTATTACCATAGTGTCATTTATGCAGGGATCGTGTGTTTTTGGTAAGTTTAAGGGTTATCCACGGACCTTAACAAGCACAAGAGGTGAATTCACTAAGATCTAGAGTGCTTCAAATGACATTGTAAACATTGGACTGCCTGAAAACAGAGGTGTGTCTCAGAACAGAATACCTCTGTGCATACACACAGAATGATAGGTCTGGAAAGGGATCTCTAGTAGCTACTCATTCTGTTCCTGTCTCCAGGTACGATGGTGGCTAAACCACAATACAAGTGGAGTGAGAAGATGGTTAGATCCTCAGAGGCTCCTGCACCTGTTAGGTTTCCCACTCTGTCTGCAATTTTGGTACTAATGTAACTTAGCCAAGACTGCCCATTTCCCCAAGCTGCAGCCAGTTGAGCCATCAAATAAAATAATTTATGTTATCATCCCTTTCCTGGCTCTCCCTTGGTTGCCCAAAGCTGTTCAAAACTGAGTGCTGGAGACTGAAAGTCACGGTCAAAAGGAAAAGTCTGAACTTCAGGTAGATCTGACCAGAAAGTTAAGGCTATCTTTTTACTTTGCACGGCAGGAGAACCTTCTTTACATATCATCCAATCATGTTAATTGTTTGAGCTGAAGCTCTGTAAAGAAATCACCTTCATCCACCAAAACTAGGAATTCAGGGTCACTGGCAGAACTGCAAAACAGGATTGCAGCAACTCAGCACACACATTGTAAGATGATTTGCTTCTGAGAGCTTGTTTTGAGCTACCACCTGACCAAACGCATCACCACCGTTATCTATAAAATATTTACTTTTACAGGGCAAGAAAGAGGTACTAAAATTGCCCTGTGTCAGTGTGGAGTTTACTTCTTTGAAGAATAAATCGAGGAGGCTACATGATTAATTCAAATAGGAGTCTCTTTTCTTTTCACTTGATCTTGAGACTTCAATGTCACTTTAAGTCAAAATCAAAGACATGTTGAGAAACATGAGAAAATATGTTTATTTTTTTTATTTTTTCATGGTGGTCTCATAGGTTATTTTTTCTAGGTTATGAGAAAATAAAAAACTTTTAAACAAAGAAGAAGCCAAATTTGGAGAAAGAGGAGATATTATTGGACTTGGGTCTATATTTCTGAAAAGTAGCCTAGAATTTTATAAAAGCAAAAAACACAAACATTATCCTTGTGTTTATATCAGGAAGTAAGTATTTTAAAACATGCAATATATATTTTAAACACTTCTCTTGTTTTGAATCTTGCGTTGCACCCAAAGAATGCTACTGGTTACCAAATTGTTCTTTGGCAGAGTAGCCTGACCCTTAAAAAAAGGAACAGAAGTATTATAGCATGTGATTATAGCACAGGACAAAATTATGAATCCTCAACCCTGAGCAGATATTAACTAATCCTATGATCTGACCTTAAGAGGTTACCTTGAAGTATTCCTCTACATTACATTATGTATATTACATGGTAATGAATGACAGTTTTCATGGCTCCTAATAAAGAGCTGCTTCTCTTTATTTAGAGAACAAAGTCGGGGGTTTACAGATAATATCTGAGTTTATCACTGAGCTGCTCAGCCTCCTCATCTATGTGCCTCAGCTTGTCTCAATCAGTGCTGGTTATCTCAGCAATAAAGCATTCAGCCTCTAGAAGTTGGTTTCTTCCTACACCCTATAAACAAGAGGATGAATATCTTGTTACGTGTGCTAAAATGGGTTGGGTGAAATGAGCATTACTGTGCTCCCTGTCACTAGCTATAATCAGCTTTTCAAATCTACATTGAGTATGTCCCCACACATAGCACACTAAGGAAGAAAGATGTTTGTGACAACATATTCCTGAGAAGCAGCAGTTCTAACAGCCCAGTGACACAGCTATTCATTCCAGTTTCTTTGTGCAGAGACATTGTCCCAACTCCTTCACCATGTGCTAACAATTAGATAATGACTACATAAATGTAGAGAAAAAGCAGTGTCATGGATGGTGGGTGGTTTGTTTTCTTAGTTCTTTATTGAAAACATATGGAGATGTTTATATATAAATAGAAAACAATAGAACGCTGCCGTCATGTAAGCAGCAACTAAAAACGTTCTACACGAATAGAAATCAAACATTTCTATACCTATGCCAGAATTCTGGTTTACTGATATCTACACATCCTGTCTTATTTGGCTTGAAAAGGTGTTTTATTATTTTACTCTTTTTATTTCTAGTTGGAAGCAAATTGTGGAGCAGGAGATTTTTGTTTCTGTTTTCATTTCTTTCTTGGCTTAAACAAATTACTTTGTTAGCAGGAATAACTTCTGTCCAAGTATACCTTGTGTTACAATCATGAAAAAAAAGTTTTTAATCTATGCATTTAACTAAGTCTTTGTATTTCTGAATTAAAAATGAGGACTTGTGGCCTGACAGAAGTGTCTTTCAGGAGACCCAGCAGTAGAGAGGTTGTGAGCACTGCTGAGGAGGTGGAAGGAATTCCTCTGGGTTGGAATTCTGGCTGCACCACTTAACTAGCAAGGTAACCGTGGGAAAGTTAGTCAACCTGACTAAACCTGTTCCTTCATCTGTGAGATGAGAAATATGAGAGCACTGATGGAATGATTGTGCACACTCATGGGATGAGCTGTAAGACGTTACACATAGTGTCTGGCTCATAGGAAACATCGCAGAAATGCTGTCTACCATTGTTGTAATCAGCTAACAAAAGGGCTTATATTGGGACCATCCTTGAAAATCTGAGAAGTGTTGATGCTCAGTGCCAAGAACAGTAACAACAGTAATGCTACTGTTTACCAAGTGCTAGTTATGCCCTAACCTTTACAATGTACTGTTTTGACAATTCCATGAGCTGGGTACCATTATCATCCCCATTACAGCTAAAAATGGGTTGATGTGAGGGTCAAACCTAGTCTGGATCATTCAGAAGCTTACACTCTTGATCTCTCCGCTAAAATGGCTGCCACATATATAGCCGAGGGCACCTTTGAAACCTTCTTTATTTACACTATTCTCTACGTTCCTGTCAACAACCTGTGACACTGCACAATGGCATTCACAAACTGTGAAGCCCCCTGTCCCTAGGACATCTGTACATTTGTAGTTAAAGAGGACCAGGAAGCACTTAATGAACACATTATTAGAAGCCCTAGTTTTCCATTCATGCATCCACTTTCTCTTTGCTTTAAAGGCCTTTCTTTAAAGGTGCTTGAAGCTTCATATGGACAGGCTCATTATTCAAGCTTTTGTCCCAACCTACAGATGCAGAAGCCAAGGACCAAGGTAACATGACTTGGGGACATTCACCCGCCTTGGAAGCCCAGTGTATCAGTTGCTGAGTCAGGAATACAATAGACTGAGCCCAGGGTGGTGTCCAACTCACCAGGCTGCTCATTAATGTTGGGTCTAATAGCCAAACTGCTAACTAGCTCCACTGTTTACAAACTTTTATTTTAAGTTCAGGGGTACATGTGCAGGTTTGTTACACAGGGAAACTTGCGTCATGAGAGTTTGTTGTACAGATTATTTTCTCTCCCAGGTATTAAACCTAGTACCCATTAGTTATTTTTCCTGATCCTCTCCCTCCTTCCACTGTCCACCCTCTGGTAGGTCCAAGTGTGTGTTGTTTCCCTCTGTCTGTCCATGTGTTCTCACCATTTAACTCCCACTTATAAGTGAGAACATGCAGTGTTCGGTTTTCCATTTCTGTGTTAGTTTGCTAAGGATAATGGCCTCCATCTCCATCCACGTCCCCGCAAAGGAGATGATCTCATTATTTTTGTGGTTGCATAGTATTCCATGGTGTGTATATACCACATTTCCTTTACCCAGTCTATCATTGATGGGCATTTAGGTTGATTCCATGTCTTTGCTATTGTGAATAGTGCTTCAGTGAACATACACATGCATGTGTCTTTATAATACAGAATGATTTCTATTCCCCCTTTACTGGTATATACACAGTAATGGGGTTGCTGGGTTGAGTGGTAATTCTGTCTCTAGGTCTTTGAGGAGTCGCCACACTACTTTCCACAATGGTTGAACTAATCTACGCTCCCATCAACATTGTATAAGTGTTCCCTCTTCTCCTCAGCCTCACCAGCGTGTATTTTTTTAGTTTTTAATAATAGCCATTCCGACTGGTGTGAGATGGTATCTCATTGTGGTTTTGATTTGCATTTCTCTAATGGTCAGTGATATTGAGCTTTTTTTCATATGCTTATTGGCCGCTTGTATGTCTTCTACTGAGAAGCCTCTGTTCATGTCACTTTTTAATGGGGTTGTTTTTCTCTTGTAAATTGTTAAGTTCCTTACAGATGCTGGATATTAGACCTTTGTCAGATGCATAGTTTGCAAAACTTTTCTCCCGTTCTGTAGGTTGTCTGTTTACTCTGTTGATAGTTTTTTTTGCAGTACAGAAACTCTTAATTAGGTTCCATCTGTCAATTTTTGCTTTCGTTGCGATTGCTTTTGGCATCTTTGTCATGAAATCTTTGCTAGTTCCTATGTCCAGAATGGTATGCCTAGGTTGTCTTCTGGGTTTCTATAGTTTTGGGCTTTACATTTAAGTCTTTAATCAATCTTTAGTTGATTTTTGTATATGGTGTAGAGAAGGGGTCCAGTTTCAACTTCTGCGTATGGCTAGTCAGTTATCCCAGCATTCTTTATTAAATGGAGAACCATTTCCCCATTGCTTTTATTGTCAGCTTTGTCAAAGATCAAATACTTGTAGGTGTTCAGCCTTATTTCTGGGCTCTCTACTCTGTTCCATTGGTCTTTGTGTCTATTTTTTGTACCAGTACCATGCTGTTTTGGTTACCATAATCCTGTAGTATAATTTGAAGTTGCCTCCAGCTTTGTTCTTTTTGCTTATGATTGCCTTGGCTATTTGGGCTATTTTGGGATTCCATATGAATTTAAAATAGTTTTTTCTAGTTCCATGAAGAATGTCATAGGTAGTTTGATAGGAACAGCATTGAATCTGTAAATTGTTTTGGGCAGTATGGCCATTTTAAGGATATTGATTCTTCCTATCATGTAGCTCCAATTTTAACATACATAGTACATGATTAGAAGCACTTTGCCTGATTTTCTTGTTGGAAAAATGGGATCTGCCTGCAATAGGGAAACTCTTACAAACAAGATTGCTCAATTCTGTTTTCATTTGCAAGATATATTATGAACTTTCTTTTCTCCTTTTTGCAGGAGAGGGAAACAGTTTAGGGTTGTGGGTATGGCAGGGCATACAAGGGAAGAGGCTTAGGACTGCCAAATTACATGTCAACCTGCTGACTTAGCATCAATATACTAGTTAAACGAGCCCTGAATGTAAGACATTAATGCAAATATTTTGCATATCATTAACTCTAATGATGCTACCATAATGCAGTAACCTCAGCTGAAAGCTGAGGTGGCACTTTTTATTATAAATGCTTTGGGTCTTTCACTAAAAATCACCATGAAGACAAGTCCCTTAGACTTGTTCATATACAGAAATATGAACAGACTTCTGCATCATTAACCTTCTCATCATTAACAATAACAAAAACTGTTGGTGTCTCAGGGCTGTAAATGCCAGCAACATCTTTCTCTAGAACCTGTCACTGCTCTTGCCCTTGTAACTACAATACACTTCAAGAGCAAAAGGTTAGGCAATCATTGTAAAATGGAATCTGTTTTAGAAAAAAAATGCTACGCAATCCCCAAATTGTTATGTAAGTGGAAAATCATTCTAAATGCAGAATAAGTATTGCTTACCCTTCAGTGCCATGCTAGGTAGTGTGGAGTCTTAGAAAGCAGGGAGTTTCAGAGCCAGCGCTTCCATTTGCCAGCTGTATAACATTGAGCAAATCACTTGACCTCTCTGATTGTCAGATCCTTTCCTATAAAACAGCAACATTAATAATACTGCTTTGTCTATTTTATGAGTGGCCAAAGAACACCAAAGGAGACTGCAAATGTGAAAGCTCTCTGGACGCAATGTACAAATGTTGTTATTGATTTTTTACTAGGTGAGTAATGAGGAATGAGTAGCAGTGTTTGTCCAAGGATAGCTTGGGAATAAGTCAACCAAGGTGGCAGTTGGTAAGTCTTAAAGATGTGGATGGCTCCTGAGAAATAGATGAGCTGGCCAGTTTGAAGGATTTTAAAGTTCCAAGTTTTAGGGCTGGGTAGCAATTTAACTGTGCAACCTGTCAAGAGCCTATTATATTCTAAGTTCATGCTGTGACAATATTGGCTACATGAAATAACTGTGTGCTTTCTTACCAGACTTTATTTGGAAAGAGTTTATGAACTAGTGGCCTGGCAGAGTTGCCTGGAATTAGAGTACTGCGGTTTTACACCAGGGATAGCAGTGTTTCATGCCTTGTTCTATTGCCTCCCTCCCTGGGGATTTAACATATGGAACAACAACAAAATCAGAACCCCAAGACAAACCTGTCAGCTTGATGTCTTTAAGCTTTGGCAGAACTCACAATTAAGATAAGATAGAATATCTATTTAGAGGGAAGAGGTGCAAAGAAATAAGTTCACAGAGCATACCTTCTTTTTTCTGAGCATGGCTAATACTATCTGGAGATCCCTGCCACATAGGAGGAATTGTATACCAGAACACAGTGAATACTTAAGAAAATTAGTTGAAAGAATATTATTGCTAGTAGAAATAACTGAACATCTTTGATATGGGACTTTATATTTCCCTTCATTATATTTTTTTAATCCTTTCCAGCCAACTCTTGAGTTTGGCAAATCCTAGGCTGAGTAATTGTGCATCTCAGAATGGTTAGATAATATGCAGACCAGACCCTAAGTCAGGCACAGCAACATGTGTTTTGGCACAGCCGTGAGGAGGTAAAGTATTTGGTAATTGTTGTTAGATAGTTCCCAAGGAGAAAACACAGAAGCAACAGATAAAAATCAAACAACTTTCTCTTGTGTTTAGGTAAATATTTCCAACTACAGCCTAGTGATGGAGTCTGACACGGGAACCTTCTTACCCACTGGGCTGCAATTCACTGGCAGTGAAAAGGCCAGGGCCATCATGGAGGAGGTTATGAGCCTGCTGCAGCCCCTCAATATCACTCAGGTCCTGAGCCATGGAGAAGGGACAGACATCAACTTTTGGATCCAAGCTGGAGTGCCTGGTAAGACCAAAAGATGAAGTTATGTTCCTTATATGTTACCAACAATTTAAAATAAAATTTCTACTTTAATAGAGCACAAGGAATACTGGTAGGCCAGGTTGTGCATGGAAACCTTAAGCTTTTGTTCAAGGTATAATCTGATGATTTCCAAAACTGGGATAATAGTCCTCACCTTGTATTTGTTTACCCATCTGTATCCCCCTACTCTTTCTAAATTATAAGCTCCTCACTCCCAGAGATGCTGATTTAGTCATTCTGGAATTGGGCCTAAAAATCCATTGTTTTGTTTTGTTTTTTAAGGAGGTATCTTTGGTGATTATAGCACAAATGATCTCATAACCAAAATTTGAGAAATAGAGTAGAAGGCAAATATTACTACTAATATCCTTCTAGTTCTAGTCCTGTACTAGAAAAACTTCCCTGATCCAAATAATTCCCTATTAAAACACTGTGGTATCTGAAATTTTACCATTAGAGATGGATTTCTTGAGGGTGGGGTACTTCCTTTTAATCATATTTTATCTTAATGCAAAGACTCCTGTGCAAGAGGTTGAGCACAAGCTAATTTACCCTGGTCAGTGATTTATCATGTGAATATCCCGAAGAGAAGTCGTAAGTCCCTGGGGTCAGGGATAAAATTACGAAATGGGAGTGGACATGAGGAGGTTACTTACAGGAATACAAGCTGGAACTGGTTTTTGTTTTTTGTTTTTTGTTTTTTTGGGTTTTTTTTGAGACAGGGTCTCACTCTGTCGCCTGGCCTGGGGTCCAGTGACACGATCACAGCTCGCTGTGACCTCCACCGCCCGGCCTCAAGCAATCTTCCTGTCTCAGCCTCCCAAGTAGCTGGGACTATGAGTGTGCACCACTATGCCTGGCTAACTTTTGTATTTTTTATAGAGACAGAGTTTCGCCATGTTGCCCAGGCTGGTCTCCCAACTCCTGGGTTCAAGTGATCTGCCTGCCTTGGCCTCCCAAAGTGCTGGGATTACAGGCATAAGCCACCATGCCTGGCCTCTAGAACAGTCTTAAAGAGACAAATTTATACTACTTCACTAAGTTACCTAAGCCTGGCCATTGAAAAAGGTTATTGATTTTAAGTGTTTGTGACTCAAGGTTTCTCCCTCAATACCATTACATCCACAATCCAAAAAAGTTAAAGGATCCATCTGCAAATTGTTCTGTATTTGTACTATACAAATAGGAAGCCCAACCTTTGAACAGTTTTAACATTGCTGTATTCAGAACTATTTCTGTGGCTACAAACATTTCAGAGGTACTAAAACAGTGTCTCTGGACTTACTCCACTCCAGATTTTTTTTTTCCAGGCTGCAAAGTAGATTTTACCAATAGTTACATACTACATAGATTTAAGATTTTTAAAAAGCTTATTCTTGCAATACTGCAGATTTTTAAGGCATATTTTAAGTTTTAAGGTTTATAATAATCTTTCATAACTAAAAATAAAAGGAGCTTTTCTTATTCTAACACAAAGACCAAAATTCTTTCCCTTTGTTCTTTGTTCTGTGTATATGTTAACGTATTTTGAAATTTCTTAAAGCAACATTTCCATTTACAATGCTGTACTTCTCCGGACAGATCCAATACTATCTACATATGTGTCATTGATAGACATGATCTAAGTGTAGGGGAGAGAGTCTGCCCTTTAAGTTATATAGAATCATTTGTATGAAATTCTAGATATTTCCTGATTCTGAAATATTTCAACAGGAACTTCTTAAAAACTGAGAAACCCTGAATAAGCTGCTGTGTGGTAGCTGTGAAGAAAAGACTGGTAGACTGTGGGAGAATGAGAGTGCAGACTGGGGGTGCCCAAAGGTGAGGTGAGGAGCTGAAACCTAAGACAGAATTGGGAACAAAAACTTGTCCCTCCCCATCCCAGGGATTTCTTATTTTGTTGTATTTGATCACTGAGACTTGGCTCTAGCTTAATTCCTTCACATGTACATGTTACATAAGAATGGTTCTGTTTGGAGTGATCAGACTAATTTGATTCTTTTCACCTAAAATAAGAAAGCGTTTTCTGTCTCTGCCATGGTAAGGTGAGGTCAGATTTGATTTCTACCTAACAGAATGGAGTGGGGAGACTGAGCCCATTATAGTTGCATAAGAATTAATAAGAGGCCGGGTGCGGTGGCTCATGCCTGTAATCCCAGCACTTTGGGAGGCTGAGGTGGGTAAATCACTTGAGGTCAGGGGTTCGAGACCAGCCTGACCAACATGGTGAAACCCCGTCTCTACTAAAACAATACAAAATTAGCCGGGTGTGGTGGTGCAAGCCTATAATCCCAGCTAACTGGGAGGCGGAGGCAGGAGAATCACTTGAACCCAGGAGGCGGAGGTTGCAGTGAGCTGAGATCATGCCACTGCACTCCAGCCTGGGCAACAAGAGTGAAACTCCATCTCAAAACAAACAAACAAAAAAGAATTAATAAGAGTTAAAATGTATTGAACTACTAATATGTAGGAAGTACTCAGGCTTTTTGCAGATACTGTTTTATCCATACAACCATCCTATGAAGGAGATACAATTATCATTATTCCTATTTTGCAGATGAAGAAAGACTCATAAGGGTTAAGTGACTCGCCCAAGACTATACCGCCCTTAGGGCAGGAGTCACCCTGAGAACAGGCCATTTTGGCTTCAAGGCTGGTGGCCCTTTTCTCACAATATGCAACAACACTGAGGAGTCTGGAATGCTGAGAAGTCTCCAAATCTCTGGCAGTGTCTAAAATGTTTATCTTACCCAGCTCTTGCTTATGCAAAGGATTTCAGTCCATTCCTGCTCCACAGTGATTTACCACTGAGAGAAAGGAGTTTGTTATTGTAAATAACTACTTATATCTTCTCACATTCTTTGTTCTACTCCCTTCTTTACCTCTGAAAGATCAGAAAGGTTTGCATAAAGTCAGTAGCTCATTTAGATGATTATAAATGTTTCCTGGAATTCTGTTTTATTTCCTTTAGAGCATTATAAGAGAGAACCAAATTACTGCTGTCTTCCTTTTATTACTTTTGAGTTATCCTTTGATATTTCAAATTTGGGCTATTCCTGGAAGAAACAATGGTACTACTTATAACTCCTGTTACCTATTGAAAATTTCAGGAACTTCACTGTGCGCAGTGGCTTACCCCTGTAATCCTAGCACTTTGAGAGGCTGCAAGGTGGGAGAACTGCTTGAGGCCAGGAGTTTAAGACCAGCCTGGGCAACACAGCAAGACCCCTATCTGTGAAAAAAAAAAAAAAAACAACTCTGATTCTAAAAAAAAAAGAAAGAAAAAGATGAAGAACCATACTTGGGTTCTTCATGTTTTTTCTAAAAGATGAAGATGAATTCGTCTGAAAAAGAAAAAAGAAAGTAAAAATATATCAGTTGTGTACCCTATATTTGTGAAGGCCTGATAAATTATAACTTAAAGCTCAGGGTAGGATTCTAAATACTAATTAAGTTATCATTTAAATAACTGCTCACCTAACTTCTAAAAAATTAATGATAAATAATATTTCTAAACTCCATCCTTTTTTCTTTCTTTTTTTCTTTCATTGATTCAATAAACATTTATTGAGTCCCTACCATGTTCTAGGCCTATTAAATTTCTATAATTTGAGGTGACTGTATGATGACTAGGCCCCAATGTCCCATGTATACTATTTACCAAAATACTGATAGAATTAAATATCTATCACACAAATAGAATTAAAATTCAACATTGTTTTCATTAATTATAGAAGACAAAAGGATCAATTTATAATATGGTCATCTTTGGGAGAGAAAAGATGGTATCTTTTACCCATCTAGATGATATCTATGATGGACGGAATAACTGTCAACATAAATATAAGGCTTTGGGGGGAAAAAGATTTTCTTTAAAAAGCATCTTGGATATACTTTCTGCATAAACCTTTGTTCTAGATCTTCAGATTCCAGCCTTCTCCCATGTCCGCCTCCTTCCATATTCCTATTCTTTCCCTCCAAATCCTCAGTCCTCTTTAAGGCTCATTCTGTATTCATTAGTGTTCGTGAGTCCCTCCTGAGTCTGTAGTGCTCTATTGCTTTCCCAAATTTCTAATGTGCTTCAAGACTCCGTCCCACAACCTGGAGTGTGAATTACAAACTGTGATATTATTCTTGGAACATTAGGGGTTTATGTGCATCCTGCTGCCTATACGCAGTGATCAGTCCTTTGAGGTTAAGGTCAATAATTTCTAATTCTTTGCCTATTCCATAGCTGTCGGTTTAATTTTGGGAAACATTTAAATTCTTATAAATCTGACTTAGCAGAAACAAAAACATTGAAATAATTATTGTCTAGACAAGCTTTTAGATACTTCAGTTTAAGAATGTGAAGAAAATAAAGAATACTAAGAAAAGAGCCAAAAAAGTATAAAAAATATTGGGAGAATGATACAAATTGGGAAGCCTAGAGCAATAAGGATTATTTCTCTTAAAGGAGCAAAGACTAAGAGAAGATATATCTTTCAAACGTTAGTGATTCGCACACATAAAATGGTGAACTGCTATTCCCTGACAATTTGAAAGACAATACAAGAAATGACTTAAAGTGACCCAAGAGGGATTTTAGCTAGTCTCTATTCACTCCAGATAATAGAGAGGCTTTAAATCTTAAGTTTTTGCCTGATTCTCCAATTCTGAGCTCCAGGTTAGAATGAAAGGAGTCTATTTCATTCTGAGTATGTCACCAATGAGGTATAATCCATGGTTCTTAGATGTCTCTAAGTGCATCCTTCTTGAATATATTTCTTCTTTAGAAACGTATTCACAAAATATACATTAATGAAAAAAATTAAATACCCTCTTACTGTGACCTGAGAGAATGAGCCCACTCTTACTCTATATCTTCCAAGAAGAATTTACTCCTCTGCTTCAGAACCTGAAATTCAGCTTTTTGTTGTTGTTGTTTTTAGTGTGGTGGCTTGTGGTAGATGGTATATTGGAAGGAGTTAGAGGACTTGAGTATGTATTCTGGCTTCAAAACTTCTAACTATATAGGCAAACGATGTAATTTTTCTAAGCCTCATTTATTTGTTATTAAGCATCCTTATTAATCAACTATTGTATGGTACTGGAGAATCAGTAGTTAAAAAAAAAAATACAGATAAGATTCATACATACCCTCACAGACAACACAGACTAGTAATGATACTTGGTTATTTCATCTGCAAAATAGGTCTGGTAACCTATGAGTCATTATTTCTACCAAGCCTCCACTTGTGTTCTCCTCCTCCTTTGTCCCCTATCTCATTAGCAGGCACCATAATCCAGAAACCTCAAAAGCATCCAGAACATAAAGCCAAACATTCACAAGTCCTGTTTACTCCAAATCCCTCCTATTTCTTAAACCCATTCCCTCCTCCCCACCCCCACAGAACTTGTCTCACCAAAACTCACTGATTCCTACAGCAGCCTCTTAGTAATGTCCCAACCTGTATTTTTAATCCTCTTTCACCTAATTGGCTCACTGCTTCCAGAGTGAACTTTCTAAAGTGAAAATCAGTATATCAACCTGGATGCTTTTGGCTGCAAAATAAAACAGAAGACCCAGTCAGAATGGCAGTAAGGGGATAATGGTTTTAAACTCGCTTAAAAAGAACTTTGCAGCAGGTGTTACAGAGTGCATAATTTGGCCATTCCACCACATCGGGGACCTTGGTTCTTTGCATCTTTCCATGTTGACATTCTCAGCATGTAGAGTTTTGTCAGGCCTGTCCCTTTGTGGTCCCAGGATGACTGCAGTTGCTCTAAGCAGCACACTCTCATACGTTGTGCAGTAGTGGAAGAGAGAATGTCTGTAACAGATATCCCTTTTGAAGAGTGAGGAAATGTTTTCTAGAAGCCCTAAAACAAGTTTCTTAAACTCCATATTATTGGCCAAAATTGTGACGTATGTCTGTGGCTAAATCATGCAGTGGCGATAGAAAGTGGAATTACCTAGATTGGCTTATACTGATCAAATTTTACTTCCTAGGCATAGGGTGGGGCCCAGTATTCACTGAAAAACAACTTCCTGAGAAGCTGTTTGAGAAAAATTGGGATTCTTCAGGGAAAAGCCGATGATGTCTATTGGGTAAATAATTAAAAGTAGCTGCAATATCTGATCGTCTCTGCTCCTTGCTTCCAATCCTCCAGCGTCTCCCTGCTGTCTCCAGAGTGTTATGTATGACTAAAGTGCTCACAAGTATTGCACTCGAGGCCCAAAATCTCAGAAATCGCCTCTAAATAACTTACGTAGTCAAACACCACCTGTTCCTCAATAACCTATGGAAACAAACAAATGAAAATGGTAATTTTAAAAAAAAGAAATCAAGGGCATCCAAATCAGTAAAGAGGAAGTCAAACTGTCGCTATTTGCTGATGATATGACCATATACCTAGAAAACCCTAAAGACTCCTCCAGTCCTTTCTATCCGTCTCTCAGTCATACAAGTCTAATTGAAATTCCGGGCACACCTGCTGCTCTCATACTTCCTTGCCACTGGACCTGCCCTATTCTGTCTTTTTTCACCAGTTAATTTCCACTCACTCATGATGCAGCTCCTTGTTCTCCTCCTTCTCAAGCCTTCTGCAATGTGCTCCAGTCTGAGTAAATGTCCCCTGGGTATGCTCCTGCAATGCCCTGTGTTCACCTCTCCTCTTAGTACTTACCTTGTTCTCCTAATTGTGATCAGTTGTGAATTCCTCAGAATTCTCAGTGCCTACAACTGCCTGGCCCTCAACAAAATGTCCATGACTCAAATGCTGAATAAGTGGGATCCATGTTTGTAGGAAGAGTAAGATAATGCCAATGAGGTTTATTAACTGTAATGCAAGACACAATTGTAAGTTATGATTACTTTGGTAATAACGTCACTCATTGAGCTGTCCTCTTTCTTTGCATATTGTGTTGTTTTAAAAATCATATTTTAATTTATTTCATATTTTCTATAATAGTTCAGACTCCACGTTGAAGTACCAAATACACAGATTACTCAGAATTTAATGTATTTTCCATCTTGCTTATTTCTGCCCAATACCTCATATGGCATTAAGCAGAACTAAATTAAAACTTTCCATTTCTACATTTCCAAAGGCCTTTCCTCTAAAATGTTCTATGAAAGGAGACATCAGAACACAAGTAGGAATGGTACTGTAAAGTAAACTGAAGGTTCAGCCTCTGGATCCAGGACTCCTGCGTTTTCCAGTCACCAGGTGGAATAGTGCAGCCCAGCAGTTCTATGTCCCCTGTTGTCCCTAATTAAAGGGTGCCTCCCTTATGGTGAAAACACTCTGTGCAGTGATGTTTGAAGGCATTGATGCTCCATGGTAAGCAGACTTCGCCCTACGGGGAACATGAAAAGGAACTTCTCTGATTTGTGGCTGTAGCCCTCAAGCCTTCATTTAAATAGCCAGGGCAGTTTCATTCAATCGGCAAGCATGTGCTGAGTGCCTACTCTAAACCAAGTGCTGTTTAGACACGGAGGATAGAGGACGAAAAAGACTCACCAGGTCTCTGCTCTTGTGGAGTTTACATTGTGATGGAGGGGTGGGACATTGGGAGGATACAGACTATAACAAAGAAATAGATTAAGAATAGAGAAAAACATTAGACATTGATAATGGCTATGCAGAGAATTATAGTAGGTAGTTACCTCTTACCTCCTTAATTCAGGTGAGTCAGAGCTCTTGCTATTCACTGACTGCTATTTGTTAGACAGCTGTGTATGACATCCTCATCAATATTGAGTTCCTGGAAATTGTTCATCAGAACGGCTTATAAGCTTCTTCTGCTCTTCCCCCTTGCAGTAGATCTGCTCCCGCTCAAACAAAAACCACTGGGTATCTTGCCCAAAGCAGACCTGGCTCATGCCTTCTAGGATAATTACCAAGTAGGAGAAGAGCAAATTGTTACACCATTGGGCAGTCAGTCACGCACTACTTTATGAAGTCTCTTCTATTGTGCCTTGAACTGTTTTTTAAAGCACACACTTTAACTTTAAAGTTAATATGCTTTGTACTTTATCTCCTTAACTGGATTGAGGATGAAGAGACTATTTTCTTCTTGTTTATATACCCACGACAACCATTATTACTTGGCACATAAAATGTATCCAGTAAATGTTTACTGATTAGATGTATTGATTTAAAGATGAAAATAAGCAAAGGAACAATCAAAGGAAGTTTTTGGTATAGTACCAAGATAAATAACACATGCAGAATAACTGCAGGGGCTCACAGGTCAGAAGACAGGAAAGACCTGGAAGAGAGGAGCTTGAGCTGGACATTGAAAGATATGTAGTGTCAGAATGGACAGGCCAGGCACGGTAGCCCATGCCTGTAATCCCAGGACTTTGGGACGTCAAGGTGGGCAGATCACCTGAGGTCAGGAGTTCAAGACCAGCATGACCAACAAGGTGAAACCCCCTCTCTACTAAAAATACAAAATTAGCCAGATGTAGTGGTGGGTGCCTGTAATCCCAGCTACTCAGGAGGCTGAAGCAGGAGAATCGCTTGAACCCGGGAGGCAGAGGTTGCAGTGAGCCAAGATTGCACCACTGCACTCCAGCCTGGGCGACAAGAGTGAGAGTGAGACTCTGTCTCAAAAAAAAAAAAAAAAGGACAGAAGAGGGTAGAGAAAACCATTCCTGATGAGATAATAATATGAACAAGGCAGGTGTCCCTGTGGGGCCAGAAAGGAAAGTGACGCCACTTTCTAATTCATCTTGCAGGGCAGTGGGCGATGAGAATAGGTGAGTACCTCTGGGCCAGATGAAAAAGAGTCATAAATATCAGGTGAAAAGTCTCATAGCTGATGCAAAGTTACCAGAACGCCTTATAAGGAGAGGGATTAATAAAAGTAGTGTTTTAGGATGTAAATCCCTAAAGCTCGTGCCTGGAGCATCCAGGTCACACTCAAGTAGAAGGCTCAAAGTGAGAACCCTTAAAGGGAACCCAGGAGCTTGAGGAGGTAGCATAGGGTTCAAAACAATTGCTTTAGAAAATCAGATAGTGATATTGCTCCATTTTATGTACGATAATGACCCATAAAACACTATTACTTAAGTCTCTGTACCATTTCCCATGCCTTCTAATGACACAGCCTAGAAGTTTTCCTTCTCTATCTTCCCCTTTTAGGATCTCAAGATGAGCTCTTCTGAGTTCCCCTTCTTATTCATTGGACTTTCCATCAGTTTCGCTTTACCAGTTCTCAAATTTGTTTCTTACATTACACTTTGATCAATGGGTAGCTATAGTGTATGTAAATTATGGAGCATACAAAAATGAGATATGGCCCCTTCTCTCCTGAAGCTCACAATTGAAAACTGATTTTGGTTAGCTTAATACTCATGAATATAAGAATAAAGACTTCATCATAGAAAACTAAATAAAGCTACATTAAAATTTCTAAGAAAAATATCTAAAATTACTTGAAAGTCAGTGGAGTATAAGGAACAAGGATTTCAAAATATGTTTTCTCCTTGTCAGCCATGTAAGGTTTTTCTCTCCCTGCTTTAAATAATTAGGGAATGTAGAATTTATTTTGACATGTTTTAATATATCAAGTGATTTTAAAATGTGATTTTTAAAAATGCTATTACCAAAACTTCCAAACATATACAAAAGTAAAATAATATAATGAACCCCCATACACCCACCACTCAGCTTAAGAAGTTTTTCACTCATAGTCAGTCCTATTTTGGCTACACCCCAGCTACTCTCCTACACCCAGTTTATTTTGAAGCAGATCTCCAAAATCACATCATTTCATTTATAAATATTTTAATTTGTATTTCTAAAAGGTAAGGACTCGTTTTGTTTTTGTTTGTTTGGGTTTTGTTTTTGTTTTTGTTGTTTTGTTTTGTTTTGTTTTTTTGAGATGGAGAGTTGCTCTGTCACCCAGGCTGGAGTGCAGTGGTGCAATCTCGGCTCACTGCAACCTCTGCCTCCCAGGTTCAAGTGATCCTCCTGCCTCAGCCTCCTGAGTACCTGGGATTACAGGTGCGTGCCACCGTGCCAAGCTAATTTTTATATTTTTAGTAGAGATGGGTTTTTACCATGTTGGTCAGGCTGGTCTTGAACTCCTGACCTCAAGTGATCCACCTGCCTCAGTCTCCCAAAGTGCTGGGATTATAGGCATAAGCCACTGAGCCCAGCCAAGGACTCATTTTTATTTATATAACTATAATACTATTATTCTACCTAAAATATTTCACAGTGATTTCTTAATATAATATCTAATATATGGCCAGTTTTCAAATATTCCCAATTGTCTTCATACTTCTTTAAAAATAGTTTTGTAATATAAACCAGGATTCCAATAAGGTTCAAACAATGCAGTTGGCTGATATATCCCAAGTTTCTTGTAATCCATAGGTTCTACTTACATCTTTTTGCTTCTTATCACTTATATGTTACAGATGCCAAGTATTTGTCCTGACTCCATTTCCACGGCATCATTTGTCATGTTCCCCTATCCCTTGTATATCCTGTGAATTGAGTTAAATCTAGAGGCTTTCCCTGATTTAAGTTTGATTTTTTTTTTTTAGGCAGGGGACAGGGAGTGGGCTAAAATGCTTTATAGATGTTGCTGCTTGTTTTCATTAGGAATAATGTCTAATTATCTCCCTTTTTATGACATTAGCAGCCTAGATACATTAAGTTGACCCTTGAACAACAGGGAGTTTAGGGGTACTGAGCCCTGCACACAAAAATCTGCATATAACTTTTGACTCCCCAAAAACTTAACTACTAATGACCTACTGTTGATCAGAAGTCTTTATGATAACATGGTCAATTAACACATATTTTGTAAATGTATTATATACTGTATTCTTCTAATAAAGTAAGCTAGAGAAGAGAAAACTATTAAGAAAAGCATAAGGAAGAGATACATTTATAGTACTGTACTCTATTTGTCAATACCATCTGTTTACAAGATGAATTTTCTGAAATGGCAACCACAGTGGCACACCTCAATCTGTGGTACGTATCAAGTAATTCCACTTTTTCTTGTAAAGTCACGACTTTTCTCTGCTTCTTGGGAGCACTTCCAACATCACTAGTTGCGCATTGTATGAGTCCTATGGTGTTAGTCAAAGTCTACAGTATTACACTAAATGTGATGAAAAGTTATGTGAGAGCCATGAGATATCACTTTTTCCTGCGATATGCAATTTACTGGAGAGATAAACTGCTCACATAGAGGTGATTAGCATCCGCAGCATTTTTCCAGATACTGGCAACACTTGAGCTCACCACAATAGCAACGGGAGGTAGCTGTGAAATTACTGCAATAGTACAGTATGTACTACAGATAATGTTCTGCAGTTATGATTTAATACTGCATCTTTATATTTGTTTACATTTCTCTCATCTGCAAAGGGAGCCATGTACAATCTGTGTTTACGTGCATATGTTTTGACACATTTTAACTTTTTACAATAGATCTGTGTATACTTTATGGTAGTAAATGCTAAAATAAACTAGCATCCACATATATTTATGCATTCATAACATACCTAACTTTTTCTTAATTATTTTGATATTTCCAGACTATGTGGTTCATTGTAGAATTTTTTTAAATTGTCACAAATCTCCAAAAAATTTATGGAAAAAAATATTTGTAAAAGTGGATCCACACAATTAAAACTCATGTTGTTCAAGGGCCAACTAGATTTAATTTCAGTATATTCTGAATGGTATAGTCTAATCATATCATTCCTTCTTTATTAATTTAAATAAATCTATACAAACAGAACTTTCCCCTTATCAGCTATTCAGTTACTCTGAGATACTTTTGTATAAGAAGGTAGGATAAATGCCTCATTCTTTCTATTTACCTATTTTTAAACCAATCAGTTTGTTTACTAGTATCACCCAAAGACAATTGATTTATTTTTAGTGTCATTATTAACTGATGGATTTAAAAATATTTGATGTGTTTCATTCCATTGTAGTAGCTATTTTATTGATGCTCAAATTGTCCCACCTTTGGCCAATTGAAACCTCTTTAAGCGGGTTCTGAGTCCTTTTGACATGACCCTCCTAGTTGTTGACAGCATCCTGGTTTTTGGATAGGACAAATTGTTTCAGACCATCTTGTACATGTCCTGCCCTAGATCTGAAATCAGCTATCTCTTCAAAGAATCCAATTTATTTTCCTAGGTCATAGTATTTAGAGGCCACAGTCTAAGCAGTAAGTATCTGAGTTGCTACTGGATTGTTCATTGTTTCTAGGTCTTTTCAGCAGACAGGATTAGGAAACACTTTTTTTCTCCAAAGAGAAATTATATTACTAATTATATGATATTTCCAATTTAAGTTCAGGACTATAAAGTTGCACTTAACCTCGCTGATGTTATATCTGCATCTTCTTTTCCCCTGCCTACAATCCTGGCTCTCAGTGGAACGACATAATCACTCATTTGCTTTATCCCACAATACACAATATCCCACAAGACCACACACCCAGTGGTCTCAGAAAAACAGTATCAACACAATCACCAACAGTATAACTATTGAAAAGAGTTTTCTGTAATTCTTTTTGTTTTTAGTATGTATATTCTACTAGAGATGTACAAATTTCTGTTAACCTATGATGCATATTACTCTCAATATGATATCATTTCCATTTCTCTCTCTCTCTCTCTCTCTCCCCCTCCCTCCCTCTCCTTTTTTAGAGATGGGATCTCACCCAGGCTGGAGTGCAATAGTACATTCATAGCTCACTGCAACCTGAAACTCCTGTGCTCAAGCAATCTTCCCACCTCAGCCTCCCGAGTAGCTAGGACTACAGGCTGGCGCCATCGTGCCCAGCTAATTTTTGAAAATTTTTATTTTTAGAGATGAGGTCTCACTATGCTGCTTAGGCTGATCTTGAATTCCTGGGCTCAAGCAGTCCTCCCACCTCGGCTGCCCAAAGTGCTGAGATTATAGGCAGGAGCCACTGCACCTGGCCATTTTTCTTATTTTTTTTTAAAACCTCCACTATTGATTTCTAAAATGTTTAAGTGCTTATTTTCTAATTTTTCTTTATAGTGTGGGAAAGAGATTATGAGTAGGAGTCATTATATGGTTTATGAATTACCATGGAGTGTCATAGTTAGATCCTCAGGATACCATTGCTTGTTCTTTCTTCTTAGACCTGACTCAATTTCACAATTTCATTCACTCATTCATTTAAGAAACCCAAGTAAATGCTATGAAGCAATTAGAAAAGAGGCTTAAGGAGAGAATTTAACATATATTGGTTGTCTACTATGTGTCAAAATTATGATAGGTGCTTTACTTATCTCATAATTTCATAAGAACATTTTGAAGTATAAATTATTATTATGTAACCAATTTTTGGATGAGACAGTTGGGACTCAGGGAGTTTCCTTTGCCCAAAGTCACAAAGATATTAAGTAGACAAGCTAGAATTAACACATACAGTCTGTTTTACTCCAATGTCATATATAAGATGCAGTCTCCGTCCTTAAGGAGTTAATGGAGGGTTGAGACCCAGGAAGAACAGAGTACAATAGGAGTTCAGGCCAAAAGAAATGCATCACAAAGAGGTGGCATCACAAAGAGGTGGCATTTCACCTGATTTTCAGGAAACGATAAAATGTGCTGGATGTAGAGGGAGTGCATTCCATGTCAAAAATTGGAGATGAGCAACATTCGGTAGGTAAGAAAGTGTAAGGGGTACTTAAAACGATAAGCAGTCTAGTTGGACCAAAGTTTAGGTTAATATAGGGAAATAGAGAGAGAACTAAACGGGTTGCCTGGAACCTCAGTTGGGATCAGAAGGTCATTCTGAGGATTCAGTACAGCTAGAAACTTTTGAAGGTTTGAGCAGGAGTGAAATATGATAGAGCACAATCCTAGCCACCGGGCAGGCTCCAGCTAACCCAGATCCTTCTCCTTGGAGGGACTCAGACAAAACCCACCTTCATAGTTCCACAAGTCTTGCTGATTGACTGCATGTCTTCTAGCAATTTCCTGGAAAAGTTGCATTTTCTTTGATGTTTTGCTTCTGGAAGTTTTGCCAAATTAAGGCTTTCAGTTGGAGAGAGATGGAGTAGTCCCACAAAGCATTGCACTGCGATTGGCAGTGGTTTTCTGAAGTCTCAGAAATAAAGTCTGACTCTAATTAGACATACTTAATCTGCTCAGTGAACCTTAGAGTCAAATAAGTCTTAGAGTAGTGTGACATTTCACTGATTTCTTATAAGAGCTTTGCTGAAAAATATACTTATCAATCTAATCAATAATTACAAAATTATAGAAATCACAGGAAAAAAATCACGATTAAAAGATTTTGGTAAAATTAAGTTCAAATTGCATAGGACTTTTTCTATACTATACCTTTTACTATAAAAATGGGTTATATCTAAACGTTATACAATAAACTGCCTAGTTTGGATAATTTCATTAGCTTAAACTCTTCCTTTGCTCAGTATTAAAATTCAGAAGTGACCATCTAACCTAACATTCTTACATATCCCCCTCATGGGGATTTTTAACACAGTGAATTAAATGTCCCCTTTATTCTATTTTTTATAAGAATGTATGAGATTGCATAATTCATGGTAACTAAACTTACTTTTAAAATATGACATTTGCTGTCTTAATTATTTCCAGTTCATAATCTGTAAATCAAATACGATTGAGCTCTGTAAAATCTATTAGTTATGCATCTTTTGAGACCTGAGTGATCTGTTGCCTATCATAGGACTAGATATGAAGTGTGTCCTCAGTATTCTTAGTATCCACCTTTCCTGCCTTCTTTCCTTCCTTCCTTCCTTCCTTCCTTCCTTCCTTCCTTTCTTCCTTCCTTCCTTTCTTCCTTCCTTTCTTCCTTCCTTCTACACATGTATTTTTTGTAATAGCTTGACTAGTTTACTGTCATGTAAGTGAATAGTATCTTATGTAGTATCTACATAAGAAACATGGCATGGACTTCACCAATACCCAAAACTATCCCATTTTTGGAAGTTTAAACCTAAGAGAAAAATGATTGCTGGATACATCTTTATAAAATCTACATTTTTACAGAAATAGTTCATTGATTATTATAAATATCATGTTTGAAATTGTTTTAAAAATGAAGTTACACACAGATACTGTTTAATACCTTTAGCACTAAACTGCAAAGTGCAATGCAGAAATAAAGCCATTGTTTATTTAGATGGGTCAGTGATTCCAGACTCACTACTCCTCATACAAGATTTTATCTAAGATACCCTGACCATTGTAGTCACTTGGCTTGTGAGCTTCACTTGCCCCCACAATATGCTTAAATTTTTCGTTTTGTGCTAGTGTAGACCAAGTAAAAACCCACATAAACCCAAGATATATGTTAAGGTTAGAGTTGTGCTTCACATTCTTGACTGTACTTTAAAATCACCTGGGGAGCTTTTAAAGTTGTCTCAGCGCTGGGGCCCCACTCCCAGAGAGTCAGAGTTAATTGGTCTGGCTGCAAGGCCACAACAGCTGCACAAGTGCAGGGGGTACTGCTTACCGACAACCTCGTCATCTCCCTGGCCCTCAACTTCCTGGAGCACAGCTCCACTGTATTCCATGTGAATGGCACCACTGTACTTGTGCAAACTTGGAAGCCCTAGCGATAGTGCCTGAGCACCCATGTTTTCAGAAGACCCCCAGGTGTTCTAATATGCAGCCAGAATTGAGAACCACTGGCATGTAATGTAACTTAGACATTAGGTGTATGGATTAAGGAGCTGTGTAGAAATAGATTCAAGATGCAGTTCTACTACTTTTTAGCTGTGTGAACTTAGGAAAGTCACTTCACTCCTTGGAACCTCAATTTCTTCCTAAATAAAAGAGTGATACTAATACCTATCTCATGAGATTATATAAAAGAAAAAATAAGATGTTCAAAGTGAAATGCTTGGCACAAAGTTAACACTTAATAAGCCACTTTTATTATTTTAGCTATTGAAGCGAGATTTCTATATTAGTCTAGATTCCTCAGTACTAAGTTATAGAGGTCTATCTCAAATGATCTGAAACAAAAATGGGGAAATTAAGCAAGCCACGGAAGGGTAGAGTTTGATCTGGCCTCAGATTTTGGCATTTGAATGCTATTAGGACACATACCTCTCTCTCTCTCTGGAGCTTATTCCAGCTTCTCTTTTCATGGTACTTTCATTCTCTCAGCCCAACTTCCCCCTTGGGCTAAACCATGACTATGGGCAGCTCAAGACATATCTTTACAGCCTCTTCAGCACAGAACAGGCAAAAAATTCCTCCTATCCGACCCAGTTGAAAAAGTTACAGTGACCCAGCCTGGCTCCATCCCTGTGGTCAAGAGCTGTAGTCATTAAAATGGTGGAGAAGGAGAGCTGTGAAGATAAATACAATAACCAGCTTTGTTTCATTGTTGAGACCTGATTCAAAATAAATAAAATACACAAAACCCTTGCCATTCTAGGATCTATTGGCCGACAAGGAAAGACAGCAGTAAGATCCCAGGAGCAGGAACTTCCCTGAAATTAAAACACCTAGTCTCTCCACTCTCCATGACCTGTGCACAATAATCGCCCCTTAAGGTGAATTTAAGATCACAGAAGTATGCCTTATCCCCTCTGGTCCAGTTTACTTGAGACGCTCAGACTGACAGGCAAATGAGGAGTTGAATCACTTCATACCAAGCTCCCAGCAATCTGCATTATTGAATACCTGAAGTGTTCTGTCCTCCCACTCCCACCCCACAGTATTTCCTTACCCATACAAGTGAGAATACTAGGCAGAGTTGTTTATTTATGTAAGTGTTATTTATAGGAACACTCTCTACAGCTACTCTAACGTGTATGTTATCCAAGAATAAGGTAGTGAGGTAAAACAACCACAAAAGGCCCAGAAACATCCTTTAACATTTGGATTGTTCTAACCACTTATCTGACACTTGAGATGGAGAGGCAGCAAGTGTCATGAAAGAGGAACAAAATTCATCACTTTACAGCAGTGTGCTTTTGACAAGTTACTTAACTTCTTGGAACTTCAATTTCCTGATCTATAAAATGAAGGCAATAATATTTCAAAGGACTATGGGGAGAATTGAATGTATTTGATAAGTGATAATGTATTTGAATGTCAGTTACACTCTGTACAGTTGATATTAAGGAAGTGGTTTTTTAGGGGGGGTTGGATAATTTTATATTTAAAGCATTATTGAAAAAGCTTTGCTATGAACATGTCCTCATGTATTTGGACGCAGTAGAGAGGATGACTGGGCATGTACTCGACTATCCTAAGAAACATTGCGAAAGAGGCACAAGTACTATTGGCACTCACCAGCCATTGGGTTCTTAGCATACTTACTTTGTGGTTACAAAAAAGAGTGATGGAGCTGCTAGCATACACTATAACCTCCCTGCTACTATACTGGTTCAGTGTCCTGATTTAGGAAAGCAGCCTGATTCATTTTGCTGTAACATGGTACAACACTGCAGAGCATGATGCCAAGAAGAAAAATGTCAAATATTAATAACATTACTAGCTCTTCTATTTCAAAGAATGCCTCTAGGGATTTTGAGGTCTCTTTATAGTTCCTATTCAGCCAAAGTAAATTGATTATAGGTTGGTAAGAGTCAGTGGAAGATTATATGAGTGAAGGTATAAAAGCACCCGGCCAAGGCACAGAATAGTGCTTGGACTGACTCTCACAGGCAACATCACGTTCTAGCTTGTCTGCTATGGACTGACTGGATATTATTCACCGTCAAGGAGCCTCATCCCTAACAGTGATGTTAAGATAGTATGTATCCCAAAATACACATAGGGTATGCATTTTCTGTGACCTGGAAATGGGACAAGTACCTCTGTAAGCCTCTTTTATTTTATTTTTCTCACACTGCCATGATGTAAGTCTCTTTTAGCATTAAAACTCTAGAACCCAAACCCCACATTTTTCCAGAAGTGAAAATAGCTTACTATGTAAACGAGGAACATTTTGAATGAAGGAGCAGTCTACTCATAAACTTTTAGGAGCAAGAGATGAAATAGCACAAAACTGCCTATATCGAATAAACATGAATAAAGTTCAGATGTGGGTTTTAAGTTGTTCAAAAGATTGGTACTTCAACCTACTAAAATACTCGAGACAAACTGATGAGAGTATCTTGGAAGTGAGGGAACATATTTTCTTAATTTTCAACACGTAGTCTTGGAACCAGTTTTATTTCATTTTTTTCTAATATAAATGTGTAAATATCTGATTTATACAGTTTATATATCCCATGGCAACGTGATCTTTTGCTTCTCTCTTTTATTTTCTTCCTACCCCTCCCCTATCTTTTTCTTGAGGGAATCAGGAAAAAGTGTCCTATTTCTCAACCGTTGAATCTATTTATGAAAATTAGAACTAAACAGTTTAGCATAATTAAGCAGAATGCCACATTCATCAAATCTTCATTTTTGTAAGACTTCAATCCTGTCAGTCGCTAGAAAGCATGTGTTAAGTGGAAGTTGCTTCCCGTCTTTTGGCATGCCACATCTGTTGACAATTATAGAGGCACATACATTGCCATTCATAGAATGGCATGTGTCTCCCTATGCCTTGGTTCACAGGCCCTTGGGGACATTTAAAAGTGTGTGCTTTTTTAACTGCCCTAGAACTAAGGAGTTTAATTTTGCCTGAGAATGTGTTTATGTGCCTTGTAAAGGAGCTAGTCGTTCCCTTTTGCCTTCCTTTATTATGACATGTGTACACTGTGTCTGTGTGTGTCTGTGTCCATGTGTGTGTGTGTCTCTGTGTGTATACATACACCAAAGAAGAACCACACCAGGAATTGGGCATAAAGGCTTTCTGTTACCCATCTATAAACCTTTCTTGTAAGTTGCTGCTTTTATTTTTTATTTATTCTTTTGTTAATAGTATATTTCTTGGCTTCTGCTGGATCTTTTTTTTTCTGTTTCTAAACACTATTTAGTTCTGATTTCATATCCTCATGTTCTTCAGTCAAGATTGGGGTCAGCCTTCTTTATATGATATGTGTAATTGTTATAATAAAAGGCACTGGGGCCGGATGTGCTGGCCCACACCTGTAATACCAGCAATTTGAGAGGCTGATGTGGGAAGACTGCCTGAGCCTAGGAGTTCAAGACCAGCCTGGGCAACATAGCAAGACCCTGTCTCTACATAAAATTTAAAAATTAGCGAGGTGCAGTGGTGCACTCCTGTAGTTCTACCTACTTGAGAGGCTGAGGGAGGAGGATTACTTGAGCCCAGGAGGTGAAGGCTACAGTGAGCCATGATCATGCCACTGCACTCCAGCCTGGGTGAAAAAGTGAAACCCTGGCTCTAAAACAAAAGCAAAAGCAAAAACAAGTCCCCGGACCCTCTCTGGAGCTCTGCCCTCTTTCTTTTGGATCTCTTCCAGACCCATAAGCAAGCCATATTCTCCAGGAAGTATCTAGTACCTAGAAAACGGAAGCTGAGTCTACACGTCATCTATCCAGGAACTTCACCTCGCTCATCTTAACACCTCAGATATTTGGCAATATCCAGAATATTGGCCATTTTTCCTAGTTTCATCCAAATATTTAATATTGGGTATACATAACCATAGTAACATTAATTTTTTTCATTTAAAAGAGAGATACTGCCTTTGGACATTGTGAGCATCTCTTGTGAATACTATGAATAGTTAAATAAATTCTAGTATAGAAGCCACCTAGAGGAGTTGTTTAACGACTGAAAGAAGAATTAGGTGAAACAGAAGTTGAGACTGAGGCTAAAGCCAATTGTGGTTTCATCCATGGTGGTTAGTGGTGTTTCTTAATCCTTAAATATCAAATGTGTTGTAATGCTTAATTATCCTTAATACGTAAAGGAAGTGACCTACAAATTCTTTACTGTTTATTGAAAAGTAGCATATTTGGAGGCTTTGACAATTCTACAGAAGAGAGGAAGCTGTTAAATTCTAGGCTACCGTGTCCTTCAAATGGGAAAAGCAAAATGCCTGAGCATGTCTCTTCTCCAGCATTAAATTTTGCATCAGTTTCCTATTAAACTCAAGGATATGTGAAGGGAGCAATTTTAATTGCTTGGCACTTAAAAAGCCTCCTCCACTGTTCAATGAGTTAGAAATATTTTGAAAATTTGATTGCATTTAGAGCCACACAAATTTACCTGTAATAAAATTTTTGCTGCACGCTTAAATAATGTCTTCTAGAAATGAACATTTAAATGAACTATAGAATGCTCAGAGGGGAAAAGGAAGCTAATACTTATTGAAGACCTACAACGTGCCAAATACAGTACATTCACTATTTTATTTGCTCTTGTTAACATTCATATGAATGGATATTACTGTTTCTGTTTTATGAATAAGAATTGGGGCTAAAACCAGCTGAGGGGGTTACCTAAATGGTATGAGGTGCAGGGCAGATCTGAAATCTGCTGTTTGATTGCAGAGTCTGTTTTCCTTCTCTGTTGTCTTTACATTCTCAGGATGATGTTGAAAACAGCAAAGAGTGCCAGCTTATTAGCTCATATAGGCTTTACAGTCAGTGCAGCCTGATTCACCAAAGCTACGCACCCAGCCTCACACACAGAAAACCACTTGGGGGCTGACTTATCTGGATTTGTGTCTAAATTATCCCATATATGAAATAATACTAGATCTCCTCTTCAGTTTCTGCTTTGTAGTTAGCTTAAAATATCTCAAAACTCACATTGTCCCAGAGGAATACCAAGAATGTCATCTTATGTTAATTAAGTATGTACTGTGCTGTCTCATCTTAATTAAATTTATGGTACCTAAATCAAGAATCCTTCAGATTGGCTTTTGAAGTGTGCTCTATCTCTGCCATGGGAAGAGCCAATTTTGAGGTTTTCACACACAAAAGAAAAGAAAGCCACCTCCAGGTACCCTTTAGAGTCCTTTCAGCTGATCCCCAAACAGAGGAATCCAGTTTCAATGGAAGTTTTTAATAAACCTCATTATTTGACAATTAGTCAAGTGTCTGGCATTCCTTCTTTCTTTATTTTTCCACTTGTGCTTATGCTTTCAGGCTCCTTTGATGTTGTTCGCCCCTCCAGTGGTGGTAAATGACCATGATGGCTAATAGGCTGGCTTCCACAGGTGCCTGCTAACAACCGCCTCATAAATATTCAACAGGAGCATTCTGTGCAAAAGGCTGGGGAATTAGGTGACCTGCCAAATCTTTCCACATCTAATATCTATGATAATGGATACAAATTACGCGGGACAGAAGGAATGGCCTTGCACTGTGAAAAACCGAAGGGGAATCAATACAGCCTGTGGCTCCCAGCTCAGGCAGGCAGCCTTGCCCAGTATACCTCTCCCAGGTGCCGACCTGGGGGGTCAAGGGCTTTCCCCTCTGCCTAATGAGCAGTTCTTCCACAGCAAGTCATCACCACCACAGAGTGGTGGGCTCTTATCTGTATTTGAATTTTTTGTTATAATGGTAATTAGCATTACATCTTGAATAGTAAATTAAGAAACCCAAAACAGAATTTTAAATTTAAAAAGCTTTTCTGTTAGGAATCCAGTTGCATTAATTTTGTGGACGGAAGGTAAGCTAAATTAGCCAAGTTTGTGCATTCATTACCTCGTTCTAATCCTCAGCATCACAAATGCAAAAGGCTGTCATTAGATTTGAGAACTGACAAGAACTGGGATTTCGCAATATGAATGTTGAAAGATTAATTTGAAAAGATCTCACTAAAAAACACAAAAGGTTATTGCTAACACGGAATATTTTATAATCAGTCTGTACCTAGTTTTAAAATGCCTATTTACAGTTATCTGGTTTAAAAAGAAATGATACATTTAGAGTACTTGATCAAATTGGAATATTTCTAGGTATATTGTTTTGATGATAGAGAAGTGTAGATATCCAATGTTATATGATAATATTGGAAATGCTTTTTTATCAAAAGATATTTGACTTTCAATTATTATATCCAAAGAGAAGTTAAAAATAAAGAGAAACAAGAAAGAGAATGGGCTTTTTCACCCTTTTACTTCATAGTATGATGTCAAAAAAGAAAGGACTTGTTTTGAATATTTCATCCTTTGTGTTTGCCCTGAAAATATTAATGGTGAAATAGAAATGGTAGTGATGAAAGCAGTGTCGTAAATTTCATGAAAGCATCGTTAATTTTCACCAAACTAGTTGCCAAGCTGGTAGTGGGTAAAAATGTAAATGTTCATCTTTGATCAATGGAATTTTAATGTTGTGAATAGCTGTGTGCCTTGATGTATACATCTGTAGCACATTTTAAACATCTGTGTTCAAGATGACCATTTGGGAAAAGATTCATTGACTTCACTTAGTTCATGTTGTTTGGTTCTATACACTACATTCAAGTCCTAAATGAGACTTTTCTAAAAAGAAATTTTACACAAATTGCTTAGTTTATTACAGACTGCATAACCTAAAATGGCTTTTTAAAAACCAGCATGGGTGATTTCACCATGAGTTTTCAAAGGTTATACAATTGTTGAAGAATGAAAATGTATCTGTTTCAACAGTGAAAATGAGAATAATTGACATTTAAATGCTACAGTAGCTGAGGCTAATGTTTCTCTTAGAAGCTCTGTTACCAAAGGACCCTCACTCTCTATGTTCTCTTTATTAGTTTCTAGGAGATTTTTGTACTTAGAACCTATAGCCTGGCTTTTAAGAAATGCTACTTTAAGGTCATAGACTGGAGTGTTGCATTATTTTCCATCAAACTTGATTAATTTTAAACATAGGTAGCTCAAAAGAACAGCTCAGTTAAAACCACCACATATACAGTAAGAAAAGAAATAGATTGCCTGTAGCTTAGCTCTAAAATAGGAAGTTCAATCTATACTCAAAATAACTTTTACAGGTGTCCCTTCTATTT
Source organism: Macaca fascicularis (assembly GCF_037993035.2). Classification (NCBI taxonomy): domain Eukaryota; kingdom Metazoa; phylum Chordata; class Mammalia; order Primates; family Cercopithecidae; genus Macaca; species Macaca fascicularis. Next base: position 106,757,140 of record NC_088382.1, read on the forward strand.
TTAAGACAATTATAGGCTGGGTGCGGTGGCTCACACCTGTAATCCCAGCACTTCGGAAGGCCGAGGTGGGCGGATCACCTGAGGTCACGAGTTCGAGACGAACCTGACCAACATGGAGAAACCCCGTCTCTACCAAAAATACAAAATTAGCCAGGCGTGGTAGCACATGCCTGTAATGCCAGCTACTTGGGAGGCTGAGGCAGGAGAATCACTTGAACGTGGGAGGCGGAGGTTGTGGTGAGCCTAGATCGTGCCATTGCACTCCAGCCTGGGCAACAAGAGCAAAACTCCATCTCAAAAAAAAAGAAAGAAAGAAAAAGAAAAGAAAATTAAATATTACTATCTCTAAAATGTCTAGGCAGCCATTGTTACTAAGAAAGCTGCATTGCCTCTATTTACCTTACAATGTGTTTGCATCTTTCCTAAAAGCACAGGCCCAGAAGCATTTCTAATGATCCAGGGGGTAGTCCATAGTCTCCCCTTCGAGACCAGAGCTACAGCTGCAGATTTTGCTAACATCAGAATAGTCTGCTAGTTCTTCTTCATTTGCTATTAGAACAGGAATCCCTCCATGGGCTTAAAAGCAGCAGCTTTGTTACAAGAGGATCTTTTTTAAAAACTTACTCTTGAGGTCCCTTTCTGCTGGAGATATGTTTATTTTGCAGTCAATACAAACTTACAGGACCCCTTCTGAAAATTTTGCTTGGTAACTCATAATTTAAACATTTGTCATTTTTTCCTTTTTAAGGAAATTTACCCTTTTACCCTTACCAATGATAAAGGAAAAATTTACCATTTTTTCCTTTTTACCCTTTATGTGTATTGAACTCAACCTAGGATGGGGTAGGGAGTGCTGATCCTTTCTTTAATGTTCAGTGGCCTTTTGGAAACACTTACCCCTGGACCAGTAGTACTCAATGTGGTTAAGAATCTCCTGTACAGCTTATTACAAGTGCAAAGACTCCTGAGCCCAGTACCCCAAAATACTAATGTAGTAAGTGTGGGGTGAGACTCAGAATCTTCGTTTTTCTTAAGTTCCCCTGCTGGCTAACATGAAGGGCATCTGGGAACCATCCTTTGAGGAGCAAGATGGTCTCTGAGTCCTTGTTTATCTGTTTACACAGAAACTACCTATTGTAACCACCTAAGAATTATGTTATCTAGGCAGTGTTTTCCCAGGTTTACTAATGTTAACAGTTGCAGAAGCAAAAGGATAACACTGAGGTCACTTCACACGAACGGATGTTTGATGGATTCTGAGAGTTCTCTGGAGTAGGAAGACCTGGGTGAGTTCCAGGGCCCTGATGCTGATGCTCTGGCATTGTGCAACTTATATGACTCAGTTTTCTAGTGTGTGAGTGGAGATAATCATCTTTGCTTCCTACCCACATAATTCCAATGCTCTGACAAATGTCGAGGCACTACTTGTAAAAATAATCTAATTTCTACATGATGGTGTAGTTATGTAAGTAAAAGTTTTCCAGAACAAAACACCAATTGAAAACCTAGCATTTTTTAATGTTTTATAATTTCCCCCCATTTTAGATGATAGCTTGTAAAACTACTTCCTCAGAGACTTTCCCCGTAACTTTCTACTTTACCTTCATCCTATCCTAATTCATTTCTGTAAAGACATTGAGATACCGGATTACATGTCACGTTTCTAAACCACTCTTTAACTGGTGTCCTTGGAAACCCCCGTATTTCCCACACTCCAAACCTAGGAGATCAACCATATTTGACTTGCTGAAAATAATAACCAGTCTGGGATATGGCATGGGAAAAAAATCAGGTTAAACCACAAAACTCTTCCCAATAATGAGTCAGTGTGTGAGTGCCTCTGTGTAAGACCTCATTGAAGTGCAGCAGGAGCGGAGTGGGGGACAGTTCTCAAGCGGTTCTTTGGAATTAGCATTTTTGCAAGGAAGCTTTCTTACCCACCCCCACTGGAGAAACCGCTCTCATTGTTTTACCTACCTCATCCTCTGCAAACATTATGATGCAACTTCACGTCAGGACAGGATGCTGCAAGAGTCCATGCCCCTTTAACTTCTGCTTTGTCTAAAACCAAGAACACATCTATGGCTGAACAAGTTGGGTTTATCATTTATTGCAGTGGGGGAGAACTCATGTCGTGGGGACCATGATGCATCTCAGTAAAAGGGTGTTAGAAAGGGCTTGGATGAGGAGTGAGATTTGGTGTAGAGGAGGGTTTGGTAAGAGTCCAAGAAAGTGGAGTTTGCTCTAGATTGGGCGCTATTGGGAAGTGGGGACAATCCTATGACTGTGTATCTTAATAAACTGTGTCTGTAGGGTGAGAAGACCAGAAGGAGACTAAAGCTTTAATTAGCAAAGATGCAGTCATCACTTATATTTCTCAGAAAAGGGGATGTCTGGTATTTTGTGGTTTGCCAGTGACTTTGTTTTTTCTGGGCTTCACTGAAATTATGAACTGGCTAGTTTTGACTTACTTCAGCACAGTCACAGAGTGACCTTGTCTGTTGCTGGTGTTCCATGAGATTAGTTATTTGTTCATGAGGAGACCAGATGGCATGGTTTCTTTAACAGTACTGACACCTACTTGTAAATGTCAGGCCAGTTCCCAGATGTCAGAGGCTGCTTCTTTTTTATATCAGATACCTTTGTAGCATAAAATCAGTTTTAGGGCAGTATGATTTTTCATGGTGAACATTTTAGGTTCTCTTTGTAGGTGCTGGTTTTTAAATTAATCTTTAGTTTTGCCATTGTCCATTTATGATCAGTTGATCTGATCTCAAAATGCATGTCCCTAGCATTTAGGAACTTATACATTGGGAACATTTAGGATTTAGGAAAAATGGGAAGAGTAAAGAAAAGTTTCTCCCATGAAGCAGTGGGTCAGTAGGCAAATTATAAGGAAGACCAAAGAGAATGAAATGGTTACCAAAGTGTACTGATGTGAGAGATACAAACATGGTTGGATGGATGGATGGATGAGAGAGAGAGAGAGAGAGAGAGAAAGGATGGAAATGTCATGCTCATCTGAACCTCATTCTTATCACCCCAGGGAAACTGCAGTTATCCTGAATGCCTCTGGTACCAATAACTGACAAAACACATGATTCCTACTATTTAGTTATTTGTCTGTTTGTATGTATGTGCATATGTACATAGGCATTGCATCTGTTTGACACATAATACTGAAATTGTAGACTGCTAAAATTATGGTAAAGAGCAGCTAATGTTCCAGTAGGCTTTTCTTGCTTCATAGCTAAGGGGAAAATATATGGGATGAAAACTCCAGTAGATAACTGTGTGTAGCATTTAGTTTTAACACCCACTACCTTTGAAATCTGTCAAAAATCCATTGTCAGCTGTGGTTAGCCTCAGAATCATAAGGTTTAAAGGCTATAAAATGTTAATTTTCATATAAACATAGAATGGATTCAGGATTTGAGGTGATGCATTCCTTTTCCAATAGGTACTTCTGCATAACTACCCAGTAGAGAAGGATCCTTTCACAAGAGGTGTGGGAAATTTATACCACAAGGCTACAGTAACCAAAATGGCATGTTACTGGTATAAAAACAGACACATAGGCCAATGGCACAGGTCAGAGAACCCAGAAATAAAGCCACACACCTACAACCATCTGATCTTTGGCAAAGCCAACAATAAAAAACAATGGAGAAAGGACTCCCAATTCAATAAATGCTGCTGGAATAACTGACTAGCCATACGTGGAAGATTGAAACTGGACTCCTTCCTTTCACCATCCATAAAAATCAACCCAAGATTGATTAAAGACTTAAGTGTAAAACCTAAAATTATAAAAATCCTACAAGAAAACCTTGGAAATAACATTCTGGACATTGGCCCTGGCAAAGACTTCATGATAAAGACTCCAAAAGCAATCGCAACAAAAATAAAAATCGACAAGTGGGACCTAATTAAAGAATTTCTGCACAGCAAAAGAAACTATCAACAGAGTAAATAGACAACCTACAGAATGGGAGAGAATATTTGCAAACTATGCATCTGACAAAGGTCTAATATCTAGAATCTATAAGGAACTTAAGCAATTCAACAAGCAAAAAACAAACAATCCCATTAAAAAGTGGGCAAAAGACATGAACAGACACTTCTCAAACGAAGACAGACAAGCAGCCAATAAACATATGAAAAAATGCTCAACATCATTAATCATCAGAGAAATGCAAATCAAAACCACAATGAAATACCATCTCATACCAGTCAGAGTGGCTACTATCAAAATGTCAAAAAATAACAGATGCTGGCGAAGTTGCAGAGGAAAAAGAACACTTACACACTGTTGGTGGGAATGTAAATTAGTTCAACCACTGTGGAAAGTAATTTTGGAGATTTTTCAAAGAACTTAAAACAGGACCCACCATTTGACCCAGCAAATGCTGTATGTATACTCAGAGGAATGTAAATTGTTCTACCATAAAGACACATGCTTATGTATTTTCATCACAGCACTATTCACAATAGCAAAAACATGGAATTAACCCAAATGCCCTTCAATGGTAGAGTAAATAAAGAAAATACGTTCATTACCTGGATGACAAAATAATCTGTACACAAAACTCCAATGACACACAATTTGCCCATGTAACAAACTTGCACATGTACCCCCTAAACCAAAAATAGAAGTTGGATAGGAAAAAGAAAGAGGTGTGGGAAAAGACCCCATTGTGACACATACGTGGCCTAGATAACAGTGGAGATTCACTCACAGTTGATGCTTATTACCTAGACAAGGAGGACAATGGCCCCTCTTCCTTTCTGTATTCTTTATAAAGGGAGTAGGCCTTGTGAGAGGTTAAACCACCAATCAGGATTTGAAATCTGCTATTCATTTGCCTTCTACTTTAAATCTAAAGTTTTGTCACAGTCAATATTTAGAGTCTCTGACATCACTGGGATCAGAATGGAGATACTAGAATCTGTTTTGTGGTATCCTAAATTCACTGAATTAGTATTTATTGTAGGACTCCCATAAGGTGTGAGTCTTTACAAATAAAGGTAGGGAATGCCCTTTATTCGTAAGGGCAAATAAGTTCCTCCTTCTCCTGTCAAGGGGATGCGAAAACCTCCTTGCACATTTTTTCTTTTCTTTTTTTCTCTTTGCAGAATGAGTGTTCTGAGAAAGAACAAAACTCTTTTCTGACAACTCTTATAAAATGCTTTTGTGCTTGATTCTCCAACAGCTAAGAATTGGGCACACAATTCTCCATTCATTTCTCAAGTGTCAAGAGAGAATTGAGTTTAAAGGCTCCAATTCCCTTGCAGGTTACACTGTCTATCTGGATGAATTAGTATTCAGCATAGCTTTGGGAAAATCTCAGATGATTTGCAGGTTTGCAAATTGTTCAAACTCATAATGAAATTTCAGGCTGAGGAAATCACTAAACAGTTCATGGTATGAGTTTTTCCCTCTGAGGTCTGGATGTCTTAGATCAATTCACTCCTCTACCTTCATTGCCCCATCCATGCCAGACAGCCCAGGGCTGCTTGAGAAAGTCACACACACCTGTCACCACTGAGGTTATTCTCCTACCCCCATGTCCTTCCCTGCTCAGCAAAGCAGCCCACTCTCCATCCATTTTCATTCTTCATTTTCTGATCCTGTAGGATGTGTTCCTCTTCTTATCCAGGGCTATGTTTAGAATTTGGTCCCCCTCTATGCCCTCAAGCACCTCAAACCGGCAATTATTTATATCCTATTTATATCCTATTGCTTCAATTCTCTCTCTTCTCTAAAGTTTTCCCATCAGAATATAAATATTTCAAGTCTTCTCCATTATTTATATATATTTATACACACACACACACACACACACACACACACACACACACACACACACACAGCTTTACCCAACTTTATGAACCTCCAGCTTTTTCTTTTCTTTGCAGCCAGGCTTTTTGTCCTTTCACTCATTCCTCCTTCCGGTGCATCCTGAATTCCACTTGGAACTGTCCACCAGGACTACCTTCCCAAGGACACAAAGGTCCTCCTTTTGGCCAAATTGAACTGGCACATTCTAGTCCTTTTCTTGTTTGATTTTTCTGAAGCATTGATACAGTTAACCACCACCTACATCTTGAAACTCTGTATGTCCTTAGCTTCTCTACCCTCATTCCTTTTATGCTTCCCTTCCTTGTGCCAGTCCTTTAATTGTTAGTATATGCTAGGATCTCATCCTTGGACTCTATTTATTCAGGTCACTGCTCCTGGAAGATAACTCTATAGATTCTCAAATCTATATCTATAGATTTTGGAAGCCATGTGGCTGATGTTACCACTTGGATATCCTGTAGGTATTTAAATTCAACATGTCCAAAGCCAAACTTCTATCTCACCCTTACCACAACCCATCTCTAGGAATAGAAATTATGGTCCAAGTCACTTAAACCTGAAAACTTGGCATTGACTTAGACTTATTTTCCTCATTCACTCTCCCTCATTCAGTCAATCCTTAAGATAATGCCATTTCTACCCTTTAAATGTGGCCTCTCCTTTATTCATTGTACTGCTGCCTTAGTTAAGGCACTCAAAATTCCTCATTACTGCATTGCTCCCAGTTGTTTTCCCAAAATCTAGCTTCCCATTATTTCAAGGCCAACTCTTGAGCATGGCATATTGGTATATAAAGGCCTACATGATTTGACACTTGCCAAACTCTCCAGCCTGGTCTCTCATGGGTTTTCCATGTGGACTTAACTGTGGTCATAGCATCCTGCTAGAAGTTCCTTAAAAACACCAAATTATTTCACAGTTCCTTATTTCATATGCTATTCCCTTTGCTACTTATCTTTTAAGGCTTAGCACAGAGAGCTTCCTAACACATATTACTCAGGAAATGTTAGCAATCACTATTGTTATTTTTGTTGTCATGTCTCCCTTCAGGGTCTAAGGCTGTTTGGTACTCCTCCTCTGTTTTCATAGTAAACTTGTAACATAGCCTTAATCATACTATATCATAGTTGGCTACTTGTTTTTCTCGTCACCAAATTCTGCATTTTACTTTTCTCACTTACATTACCTTCCTGGACCCTAAAAGCATTCAGGTTTGCTATTTCTGTTTAAAATAACAAAGACCATCAACAAATTTCCAATGAAACTACAGTTGTGGTGGGGATGATGATGATGATGATGATGATAGCTACATTTATTGAATTCTATGTCCTAGGCACTTGCTAAATATTTTTAAATATTTTCCATTATAATCTTATTACTGATCTCATTTAATGGGTAAGGAAACTAACACTGAGAGAGGTAAGTACCTTGGCCAATTCCTATAAGTTATGAGTGGTGGAGCCAGGATTTAAGCACATAGAGTAGTATTCCAGAGACCAAAAAATAGAGAAATTATTATCTATGTCCTGATACTAACCTTATTCCTATTACTCTGTGAGATAGAGAGCCTGGAAAGTCAATTCAAAATATTTGTTACATATCTACTTTATGTTGGATTGAATTAGGTCTTTGAATAAAACATAGCTCTTCTCTGAACTTTATCTCCTACAAAGGGAAATAAGATGTGAACATCCCTAAATAGCTAGGCAAAATATTATAAATGCTAAAATGTACAACTTCTATAAAAATGGAAAAAGAGAAAGTTTAAACTGGTTGAGGAAAACTCAGGAAAGTCATCTTGGAGGAGGCAGCATTTGATATGTGCCTGAACAGTTGAGTACCAATGCATGAAGATGCTAGAGGGATTGAAGAGTACATGAGATTTGAAGGGTACTTGTAAGGAATGGAACAACCACCTCTTATTACTCTGCTTTATGGCAAAGGAGTAAGTCGAAGGCAAGAGGCCTTGATAGTGCTTTCTCCCTACACAGAGGGGAAGAGTATAGTCCCTCATGACTCAGAATCCCTTGGTTGCTGCCATGCAGGCATCTATGGAATCACAAAAGTGAGGCCCAGGAAACTTTAAACTAACATATGCTTCCCTCCCAGAATTCAGTCTATTTCCATATTAGTCGGTGCCTTCTGTCCATACCCATTTCTGTGTGCAATGTGTTGAGTCTTTTGAGTGGTAGCTTAACAGCCCGGGAGAGAACTGAGGTATACTGAGGCTTCATATATGAACACAGTATGGTTCTATTCTTGAAAAGGTTGCCAGTGTCCTTTTCCAAAACTATGGAGTTGTGCTGCTCCTGTCTAGAAAGCATCTCAGTGAACTTGACCTTGACCCCTCTGCTGTATGAACTTCTCAGAAGATTGCAGATACTTTTATTCCATGAGTCTATTCCCCCTTTTTTTGTTCAGTCAAGTGGGTAACTATTTTGTGGATATATTTTCTTAGGGCAAATTCCTAATGACAATAGACAACATGAAGTTGGTAGTGGCCAACTCTGTGACATTGCTACTTGATAAATATATCAACCTTAGGCTCTCTTCTTTTTGTTTATGAGTACACAAAAACCATTTTGAAATGCCTGACTTGCTAGTTTTTGATGCCTTCTATATGGAATACGCTTAATAAATTACATTTGTGATTTAGTATATGTGATTCAGTATATACAATGCAAATATGTATGTGATTGTAACCCCCATTTTTTAGTCCTACTCTCTATCAAGAATAAGAAGCTTAAAGGCCCCTATAACTAACACAAAATTCAATGGCCTGTATAGTGTAAGGAATGCTAGCAGCTACAACAAGCAATCCCATCTCAGTGGCTTAACAAAATAAACATTTAGTTCTTGCTCATTTTATAGGCCTGTGGGGAACAGTTTGTGGGAGGGGTTTGGGGAGGAATATTGTGTGCTGCCCAGGTATTCAGGTATCCAGACTTCTATCTACTGACATGGCTGTGCTCAAGGTCTCAGAGCCTTGAAGTTCTCCAATGCAACCTCTGCAACTGGTTGGCCAGACAAGCAGAGTGAGAGAGAGAGAGAGAGAGAAACAGAGAAAACATGGAAGTATACAAGAGAGGTTTCTGAAAGTACCACACAAGACTTCTGTCCAAATTCCATTGGCTAGAACAAGTTACGTGTTATGTGGCCCTAACTAAGTGCAAGGGGAGCCAGGAAATATTGCTTTCCTATGTATCCAGGAGAAAAATAAAATGATTTGTTGAACGTACAGCATTGTCTCTATCACAGCCTTTATCCCCTTCATTATTCCACTTATTTCTAGTATTTTGAAAGTTTCAAGGTCTCCCCCAACCCTCAGATGTCAAGAGGGCCTCCTAGTAGATTGATGGAGAGAGTTGGGGATACATAAATAATGTGGTCTTCCCAACTTTACACTACCCTCTTTTTCCTGGATCATGGCTTTCTGCAGCTGCTTCTCATTTAGTTCAGTTCAAAAACATTGATTGAAGTCCTACCATGAACCAAGCACTGTTGTAGGATCTGGGGAGTCAATGATGCACAAGACAGTCTCTGCCCTCAAGTTGCTGAGTCTAGTGGGGTCCTCTCCTACTGTGGCATGTTCTTTCATTGACTCCTAAAGGCTTTCTCCAGTGCTTTTCTCCCTCCCAAATTTCTCCCGGGTTCTTCAGAGAGAGAGATCATATTCCCCTTTCCACACCAACTCCAGACAGCAACTCTCAGCAGAAGCCCTACTGGTCCTTACAGGAATACTCTGTCTTTCCAAAAACCTTCTTTGAACACCCTAGAATTAATTTTGAGGGATAAGTCTAGAAAACATAACCCAGGGCCATATTTCTGCTTATTATTAAGGTCCTCTTTAGATTATGTCCTCAGGCATGGCACAAATTCACTGATGTTCTGTGGTGCAAGGTGAACTCTCATCCTCTCCAAGTGGATTGGTTGTCTTAAGGGTCACAGTGCAGGTCATTATACACCTCTGGAGGAAGTCTGTTCTCCAGCAATGAGAAAAATTAGTAGTAGGATCAAATTCCCCTTCACAGGGGAATTTATTCAATTGGGTCCTGGAAACAGCCATTGGTATCCCATGATTCTCCAAGAGAGACATGCAAATGGAATTCTATAATAACCTGACATTGTATGTGTGTGTGTTCACACACACACCCCCCCACACACACATATATACACAGACATGTGTATAAAATTAAATTTAGAAAGCCATTTTGTGGAAGAGACTGATTTAGGCCTGTAAAATAAAAGTTTAATTTAACAGAGCAACCCGGTATTTTTTTAACCAAGTTTTTAAAGCATTCAAGATGCTAAATTTTCCAAGATGAATTTTCTGGAAGAAGTCCCAAACTCCTTTCTCTCTTTTTTTGAAGAGGGGGGTGCATGAAGTCTCACTCTGTCACCCACCACCCAGGCTGGAGTGCAGTGGCGCGATCTCAGCTCACTGCAACCTCCGCCTCCCAGGTTCAAGGGATTCTCTTGCCTCAGCCTCCTGAGTAGCTGGAACTGCAGGTGCACACCACCAAACCTGGCTAATTTTTGTATTTTTAGTAGAAACAGGGTTTCACCATGTTGGCCAGGCTGGTCTCGAACTCCTAACCTCAGGTGATCCATCTACCTTGGCCTCCCAAAATGCTGAGATTACAGGCGTGATATAATCATGGCCCCAAAACTCCCTTTCTGATCACATCCTATCAGGCTTAGAAGGGGCAGGTATTTTCTTTTGGTGGGTTCAACTCCATCTTTGTTTATTTTGATCATAGTAAAAATTCTTAAAACACGTTTTTGTTTTTTGTTTTTTGTTTTTTTCTGACTACGTGGTTTCTCCTAGTGCTAAATTCTCACCATGCTCGGAATGTTGTAGAGCAAAGCAGCTCTAGTTATGCTCAAGAAAAGGATCAAAGAAGGGAAAATATATTGATGAGCACAATAATTCAAAACTTCTGAAAATGCTGTTCCTAAGTGTGCTGGGACTTTCTGGGCATGTCTCTGAGAAATGGATATTTTGGATCTTGCTTTTAGCATACACAGGAAACCAATCTCCAGGGAGTTCTTCCATATAATTTCTTTATACATATAATTTCCTCTTTAAAAATTCCTAACGTACCTTCCTCAACAGTAACATAGATTTTTCTAGAGTTAGAAAATTATGGGAAATAGAGTAAACAGCTATCTCAAGTGTGTTTACTTGTCTAGTCCCCTGACATTAACTAGTTATGTACCTCTAACACCAAGGCAACCACGTTATTGATTTAATGATAAGCTGTACAGCAGTGAAATCACATTGTTTCTTCATAGACACAGAGAAAGCAGAAGCATAGCTACTGTTGTCAAGGAGATTAAAATCTAGATGCGAACACTAAAAGTGGGAACCCCAACTGGAGATAAATTTCCATGAGAGGCAGCCTTATTCACTGCTGAATCTCTAGTGCCTTGAGTAGTATCTGGAATATGATACAGTTCTCCAGAATTATTTGTTAAATGAATGGAGATCCAACAGCATAGAGCAATATACCAAGTATTAAAACTGTAAGCATGGCAGGAGTTCACTGAGAAAAGGGAAGACTTTATGAAGACAGTGGAGTTGAGCAGAGCCATGGAACTGTAGACTTCCAATAGGTGGAGGAGAGAGGAGTGGGCAAACCAGGCAAAGAGGGATGAGAGAAGTAACAGAGGAGGTTATGAACATGTTGCAGTGGGAAAGTGGGCTTGGCTCTGGTCAGAGGAATCATGCAGTGGATTAATAGAATCCAGGCAGGTCAGGGATAGGGGTAAGGACTTAGATATCCATCTGGGTGTGTGTCCTAGCTTCGTCATTTATTCAATAGCTGAATAAATCATCTCTTTTAGTCTCATTTAACATCTAAATTTGAGAATAATACATAGAACATATATTTTTTTTAAAATTCAAGAAGAAATTATAGGTTAAAATGGTAAACTTGAGGAACTTTTTTAAAAATGGTATTATCATTGTTATTATTTATGACAACAGTGTTCTGGTTGGCCTTTTGAGTGTGGTGTTCTTCGTGGGAAAATAGCTGATATAATGGCCCCCACATGTATGCCTGGGAAGAAATAGGTTAAAAAATGAAATCTAGTGATTGATTGTTTATTGGATAATTTCAAAATGGTACTAGTGAAAAAATTATTTTAGTATTCCTAAGTATTAGAAATGATTTTACAGTTAAATTTGTATGATTAATTTAAATTATTATATATTATATACAGTCGTTTCACAAAATTGTTATGTGGGAAGTAAAGATCTATTCAGTCACTGAGTTAGCAAAGGCACTTGATTAGAATAATATTCAACCACGTTTGTATTGTCAGGAAATGTTAGAGAAAGCTTTATTGTTGTTAATGACTCTTGGCATATATCCTACTCATCCTTAAAGAACTTGACAAACATTGATTTAAACCTCTTTTCAAATATATTCCAAAACTAAAGTCATTGTTTCTGAGCATGCCATGAAAGATAAAGTAACATTTGCTGGTTCTCATATTTAAAAAAAACTGTTGAAGAAGCAGAAGTGGAAACTGCATATTCATAGAGTAATGATAGTTTGGGAGATGATGGTGTCGACTTAAAACAAATTCGGTAGTATGTTCTGCCCACGATTGATCAAATTATGGTCAATTGTACAGACAGATTCAGCAAATATATAGTACTTCTACAGTACTATATATATATCTAAAGAGAAGATATACTATATATGTAGAAGATATACTCTCTCTCTCTCCCTCTCTCTCTTTCCTGATAGCTTTCCTACTCTGAGTTTAAAACAGACATCACTAATCAATCACACATTCTTTCCAACTGAGTCTTTTTCTTTCTTTCTTTCTTTCTTTCTTTTTTTTTTTTTTTTTTTTTTGCCTTTTGACCAGGAAAAGGAATCCAACTGAGTTTTGATTTGGCCATTATGTCTCTTTGAGATATAGGGCTGTAAGTAGCCAATACCAGTAGATCAGAGTTGGCATAGGCAAAATGGAACCTACTTACTATCCTAGAATCAAGGATGGTTCTACGAAAGTTTCAAAGAGCCTCCCTTATCATTAATGACTGCAAATATATAAGTGCATATAATTAACAATACAAAAATGCAGGACTTAAATGACAATAATGTCTCAGTCTCCCTTCCCACGTGTTGCTTTCTTCATTTATTTGGCCCTTCGTTTTTATTCTTTAGATTGGTGGCTCTCTCTCTCTCTCTCTCTCTCTCTCTCTCTCTCTATCTCTATGTCTATCTCTCTCTCTCTCTCTCTCTCTCCTGATAGCTCACCTTATGTTAAGTGCTAAAGAGAAAATATATAAAACCTGCCTGCTGCTTTGAAAGAGCATGCAATATGGTACAGTTAGGGAGATAAGATCTAGCTGTGAGAACCAGTCAAATCCTGCTTCTTTTTAAAATGAATGTGATTACTTAGTTTTTTGTTTGTTTTGGAAATAAAAATGCACTCAAACTGAAAAAAAGGAAAATGGATGTATTTCTTCCTGGGTTTGCAAAGTCACTTCTCATTTCAAAGAAAGCTGCTCAGTAATTTCTTATGGGCTCAATTCTGAAAGAAGCTCTTAGAAACCAAAGTACCTAATTACTAAGTCACCCTCATCCAACCATCACTACTGTTTGGGTTACACTGCCCTTTTCCAGAAGTAGAGAGAGGAATAGGGGAGAGGATCTGTGATGGGAAAAGAGTGAGGATCAGAGTGATTGTATATGTTGCTGTTTCTCGCTATTCAACAGGCAATTGAAGGCGGCTGATTTGCAACTTTGGCAATAGTGCCTTTTCACTTAGCTTCTTTTACTCACGGTTTCAAGGATTCAGATCTGGTGTTTTGATTAGCAACATGGTCCAAAAGCCCTGAGTTCAGGTATTAGCTGTGTAATTTTAGCCAAGTTCTTAACCTATCTACATGTCAGTAAAATGACATTACTGACATTTCTCATCTGTAAAATGAAGAGATTAAAAACAGTGTCACTGCGGGAATTATGGTGCACTAAAGCATCCAGCACTATGCCCAGACTTTGCATAGGTGGGCTGAAAAAATATTGTCTAGTATTATCACTGGTGATGCTTAGTTGACTATTAGTTTCCTTTTGCCACTGTAAGAAATCACCACAAAGTTGATGACTTAAAACAACAACAACAAAAAAATGTGTCTTTTTTATGTTCTAGAGGTCAAAAGTCAGAAATCTGCTTCACTGGGCTAAAGTTAAGGTGTTAGTAGAGATGGTTCCTTATGGAGTGTCTTAGGGGAGAATCTATTTCCTTGCCTTCTAGTGCCTTGTGGCCCCTTCTTCCATCTTCAAAGTGTATCACTCCAATCATCTCTGCTTCCATCATTGCATTGTCTTCTTCTCCAGCTGCCTCCTAGGTTCCTTTTGTAAGGACCATTATGATTACATTGGACCCACCCAGATAACTCCGGATAATCACCCATCTTAAAATCCTTAATTTAAGCACACCTGCAAAGTTCCTTTTTGCCATATGAGGAAAAGCTAACACTCATGGGCCCTAGGAATTAGGATGTGGCCGGCCATCTTTGAGGAACATTATTCAGCTTACCACATTGAATAATCAGAGGATTCAACATCATTGAGACAATCTGCTTCATAGTGCTATAACACAGAGTGGTGACTGCGAACCTTGAGGCCATGAGGGTTTCAGATGCTAATCCAACAAATCACTTTAGAAAACTAGCATTTTTTAAACTCTAGGGTTATTTCTGTAACACCCATCTTTCCTTCCACTCCTATCTTATCTCTACTTGCTCAGGAAGAAAGATGAAATTTGATAAAGCAGAATAAAAGAGCATAATCCTAAAACTCAGATAGACCTGAGTTCATATTCCAACTCTGCAACCTGATGGCTGGCTGGGTTACCGTGGGAAAATTACATGATTGTATTGGGTGCATTCCTCAAAAGCATTCCCTGAGACAAAGATTTGAGACAGGAGTTTATCTGAAAGATGACCCGAGGAAAGATGGATGGAAAGTGAGGAAATGAGTCAGAGAATGGAAAGAAGCTAATAAACAGTATATTATCAAGCAGGTTACTCCTGTGGACCACTGAGTGACCTGTGGGAGGTCACAGGGAGACAGTGTAGAACATCAGAGGTATCTTACCTATGGAAAAGAAGCTTTCACCATTGGCTGAGGACTGATCGCTGGCACATTATCTTCGGCACTTCCAGGCTGCTCCTGAAGCAAGCTGAGGAAGCTCTGGGAAGACTGCATAGGATGGCCTAGATTTGTGAGAAACGCTGAGTGCTACATTGGTTGCAAATGGGTTACTAGAAAGGCCTCTCTGAACTTCAAGGATGATAGGACTCAACTTGCAGGGATTTTCTGAGAATTAGTGATCACGTACTAAAGCACCTACTAGTATGCATGGCACATAATAATCGCTCAATAACTGGTAGCTTCTAAATAATGATCATATCAAAGGTTTCCCTTTGGTTTCTGCTTATGAAATTAGTTTGCATATGAGAAGATCACTTGACATTTTTGTGCCCCAGTCATTTTTTAATCTCTAAAATCAGGGAGGAGAGTAAACTAAACCATCCCAAAGCATATTCTTAGGACTAATAATCTGAGTCGTCATGGCTTAGTTTCTCATGTCCTCTGGCACTATAATTTCCCTCTGGCTTCTATGCTGATGATTGTGAACTGACCTCAGCTGATTTGGTCATGTGTGACTATTAGGATCTTTTTGGTAAATCATAGTAGCCCCTGATGAAGTTTCGAGGTAAGAGTTGCCTACTCAACTGACAACTTCACTACTAGATTATAATGAACAGAAATCCCAGACAAATACTGTCACATATAAAACATCCATCAAGTAAACATTTATTAGCAAGTAAACACTGAGTTACACACACACAATTTATATGACTTGTTTTGTAAACCTGAGCATGTGTCAGCTATGTATTTTTAGGTGCTCTGACCCCCATCTTGCACAAAATATTCCCTGAAGGCCGTCACAAAGATTCCAGGGTCAGGGATTCATCACTCTTTGGCTAGCATCAGGGATCTAGAATCCCTCAGTGTTCCTGGCTGGGCATAGGACTTTTTAGAGATTTAGCCTAGGCCATCATCCCTAAGGGTAAAGGCTACAGGACTAATTGGATTCTTGTGCCCTTGCGAAGCAGGTGTGGGGAGTGTTTCTAAAATATTTCTGCCAATCCACATGTAATGAATACTTTTAATTTCACTAATGAGAGCCTTTTTCTAACATTCACCAGTCTACATAACAAACTACCAATTTCATCAACAGAAAACCCGTTTCTGACTTTCAGTATGTTAATTAGCAAAGCATTGCTTGTGGGTTGAGATACAGGTAACAAAAACTTGTGGTAACTAATTGAAAAGACCATCCCCCCACTGTGCTTTCTTGATTAGCATGCAGACAGCTCTCAGGTTATAGCTTAACCTAAGTAATGGCCACATGGTATCACACAGCACATGCTGAAGTTTGGGGATTTTTTAGATTATAGTAAAATAGACATAAAATTCCACCCAGCCCTTGACAACCACCATTCTACTTTCTGCCTCTGAATATGACAACTCTGGATACCTCATCTAAGTGGAATCGTACAATATGTGTCCTTTTGTGACTGGCTTATTTCACTTAGCATAATGTCTTCAGGGTTTATCCAGGTTGTAGCATGTGTCAGAATTTCATTTCTTTTTTAAGGCTAAATAATATTCCATTGTATGTGTATACCACGTTTTGTCTGGTTTTTTTATTCATCAGTGGACATTTGAATTGTTTCTACCTTTTGGTTTTTGTGAATAATGTTGCTATAAACATTGATATACAAATAAATGCCAAAAGTACATACATTACAGATATAACAATCTGCTCCTTTTACTAGGAAACTAAGGAATATGCAAAATGTTGCTTAATCCTTAGTATTATTGCAGTCCAGTAAAACACTTGTAGCTTCTTAGTACCTTAGTATATCTAAAAGCAATGGCCACGTGGATCTTCAAAATAAGATTTTATCAGGAAAC
This sequence comes from Macaca fascicularis, assembly GCF_037993035.2. Taxonomy (NCBI): domain Eukaryota; kingdom Metazoa; phylum Chordata; class Mammalia; order Primates; family Cercopithecidae; genus Macaca; species Macaca fascicularis. The sequence goes on from NC_088382.1 coordinate 106,774,015, forward strand.
AATTTGAAACTCTTTATTTGTTATCATAAGCCTGATTTCATATTTCATTCCCCAAATAGCTTTTAAAAATATTATTGACCTTATAGTCATTTAATTTCCTATATAGTATTTTCATTCTGCAAAAATCAGTTAAATTTCTACAGCTATTTGGTAATTCTGCTTGGTTTCTAGGATGCAGTTGCATAAAACATTATATTCTGTGACCTCAACCTCTTCATCTGTGAACACTGAAATGGGCCTTCATCTTCCTCTCCATTGGGAGGTCCCAATACTTGACAGAATTTTAATAACTTCCCTCTGTAAGACCATGAAAGTGGATAGCGTCTGCTCTGAATCCTGATGATGGACACAAATGAATCAGGTGGATTACATATCAGTAGAGATTGGAGGGTTTGGATTTTGTGCAGGGTGGATTGTTTATTTCCTTAATTTATATGTGTGAATGAATGTGTTTGTAAAATCAGGAAAACCCAGGACCAGGCACTGTTCTTACCTACAAGTATGCTGTCAGAAAGCCCCTGCCCAGACTTCTAGATCTTTCCTTAACATGCTAGGAAAGAAGTGTGTTTCCTGAGTGATGAGTTCCTGGGTTCTGACCCTATCTCTGCAAGTGATAGACTGCAATTCTTGGGTAAGTTGACCTTGGACCTTGATCATACATCTATTAACACATTTTTATTGAGCACCTACTATGTGTCAGGTACTCTGAGGAAACAGTGTTCCCTGTTCTTGCAGCATTGAGTCTAGAGCTGCTCCTTGGGAGCCAATAGCCACATGTGACTGTCTAAATTAAAATATGTTTAAGTTTAGATGAATGAAAATTAGGTAAAACTTAAAATTAAATTCTTCAGTTGCACTAGCCACATTTCAAGGACTAGACATCCAAATGGAGATGTCGGGTAGAGAGTATGATGCTAAGAAAGAGAAGAAGGCTGCAGAAATCATTTGCGAATCATCAGCAGGAGACCTTGGGCCAGATGGATCACAAGTGAGTGAGCATACAGAAGAGAAGATGTACAAGGACTGAGTTCCATCATGAAGAGCTTGGGGATAAAAAAGTTCCTGGCAGTTCCATCATGAAGAGCTTGGGGATAAAAAAGTTCCTGGCAGTTCCATCATGAAGAGCTTGGGGATAAAAAAGAGAGAATCAGCAAAGAGCTGAGAAAGAGAAGCCAGTATAGGAAGAAAATGAAAGAGTGTGGAATACTAGAAGCCAGTGAAAAAGTGTATTGAGATAGAGGGAGTGATTCTCGTGTCACATGCTGCAGGAATATAAACTAAAATGAGGATAGAAAACCAATCATTGGGTTTAGTATTTTGGTGACCTTGACAAGAACAATTCTTTTAGAAGGTGAAGAGCAAAAGCCAAACAGGAAATAACAGAAGGGGAGGAATGGGAGCTACTGACTCTAGTAGCAGAAATTTGCTACAAAGGATCTTTTTTCAAAAAGGCTTAATAGGTAGTGTACCCCTAACATTTATGGGATCCAAGCCAAATGGAGGCCTACATGCAATATTTGTAAATAGGTAAAAGTTATTTTTCAAGCTAACTAACTATTATACAAATATGTGCTTTGCATTATATTGACAAATATAACTTCGTAAGAATCTGGAAAAGCAGATTCCAATTTAGAATTCTTGGACTTTGGAGTTCTGTTCTATAACTTGGTGGCACAGGGAAAGAGCCTGTGGCCTACATGCCTTGGCTTTCAAACCCCAGCTCCATCCCATACTCTGAAGGGTGTACTTGTGAGGGGCCTGCGTGCCCTGGCCTGCATATCCCAGCCCTGTCCACACTTCTTCAAACAATGATCCCCTGAGTATCTCTTGAGTCTAGGAGTGTGTAAATTAGCAGGTCCACCCTAAGGAAGACAGACCCAGAGAAGAGGACTATGAACACCCTGTAAAGGGCTAAGGACCATGTGGGCAGAGAATTCTGAGGTGCAGAGTACCCACGATCTAGATGGCAGGAAGCATCAGCTCTGACTAAGCACTTCTCCTTGGCCTAGCAATTGCTCACCCAGAGAGAGATGTATGGCTGGAGAAGGCACAGAGACCTTTAAGGCACAGAGCCAAGGGCAGCCCTCTGAGTTGGTGGGGAAGTGGGGCAAAGAAAAAGATTTTTAAGATAAGAGAAATAACACGTTTGCTCATGAGAACAATCCAGTAGAGTGGGAAATAGATGGTGTGGAGAAGAAAAGGATAGCCAAAGCCATTATTTGTGCAGCCAAAGGGAAGAGGCTGTGGTGTGCAGGTGTGGAAATGGGCTTTGGATAGAAGCTTGAACAGTTCCTCTACAGCAGCAAACGAGAAGGCAGAGCATGTGGGTGCTGATGCAGGTGAGGAAGTGGATGTGTTGGTGGGATGATGTAGAAGTTCCCTTCTGATTAATCAGCACGTGTTTCCGGAAGATTTCTGATTAAGAGTGCCTTGCCCATGCTGTTTCAGGTCAAAGTTGACTATTTTTGTTAACTTAATTTCTATGTAAGTCTCATTAATAACGCACTGTTTTTAAGTATATTAAGTAATAATACTCCACGTTATATAGCTCTTTCACCTGCACAGTTTCTCCATGAGGAAACTGAGGCACAGAGAGACAATCATCTGTCAAGGGACGCATAACAACGCTGCTGCCATTTTCTTCTGACTCATGATATAACAGGCAGCTCCCACTGGCCTTTTGAATGTTTTTTCTTGATTTAGGAGTCTGGGGGGTTCCAAATAAGAAATTTTATTTTTAAAGGCTTGATGGGATTATGTCAATTTTAAAAATCAATAAAAGAACTAGAAAGATGAATAAGAAGAATACAACTCCTTTCTTCTCATAAATTTTATTTTTTAAGTGTCGAAACACACAATTTCTTTTCAGATAGTGAAACCTATGATATTTTGTGCCCTTTGCCTACTGCAATCGCTTTCTGAATAGTCAAGCGATTTCAACGATTACCTCTGAGCACCCAAATCCTGCCTGGTTGGAAGGAAAGCACCGGGGAGGGGATGGTGAGATGAGGCACTAAAGTAAAGCTCCTCGTTTGTAAAATGTGAATGAAAACCACTTTTGTGTTACTCATAGAGACTGAATTGAAATCAACTTTAAAACATATTTTGAAGAATTTTCAGCTTCATAGAATTAAAGTGGTTAATTATAGCCAATAACATAAGAGAAGGAGAAGCTTGTTGAGTAGGGATTCTCCACATTTTCTCAAGGATTTCAACCTTTGGCTCACTCTTCCTCCATACCCATATTCTGCCATGATCCTTAGTGACTCCAGCTTCCAACACCAAATGTCATCATCGTTCAGCTTATCCATCAGCGTAGCTTGTAACTCATCAGCATTCAGACATGCTCTCCTTCAAACATCTTGAGCATTAAAATTACCTCAGCTGATCCACATTGCCTCATACTTACCAACTTTCTTGTACCTCCTGAACCTACTTCTCTTCTTCCTGACTTCCAGACCCTTGATCCTTCCCTACCCTTCACTGGCCCTGCTCCATCCCGTTCCTGCTTCTAGCCATGATCCATATCAAAGGTGTTCTTAATAGCTACAGTGCACTTTCATTCTCCATGCTCTGCTAGTTTCCAGCATTGGCAATGATCTCTACTATTGGTCTATGCCATACAACTCAGAATTTTTTCATTCATCTCAGGCACACCCCGTTTCAGATTCTCTATAGTGCTGTGTTCTGAACCCTTAACATGCTCTTCAGACCACAGTTCTACCTCCATGTCACTTTCACTGAAGATCCTTTCTCCACTATGCTGACATTGGAGGACATCTGTCAGGGGCTCTCATTCTTTTCTTCCCCTCACCCTTCACAGCTTTTCCCAGCCCTCCATCTTCCTTCCTGACCCAGAAGGTTCCCCTCTTTCTAAGAGTGAGCCATCCAGGTCTACCAGAACCGTGCTCTGTGAATGATCTCTCTTCAATGTCTCTTCCTCAGTGATTCCCCCTTTGGCCTACAAACATGCTACACACAAATGATTTTTTTTTTTTTTCAGTTACCTAGGCTTTTCAGACTCCTTGAATGATTATTCCCCTTCTCTTTCTTAGTGAATCCTATGGAATATGTAGTCAGTGCTTTTGGCTCCTACTGCCTTACTCACTGTTTTATGACCTCTGCCTCCCTTTCTGACTTTACCTCCATTCCCCACATGACGCGTCCTCAGGCCAGTACACGTCCCCAGCTCCCTACCTTCTATCTCCATTTCTTCCTCCTCCTTTGCCTTTCCCCCCAACAATTCTTTAAGGATCATTCTCCATGGAGTCTTCTTGAGGCAGAACTTCTACAAAGCCATGCTGTCTTTCTTATTTTTTTTTCTATTTTTACTGAGATACAGTTGACGTATGGTAAAATGCACCCAGCTTGATGAGTTTGGATAATTATGTAACCCGGGTGACCACCACCCAAATCAAGAAAGAACATTTCCAGCACCCCAGACATTTCCCGATTCTACTTTCCAGTCAAATGCCAACTTCACCAAGAGACAACACTATTCTGATTTCTATCACCAGAGATTAGTTTTTCCTGTGCTTGAACTGCATATAAATGGACTCACACGCCGGTATTGTATCATATTTAGCACTGCATACTGTTTCTGAGTTTCACCCATGCTGTTGGATTTATCAGTAATTTATTCTTTTTGATTGCTGAGTACTATTCCAATATATAGATACACCAGTTTGTTTATCCATTTTCCTGTTAAATGCACATTTAACTTTTTTTTCAGTTTTTGGCATTTATAAGTAGAGCTACTATGTACATACTTATCCAAGTGTACAAGTTTTATTTTCTTTCTTTGGAAAATATCTAGGAGTGGGATTGCTGGGTCACAGGTTAAATATATGTTTAACTTTCTAAGAAGCTGTCAAACTATTTTCCAAAGTGGTTTTTACCCCTTTTCATTCTTCACATCCCACCAGCAGTGTGCATGGAGTCTGGTTACTCCACGTCCATCCCCTACTTCTGTGTCCTCCTTCTTGGCTGTTTTTGGCATCATTGCCTGTATTCTTAGAGCATCTTATCTTATCTCCCCTCTACTTGAGCTTCTGAGGGACTGCAGTTGTGCCTTCATTATCTCTGCACCCCCACATTCTAGCCTTCCTTAAAGCTCTAAATCTGTACAGAATAGGATAATATGGAACCCAGCGAAGGAGCCAGGGATTTGGGAGTTCTGTACAGACAGCCAAGTGGCCCAACCAAATCAATATGATCCCACTCACCCAGCAGTGTATTACAGTATTGCAGCTTGAATGTGGGGCTCCCGCGGCCATTTGTCACAGTCTTCAGGAAAGGCTTTTTATCACATTCATAGCGGCAAGTGATACAAATTATTGGATTTCTTTTCCAACATAAAAAATAGCTATTTGCAGCCTTTTGAAGCTGCATAAATGAGCCATTGATCTTACCTGTGGAACACCACAGGGTATTTTTGTCCGTCCTAACTTCCAATATTCTATGACAGGAGCCCACCCCTCCAGCCAGGCTGGTCTAATTATTATTCCCTGGGTGTGCCTCATCTGTATCCTCCTCCATACCTTTTCCCACAGTGTAGGGAACATTCTTAGTGGAAATGTCCTCCCTTTTTCGTCTCCTAGAAGCTATCTTCAAGACCTGGCACAAATGCCAGTATGTCTATGAAGCCTTCCCAGCTGCATCATCCTGTAGTAACTCTTCTCTCCCATGAATTATTACAACCTTCCCAGGATGAGATGATGGCATCCATCATAGCTTCCAGGACTTCTAAATAGAAAGAGGCATCTGAGGACAGAAGAGAGCTCCCTAAATGACAAGTGTACCCCAGATGTCTGTGGCCATGTCCCAGAGGGCCAGCTGTAATGCAGGAACTCTCTTTTGATGTCCCTTGCTCACAACGAGCCATTCCACTTCTAGTCAGGACTATCTGCCTCCTACTACCATCTTGAAGCAATAAATTGCTTCAGACCGTGTTTCATCACTTACCAGTCAGTCAAAGCTTGGGTTGCATTCAAGAGCACATGTTAGAGCATTCTGTCTGCTGAGTGTATGGGAAGGCACAGAGCAACATGGCCCTGCCTCATGTCGTCAGTGCAGGATGCTGATTTCCAAGGGGGACAAGAAACATTCAGCTTACATTTGGTAAATATCTTGAACAAAACAAGAGGAGTCTAACAACCCTCCAGGTTTTCTTTTCTTTTGTTCTCTCTCACTCTCTCTCAAAACAAACCAGCGCCTGGTCTGTTTCTTCATATGCTCTGGGATATCTTCCTGAAGAACAGCCTGAAAAGCAGAGTCTTCTCTTGCCATTGTCCACACTGGACTCCAGGAAATCCTTCATCTTTAACCCTGGAAAATGGCAGCTGGAGAACCAAGGAATACCACCCTCCCAGGCTTCCTTATTTTCCCTTTCCAGTTTTGGTACTCCACTCTGTCCTCATCTCCCATTTCCTGTAAAATATATTTATTCATTAAAAAGTATTTAATGCCTTATTTTTTTATTATTATTTTTTAAGACACTGTGGTAAGAATTAGAAGTCCAACAACAGACAAGATGAAAACAGTGTCTACTTCTGGGGCTTATATTTTACTAGGAGATACAGACGCCCAACAAGTCATCTACAAAAGAGTGCCCTGACTGCCATCTTAGTAAAAGTACAAGGACTGTGGGTATATGAGAGGGGCACCGAGGCCAAGCTTGGGACATCTGGGAAGGCCTCAAAGAAGAACTGACCCATAAGCTGGTGAGAGTTACCCAGAAGTCAGCTGGAAGCCATGAGGGTGGCGTAGCGCAAAGGACATGGGTGGCAGCATCCAGCAACTGAGAGCATGGCACAACAAGGAAGCAGTGGCGGGGACGAGAGGGAGTGGTGAGGACAAAGCTGAAAAGGGCAGCAAAGGTATTCCCATCACAGGCCTTTCCTGTACATTCTGAGAAAGAGTAGGGACTTCTCATAACAAAGGGAAGCCATTTAAAAGCTCACACAGGGAAATGAGGGCATCGCTTTTGTGTTTGCAAAGGCTGTGCTGCAGTAGCACTGACAGCATGGATCAGAGGGCAACACTGGACAGACGGGAAGACAGACGAGAGATGATGATGGCCTCCACGAGGGGAAGGGCAGTGCTGATGGCATAGATGGAGGCACTAGCGATATCATGGAGAGCAAGGAGTAAAGGATGGGGCTCCGGTTTCAGGCTTGGGCCTCTGGGATAATCGTAGCCCACACAGAAGTTGGGAAGACTAGAAGCTGCAGATCTAGGGACAGAGGGAAGCCATTTCGGGGAAGTTTGCTGTGTATCTGGGCCTCAGGAGAGGCCTGGACCACTGGGGTCACAAATCATCAAAACTTTGCTGGTCATGCTGCCCACGGAGTGGGTTAGGCAGCCCAGGAGAAGAGGGGGGACTCTAAGGAGCAGGCAGGTAAAGAGAAGCCCATGGAGAAGACTGAGGGGCAGTTAGCGAGTGGGGGCAACCAGGAGAGAGGCTACCATGACAGGGCACAGGGAAGAGTTTGGCAAGGAAGGCAGATGATCAAGCAGGTCCAGTGTCCCAGAAAGACCTTTTTTTGTTTTTGAGACAAGTCCTGCACTGTCACCCAGGCTGGAACCTCAAGAGGCTTGGCTCTGAAGGAGGAGACAGAGAGCAGTAGCAGGAGAGGGGTGTGGGGTAAAAGACTGGGTTTCTTTAAGACAGGAGGAACATAAACAGGACTTTGATGTGTTTTAGAATGAAGTAAGAGGATGAATGAATGAATGTTTGATGAGAAGCAATTATAGGATATAAAGCAAATTATTAGAATATAGGCACAGTATTTACTGACTTAAACACTTAATAGCAACAAAATTCTATGATAGTGGACTGAATCCTCAGTTTGCAAAAGGATTAGAGAATTCAGTTCCACGTGGTGGAGGCAGCATAGTGGGCAGGTTCTGGAGCAAACCTCTGTGGTCCATTCCCAGCTGAGGGTGGCTAAGGGCAAGTGACCTAATCTCTCTACGGGAAATGGAGATAATCACACCCATCTCTCAGGCAACAACAACTGAGCTCAGTTAGAGCTCAACAAATGTCGTCTCTAATCTGCTACTGAAAGCTAACATTAAGGGAAGAAAACGTATCCGGTGGGTACTCACCCAGTCTGCTAAAGGTACAGAAAAACATGTTCACGTGCTGTTGATGTCTAAACTGCTGAAACTCAGACCAGTCCTCAAGAGCTGGGCCTGTTCCAACTGTGGAAACACTTAGTGTTTGTATTGTTTGGCTGCAACATGGGCAGCAGAGTGTCCATCATGAAGGCCATGCGTGCACAGCCAAGAAAACTCTTTTGGGTTCCTACCTGTTTCTTTCCAGAGCCATCCCTCTGGATTTGAAATGAGATTTCCCTGTGAAGGAGGGATGCCAAATGCTGGGGATTTCATAATGCTTCCAACCCCAGGCACCAGATTTGTGTAATTGCAGTGGTGGAGATTTAATTGTCCTTTGAAGAGGCCCCATACTGTTTGGCAAATTGTCTGCATGTTGGTGCAGTTGAAATTGTAGGAGATGAGGAACGCAAGGGTATGTTTCAAAGCAGTTGGCACATGGTTGGTGATCCCTAGTCCCAGTTTCCTTTCCGGAAGGTACCAGGACTGTGTTCTCATAAGGCAGCATGGCAGGGTGAAAGCCATATGGGATTTGCCCTCAAATTTCAGCTCTGCTGTTGGCAGCTGTATGAACTTGAGCTATTTGCATATCTTCTTGAACTTTTTTGCTCCTCTGTGAATGAAGCCTGATACCATCGCACTGGCATGTTTTCAGAATTAAGTGAGACAATATGTGGCAGTGCCTGGCACACAGTAGGTATTCAGTATTTTTTTATTTTCCATTCTCTGTGTCCTTTTTTTGACTACCAGTTAACTATGTTTACCCTCAGAGATCTGACATATTTCTTCACATCAAGTATATAGCAAGCATTTCATCCCTCATCCTAATGCATTAAACTCACTGCCTGGAAGTTGTACCATTACCTAGACTCACTACTCTCTTGTCAGACACCAACAGAGTTTTGTGTGGCTGCAATAGAGATGTTACTGCCAGTTGTCAGTATTGAAATGATGCACTCCATTCTTCAGTGAAATCTGTACAGGCATTTTCCTTTCTCTGGTTAAACATTTTATAGTCTCCTTTAAAAACAATGCCCTCATTTTGTCTCCTCTCTCTGGCCAGCCTCTTCTCCTCCCTCCTGCTTTCCTAAAATCCATCTTGTTTCCCTGAATTGTTTGCTTAATGGGCAGTTTAATGAATATAGCATTTCCATTTTGAAATGTACAGAGCACGAGGCAGAAACTGAATTTCCTCCTGTACAGTTTCCTTCCACAATCCTCATTTCCAGTTTTTTCCCTTCTTTTCTTTCCTACAACACAACTGAAATTTGCTGAATCAGAAAGGGGAGGAAGGAGGTGTGAAAGGAGAAGCAATATGCCTTCTCATTGTTTCAGCAAGAGCTTGTTCGTGTCCTGCTCCCTAGAAGAGACCAAGTGCCCTAAAGATGCCCTGGGTGCCTCTTCTATTGCACAACGCTCAAGGTCCAGAGTATACAGTGCATGACAGAATCTGATTACCAAGATAATTATTGTTACCTGCACTGCCCAACTGTTGTGTTTTGTAATCAAAAGGTATATTGGCAGGGGGTGAGTGTGAGCCTGCTGAAAACTCAGGGAAGCTGTTGAAGGCTTATCGACCCAAAGCAATTTTACTCTAGTTAGTGGGCCTGTGTTGCTCAGTTAGCAGAATGTTTGGGTATCAGAAGAATACCCCAGAGCACTTCAGCCAACGCATAGACATTAGTCACCAGGTAGGAATATCCTCAGCTGACTCTAATATTCATGTTGTTGAAACCGGACTTCGTGGCAATTTGAAAACATCTGTACCATTTTTAAATCTGTTGTCGAAATAGTTGATCAGTACCTGACTTAGCCTTCATTTGGCATTCAGTGAAGGAGAAACTGATTTCCTTTGGGCATGGCTGTATGTATTTGACGGGTACAGCGTGTGCTAAGCTGGATGTAGGTGTGTTCATACCCTCACCCCCTGCTTCTTATGCATTCTGGCACAAGGTTACACATTGGCTTTCTGTTTCCCATCTCAGCCAGCTCTGGTTAATTTATGTCTTTACCTCTGTGCCTCACACACTAAAGAAATGGAGTTTCTACTTTAAAAATCAGATTTATTAAGAAGAAAAAATGGTTATAATTGCTTTTTAAAAAATTTAAAGAAATTCCAAGTGGAAAACAAGAAATAAGCTGCAAAAGAGTAAGAAACGTTTGGTAACAAAGACAAGGACCCTTATAAGGAGAGAGTAAAATAACAAAGCAACATGGGTGAGACTGACAGGCTATAAATTGAAATGAGAGAAGAGGTCAAGGAAAATGCAGACAGAAAGAAAAGAGACAGAAAAAGAAATGATATGGCCTTGAGTAATGGACTCAGAAAAGGAAATAGGAAAAGTGAAGGCCAAAGTAAGAGTTATGGAGAAAAAAGTCAAAGACATCCAGGTTTCAAGAATTACAGGTTATTGGTGACCCGGAAGGTAGTGAAGAGGGGCTAGCCATATCCCTCATGAAGTTAGATGTCTGAATTCCTCAGGACAATGTGACAGTCAGGGAGAATGTCCCCTGAATATGCTAATTCAGACTCTGAAATAAGAGCCAGCCAGATTCATTACTGTAGTTGGCCAGCTTGTAATGGCAACAGAATTCACTGATGCATATTAAACTGAATTTTTCTAACCAAGGTCTTAAATAAACAGACACCAGCTATAACTGAACATTAGAATAAGACTTTCAGTGGTTACTGTTTCTACAGGGAGAGTCTGAAAACCATTAACATTGTTTTTTCCAAATTTTTAGAAATGTGTGGTTCTCAAGGATGCTTAGTATGTTATCTACTGCTCCAGTGCAGGACTGTGTGGATCCCTCTAGTATTTTCTTTTAACTTTCTGCAAGGTGGAGAGAGTGGCTGACCTGTGATGTAAATGAAACCCCTTGGCAGGAATATTATGTCCATCTACAACAAAGGAACATGTAGAGATTTGGATTCTAATGAAAATAATAGAAGCTCCTTCTCCCAAAGTTGGGAAATCCAGAGCAGGTCTTCTCAACCAGTCCAAATTTGCAAAACCAGAATCATCACAGAAAGGTAGATATGATAGGAGGCCTAAGAGAAATCTCAGGTGTCCTTCAGCCTGTGGCCTTTGGGCTTGCTGTAAATCCTCTGCTGGCAACTGAACGCTCTGTTGAGTCCAGGAATTGATGATAACTAGTAGTTTGTCGGTAGGTCTCCATGTTGAGCACTGCCTTCAGCTAAGCGCTTTCAGTTGCCTTTTGTTATGGTTGGAGCTGAATGCCCTTTGTTTATGTGTGTTTCAGGCTAAATGATGGATTACAAGATTTTCACCGATGAGTGGGAAATGTAGTGATAATTATTCAGACTGATTTACATTTGTCTTTGGGCTGGTTTTTCATATGTACTTTTAGATATTTTAACATAGTTGGATCTGATTTTTTTTAAATCATGAGATTCTCTTTATGCTCCAGTGCTGCCAAGAAGTTGGACAGCCCTCCTATTCTTCTCCCCAGTTCCCCAGTCCCTATTCCAGATGAGGGAATGCGGAGTTAGTTGTCAATTCATTCAACAAACATTTATTCAGCAGTTACAGTGACTATCTCATCTCAGTTTCCCTGAGACTTTTCTGGCTCAGCACTGAAAAGTTCTGTATTCTAGGGAACTCCTCAATCTCAGGCCAGCCAAGACAGTTAGTTACCTTATCATCTACCACGTTCAAGTAGAGCTAGAAGAGACCCTAGAAATCATTATTATTACTTTTTAATATGCTTCTTTTTTTTTTTTTTTTTTGATAGGATCTTGCCCTGTACCCACACTTGAGTACAGTGGTGCAACCACAGCTCATTGAAGCCTCCACCTCCCAGGCTTAAGCAATACCCCTGCCTCAGCCTCCTAAGTATCTTGGACTACTGGCATGCAACATCACACCTGGCTAATGTTTTATTTTTATTTTTTGTAGAGACGAGGTCTCGTCATGTTGCCCAGGCTGGTCTCAAACTTCCAGTCTCAAGCAATTATCCTGTCTTGATGATTTAAATTCAAAGAAACCTAGCTTCCCAAAGTGCTAGGATTACAGGCATGAGCCACCGTGCCCAGCCCATGATGATTTCTGTATACTCATTTTAAAGTGCCAGTTAAAGCCAAGGAGACCTCTTTATCAATTTGTTTTCCTTCTGATTCACACATTCCCTGGATTGGAAAAGATAATTCAGTTCTATGGTTGAAGTTGTTATCTTCAGACTGCATTAAAGAATAAAATTACAGAAAAGGTCATGCAGTATGCCAATAAGAATTTTATAAGCCAGGTTGGAATTTGAAAATTAGGGAGTCAAAAAGATAAAGTGAATCACAAATCATTTATTTAGTATTGAGGTACCTTTTTGGTACCATCAAAGAGATCATTTATAAAATAGTATAATGTAAGGAAGTTGAAAGAATGAACTACAGTGGAATACTATTATTTTATCTACTTATGCCTTTTTTTCTGGAAAATGTTCACAATGATGTGAAAGGATCTAAGACCAGCCTGGCAGCCACCAGATGGTGATTCTAGTCCTGGCTCAGTCCGTAATAGGTCACTAACCCCAGAGAAATCAATTCAGCCTCCCTAGGTCCTTGGATTTCTTTCTGTGAAAATGAAAGCATAGGTAGGAATTTCCCATGGAACAGCTAGCAGAGGAGAAATATTAAAAGCCAAGAGACTCATGCTATAGTTTTCATACTTCATTACAACAATGTTGTTTAGGACAAGTGAGTTAACCCTTTAGCTTCCTTATATATAAAATGGAAAGTCATTAAAAACCTACATAGCAGGGTTCTTGTGAAGATCAAGTGATAATGTAGGAAGCATGTACAAATGTCACATCCTGCTGTCATGTAATGGACCTCACAGCTTGAGGTAGCATTTAGCATGTGTCTGATTTAGTACAAGGGTTGGCAAACTGTTGCTTTTGGATTAAATCTGGCTCATTGCCTGTTTTTCAAGGAAAAAAATTGTACATGTGTGTATATATGTTATATATAGGTACACATACATATGTGCTATATATAGCATATATACACACATAACAACATGTACATATATAACATAATATATATGTGTATAATATCTCCAGTCCTCATGACCAGCCATGCTTGTTCATTTACATTTGCATACTCTATGATTGCTTTCATGCAACAATGCAGAGTTGAGTGATTGTTTTGCAACAGAGACTGTATGGTTCACTAAACCTAAAATATTTAGTCTCTGACCCTGAAATGTAAGATTGGTAGCCCCAGACCAGACGTGGTAGCTCACACCTGTAATCTCAGCACTTTGGCAGGCCAAGGAGGGTGGATCACCTGAGGTCAGGAGTTAAAGACCAGCCTGACCAACATGGTGAAACCCTGATTCTACTAAAAATACAGAAATTAGCTGGGCATGGTGATAGGTGTCTGTAATCCCAGCTACTCTGGAGGCTGAGACAGGAGAATCACTTGAACCCAGGAGACGGAGTTTACAGTGAGCTGAGATGGCGCCACTGCACTCCAGAATGGATGACAAGAGTGAGACTCCATCTCAAAAAAAAAAAAATTATAATCCAAGATCCACGATTCTTTTAGGTTCTGTGTCACTATGTGATCTCAGGTTAAGGATTTACTGTTTCTGATTCTGTTTCTCACACTGAAAAAAAAAAAAATAGAGAAACAAATCCAGCCCCTTCTTTCCTCACAGAAATGTCGTTAAGATAGATAAGAAAACAAAAGCATTGATCTCTTCTAGAGGAAAGATGATTTAAATTCAAAGTATTACTCATAAAGTGGATACTGTTAGATGACTCAGAAATGATGACTGATGTGTTATTATTATTCTCTGAAATTAGTTCCCTCATGTACATCAGTGGGGGATTACTTAGATCAGTGATAGCATGCAGACCCCTACGTCGTGACACTACATCAAAAGCTAGGATACTGCACCAGAATCTAATTTAATCACAGTACCCAGTCAGGAGTGAGTTTTAATTGTTTCTTTATCCCTTTATCCTCTGAAGACTGTCATTAACATTTACAAGACATGAACTTCAGATCATGCCAACATCTCTGCTGAGGTCACCTGGCAGCTGGCCATTTTAGTCCATGATCAAGACAGAGGGGCCTTCTGGGCACATGAGGAGGGACGAGACAGAACAGTCGTGGTGGTAGCACATGAGCTGGTTTACAGAGCAAATACCAAAGATACTTGTTTTCATTAAAACTTGAATTTATATTTGATTCTTGGACACATGACTGATATCCAGGCTGATTAAGCACATATACAAGTAATCAACAAAACTTTGTCTAACACGTATAAATAATGGGACCTCCTTTTTCCCCAAGAATCCCCTCAAACCTCCAGGGAGGATCTCCCTAAAGGAGCAGCTCTTCACGTGGCTGAAAGCAGCCACATAAGGAGGCTAAGGCCGGCCTCTGAAAGTTACCTCGGCCCAGGTGCAGTCCATTTGTAGACCCTCTATACCCAACTCCAGATTTATGGCGTAGATAAATTAGTGGGCAATCATTTGCTCTATAAAATGATTCTTCACTTTACAAGCTTATTCACTGCCACATTCCTTTACTGATCTATTGCCACAATACAGTTCCAGTAAAATCTCATTGTTAGAAATCCAGTACACATATACTTTTTCACTGCTAACCTGGATGGAAAGATGAAGAATAGAGTGCGCTTATAATCCCCTTAGATCTTACGATGTGGCTTTGGTCAAAGTCTTCTGTTCTCAGTTTAGGAGCTTAATGTTCCTTGGTACTTATGATTGACAGGGAAAGACAGGATACAAGATTCTTTAAAATAACAATGAAACAATATGAGATTTTATTAACTAACTTGCTCTAATTATCTGCATGAGATTTTTAATAAAAGGATCAGTCATACAGAAATAAGCTAACTGGCCTTTTGATGATGAGTAATAATGATATTGACAGTATGTACCATATTGAGCATTACCATCTCAGGCACTAACTCATTGAAGCTAAAACCTAAAAGGCAGGTACAATTATTTTCATTTCTGTATTACAGATGAAAAGATTAAGGCACAGAGAAGTAAAATATCCTACTCCATGTCACAAGCTGCTATATTCAGAGTCAATAGTCAAACTCAGTGACACTGGCTTTACAAATTTGCTACTAGTCACAGTGCCATATTGACAAGTAAAGCAACTGTCAGGTGCTGAAATGTAGGAGCAAGAGCAATACATAACATGTGTTCTACCTTCAAGAAACTAATAAGAATTTCTGCCTCAGGCCATTAAAGAAAAACTGGTTTGGGACTTGTCCTTTGCCATAAAATGAAAGAAAAAAGGAAATCCGGACAAAATATATCAAACAACTAATTTCATACCTTGGACAACAGGAAGGTGAGGGCTGTGATCCCTGAGATAAAGAAAACAAAATATGACCCCTACTATCAGTTTTCTGTCTGGAGGCATATTGGGGGCCATGGAACAGGATGGAGAAACCCATCATAGCATAGTGGTCTCATTAAATTTCAGAGACAAGATTAGAGTTCAGAGAGTCTGAGGCAGCTGTGTTTTGTATAATAGATAGAGAGCCAGAGAGGAAGGAATTAAACAGAAAAATAACTCCAAATATCTGCATAAGGCTCCCCTTCAGTCCTTAGCCAGATATCACACTGAGCATGCACTTGGTAAAATTTCACAAGACTCAGCTATCTGGGAGCTGGAGGCTTAACACCTCCCGGAGCCCACAGGGCTGGGAAAAATTTCAGTTCTGATGAGCCAAAGTGGAAAGAACTTGTTGGGTATGTAGTAAATTCAACAGAGACCCTAGAAAGGCCTTGGTTTAATAGTAAGGTGAAACTAGCCCTAGAATCAAAATTACTTTAGACACACTCTGGTAAAACTTAAAAACAAAACGTGATAAGGATCAAGTACCTCTAGAGCTGCCAAAATAATAGCCAACACTGTTTAAAGGAAAACAAGAAAATCTAGACACTCAACATGTAAAATTTATTATATCTACCATTCAATCAACAATTACTAGACATGTGAAGAAGCAAGAAAATATGACCCACAACTAAAATACCCACTGGAGAGAAGCAGACCCAGAAATGATGGTGATGATGACATTTGTAGACAGGGACTATAAGCAACTATTATACACATATTCAAAGATTTAAGAGAAATCAAAAACATAATGAAAAGAGAAATGGAAACTGTAGAAAAGGAATCAAATGTAATTCTATAACTGAAAAATACAATATATGAAATAAAAAATTCACCTTATGGGCTCATAGTAGATTAGATACTGCCAAATAAAAGATACATGAACTCAAAAAGATAGTAATAGAAGCAATTCAAACTGAAGATAAAATGAGGCTGAAGATAAAAAGGCTCTTATAAAATTAAGAATAGTCTCATTTTTAAATAAAAATGAACAGAGTCTCCATGACCTGTGGGACATCAAGCAGACTAACATATATGTAAATAAAGTCCCAGAAAATGTCAGGGTAATGGCAAAAAAAACCTGAGGAATTAATGACTACAATTTTTCCAAATGTAATAACAACTATAAACTGACATATCCAAGAAATTCAATAAAACTCAGGCATGATAAATGACAAAAAAATCATTACAATCAACTAGGCAGAAAGCAGCAATACAAAAAAATTTAAAGCCTCCAGAGAGTCGAAACACATTATATAAAAAAGAAAAAGATAAGAATAATTACTGGCCGGGCGCGGTGGCTCAAGCCTGTAATCCCAGCACTTTGGGAGGCCGAGACGGGTGGATCATGAGGTCAGGAGATCGAGACCATCCTGGCTAACACGGTGAAACCCCGTCTCTACTAAAAAATACAAAAAAAAAAACTATCCGGGCAAGGTGGCGGGCGCCTGTAGTCCCAGCTACTCGGGAGGCTGAGGCAGGAAAATGGCGTAAACCCGGGAGGCGGAGCTTGCAGTGAGCCGAGATCCGGCCACTGCACTCCAGCCTGGGCGACTGAGCGAGACTCTGTCTCAAAAAAAAAAAAAAAAAAGAATAATTACTGATGTTTTTGTGAGAAAATGCAATGTCTTGTAGAAGACAATGGGTGACATCTTTAAAGTGCATAAACAAAAATCTGCCTACCTAGAATTCTATAATCAACAAAAATATTCCTCAAAAATGAGGATGAAATTAAGAATTTTTTAGACAAAATTTGATGAGCAAATTTTTCACCACTATAAGAAATGTCAAAAGGAATTTATCAAGTCAAAATAAAATAATGAGAACTCAGATTTGCACAAAAGAGAAAGTTTCTAAATTAATAAATAAGTAAGTTGGACGTGGTGGCTTATGCCTGTAATCCCAGCACTTTGGGAGGCCAAGGCAGGCAGATCATTGAGGTCAGGAGTTTGAGAACAACCTGACCAACGTGCTGAAACCCCATCTCTACTAAAGATACATAAATTAGCTGGGCATGGTGGTGTGCCCCTGTAATCCCAGCTTCTCAAGAGCCTGAGGCAGGAGAATCCCTTGAACCCAGGAGGCAGAAGTTTCAGTGAGCCGATATCAAGCCACTGCACTTGCCACTGCACTCCAGCCTGGGCAACAGAGTGAAACTCTGTCTCAATAACATAACGTAACGTAACATAACATGACATAACATAACATAGCATAGTGAGTAAATATAAAAGGCATTTTTGTTTTTAAAATATCTTTAAAAGTAAATGGACTGTTCAAATAAAAAATAATAAAGATACAATGATATATTAGGAAAAAATGTACGATAACACCATAAAAGAAAAAAGAGAGTAAGTGGAAGTATACTATTGTAGAATCCTTAAATATATGAAATACATATCGAATGAAGACTGTGATAAATTAAAATGCATATTGTAAATGCTAGAGCAACCATTTTTTAAAAATGGTATAGCCAATAAGCCATAGAAAAGATGAGATGGAATTTGAAATGAAAAACCTCATATGAAATGAAAGGAAGAAAGGAACAGTGAAAGAACAAAGGAATAAAGAATAAAGTACAAAAAAATCAAGATGATATAATAGACAAACTCAATGTACCAGTAATTACATTAGGCATAAATAGACTAACCACACCCCATTAAAAGACAGAAATCATCAAACTGAATTTAAAAAGCAAGATTCAGTTATATGCTATTCACAAAAAAACACATTTTAAATATAAAAATAGCTAGGTTAGATATAAATGGATAGAAAAAGAGATACAGCAAATTCTGTATACGTGAAGGCTATCATAATTGTACTATCTGAAAAAGTTGGCTCAAAATAGAGAACATTATTAGAGAGGAGGAGAGACATTTTATAATGGTAAAATAATCTATTCATCAATAAGACACAGTGATCTTAAAAGTAAATTCACTTGCCAAAGTGGGCGGATCACAAGGTCAGGAGTTTAAGACCAGCTGGCCAACATGGTGAAACCCCATCTCTACCAAAAAAACAAAAATTAGCTGGGCGTGGTGGCAGGTACTTGTAATCCCAGGTGCTCTGGAGACTGAGGCAGGAGAATCGTTTGAGCCGGGGAGGTGGAGGTTGTAGGGAGCCAAGATTGCACCATTGCACTCCAGCCTGGGCGACAGAGCAAGACTCTGTCTCAAATAAATAAATAAATAAATAAATAAATAAATAAATAAATACAAAGTAAATCCACTCAATTACAAGCTTTGAAAACTACATGAAGAAAAAACTGACAGAATTCAAAGAATACACACATCTATAGTTGTGGCTGGAAATTTCAACACTTCTCAGCAGTTGTTAGAACAAGTAGCTGGAAAGTCTGGATATGGAAGATTCAAACAATACTATCAATTAAATTGATCAAATTGATATTACAGAATACTGCATTCAACAACAACATGGTGTACATTCTTTTCACATGGGATATTCACCATGATAGACTATATGCTGGGTCATAAAAGCATCTCAACAAATTTAAAAGGATTAAAATTATATGAGGTCTGTTTGTTGACCACCATGGAATTGGGTAAGAAGTCAAAAGCATTAAGATATCAAGAAAATTCCCAAATACTTGGAAATTAAATATCACACTTCTAAATAAGCCATAGATCAAAGAAGAAATCACCAGGAAACTAGAAGTTATTTGAACCTTATTGATAATAAAAACACAATATATCCAAGTGTATGGGATGAAGCTAAAGCAATGCTTAGATGGAAATGTGTAGACTAAATGCTTATGTTAGAAAAGAAGAAAGTTCTAAAATCAGTGATCTAGCTTCCACATTAAGAAGCTAACAACAACAAAAATATTAACCTTAAGTAGAAAAAACTAGAAATCAATGAAATAGAAAATAATAAATAATAAAGAAAAATCAATGAATTTTAAAACTGACTTTATGAAACAAAACTATAAAACTGATGAACTATCAGACTGGTCAAGAAAAAAGAGAAGATGCAAATTGGCAATCTCAGGTGTGAAACAGGACACATGACTACATACACGTTGTTAAAAGGACACAAAAGGACTCTAATGAACAAACATATACCAAAAAATTCAACAACGCAGATGACATGCATAAATTCCTTAAAAGACTAATTACTAATACTGATTCAAGAAGAAATAAAAAACCTAAATACCCCTATACATTAAATGAATTGAATTCATAAGCAAAAGCCTTTACTCAAAGAAAACCCCAGGCCCATGTAGTTCCCTAATTAATTCTGTCAAACATTTAAAGGATAAATAATAACACGACTATACAAACTTTAAGAAAACAAAGAGGTAAATACTTCCCAACTCATTGTATAAGCTGTATATGACACTGATATCAAAACCAAAGATATTTGTAAGAAAACTGTAGACCAATATCCTTCATGAATGTAGACACAAAAATTCTTAACAAAATATAAGCAAATTAAATTCAGCAATATGTAAACTGGATAATATACTATGTTCGAGTGGCATTTATCTTAGGAATTTAAGGTTGGTTTAATATTTTTAAATCAATCAATATAATTTACCACATTAACATAATAAAGGAAAGCATATGATCATTTCAGGAGGTGCATAAAAAGCATTGCACAAAATTCAACAGCCATTCATAATAATGACTTTTGGAAAATTAGGAATAGTAACAGCTTCCTCAAACTGTTAAAAGGCAGTGATGCCAAATCTTCAGCTTAATTATGAAAGATTGAATGCTTTCCTCCTACGATGAGGAATAAGACAAAGATTCTCATTCTCACCACTTCTATTTAAATATCATATTGCAAGTCCCAACTAGTATAATTAGACAAGACAAAGAAATGAAAGATTACAGATTGCAAAGGAAGTAGTGAAATTATTATTATGAATAAACAACAGGATTGTATACTGTCAACCTAAATAACTAAAAGAGAGAGGCTCTGTGAAACAAAGATGTTTATCTGGGAATAGAGCATTACAATGGAAATATGTATGCCATAGTAAACTATGTGTGTATTCAGGGAGATAAAGAAGACAAAGCTTTTTCAAGGAAAAAATGAGGAAGATTACATAATTGTTTTGCAATAATTACCCTTGACTACAGAGATAAATAAGAAGGGTGTGATGGGTGCACTAAAAGCCCAGACCTCATAACTGCACAATATATACACATCTTCTGCACTTGTACCCACTAAACCTATAATTTAAAAAAAAATTAAGAAAAAATAACAAGAGTGACACCTTCTGAGGTTGGACAGGTAGCTGCTGGGCAGGTGTACTTACAGAAGTAAGTTTTATGCAAAGTCGATGGTCCTTGTGCAAAGTTGTGGTTTTAGCAGTCTTTTTTGTTATCAGGCATGCAAGCATGAGAACCTTCTCTTCATGACCTTCCCTAGCTGTATTTGTTAGGGTTTTCATAACATTTATGGCTTCATTTTTATTCTGATAACTTTCACAGTACATAGAAAATCCTAAGAAAACTACAAACATATGCTACTAGAAGTAAGAAGTAAACTTGGCAAACTTCACAATATATAAAACTAAAGTTTATGTATGTATAATAACAACTAGCAAATAATATTTTTAAAATAACATCAAAGAACATGAACTACTCAATAATAATTTTAGTAAAGTACACTTAGGAGTAAAGTAAAATTAAAGTAAAGTAAAATTAGGAGATTTTTAAGCAGACTTAAATAAATGAAAGACAAATTTTGAAAAAGGAGAAAAAAAGTTTGAGGGCTTACTCTGATTTCAAAAACTTTCCATTCACCTACAATAATCAAAGTCATGTGGTATTGGCATATTGGCATAAGAATAGACAGATCAGTGGAATAGCATAGGTATGTGCATATATGGTCACCTAATTTTTTACAAAAGTACAAGGTTATTCAATGGGAAAAGGATAGTCTTTACAACAAATAGTGTTAAAACAGATATCCTTAAGGGGAAAAAAATGAACCTTAGCCCTTACTTCATACCCTGCACAAAAATTAACTCAAAATGGATCATAAACCTAAATGTAAAATCTTAAACTATGATAATTATAGAAGAAAATATAGGAGAAAAATCTTTTGACCTCAGGTTAGACAAACATTTCTTAGATTACTAAAGGAACTAACCACTTAAAGAAATTGATAAATTGGACAGCGTCAAAAGTAAAATTTCCACTCTTTGGAAGACACCATTAAGAAAATGAAAGGCAAACCACAGAGGAGAAAATACAGTGCATACATCTGACAAAGAACTTGTAATTATTACAACTCAATTAAAAGGAGACTAACAACTTAAGAAAAAATGAGCAAAATATTTTAACAAACATTTCACAAAGAAGATACACCAATCCCCAATAAGTACATGAAAAGGTGTTTGAGATCATTAGTCATCACTGAAATACAAATTAAGTCTAGGTGTGGTGGCTCACACCTGTAATCCCAGCACTTTGGGAGGCCAAGGCCAGCAGATCACTTGAGGTCAGGAGTTTGAGACCAGCCTGGCCAACATGGTGAAACCCCAACCCTACAAAAAATACAAAAATTAGCCAGGTGTGGTGGCACTCTACAAAAAATACAAAAATTAGCCAGGCGTGGTGGCACGCACCTGTAGTCCCAGCTACTCAGGAGGCTGAGGCACAGGAATCACTTGAACCTGGGAAGTGAAGGCTGCAGTGAGCCGAGATTGCGCCACTGCACTCCAGCCTGGATGACAGAGCGAGACTCCGTCCCAAAAAAAAAAAAAGAAAAGAAAAAGAAATACAAATTAAAACCAAGACAAGACATTGCTAACACTCACTAAAATGTCCAAAATAAACAAACTATGCAACAATGTGGATGAATTCCCAAATCATTATGCTGAGCAAAGGAAGCTAGACACAAGAGATCACACTGTATGATTCCTCTCATGTAAAAGTACAGGAAAGGCAAGCCTAATCCATAGTGACAGGAATCAAACCAACGGTTGCCTGAGACGGGGATGGGAAAGAATGGACTGAAAAGGGCCATGAGTGAACTTTTAGGAGTGATGGAAATGTTTCGCATCTTATTGCTGTGGTAGTTACACAAGTGTGTTCGTTTGTCAAAACTTGTCAAATGTACACTTAGAATGAGTATTTTCTATTCTATTCAAATTTTGCATAAAAAGCAGCTAAGTATTTTGTTGTTCATGATAGAAGCAATATTAGCACTTACTGTTATCCAGCTCTTTTCCAAGGTGTTGCAGCACTATGAATTCCTTCAGTCACTCAGAGAATTAGGAAATTGGCATGGGTTGTTTTGATCTGATTGGGCATCACAATAGGAGCTGACCTCTCTGTCTTCTGAGCTCTCACTTTGGATCTCATGATTTGTTCCTGGTGTGTAAGTCCTAGCTGTCCTATTTGGGCCTCCTTAAGGTTGGGTGCTTAGCCCAACTATCACAGTCCTTTGCTTAAAACTTTCTCCTTAGCTCCTTTTACGAACGTAGTTATAAGTTGAATGAATGCATGCCTGGAGAGCAATTGAGATGGACGACTGTGGAAAGCGCTGCTTTTCCTATTAGTAGAGATATTCAAGAAAAGGCTCAACAGCCACATATTAGGGATATTATGAAGTGATTTAAACATTAGATGATGGTTGGACTAGAGAAGTTCTCTCCCAGTCCTGATTATGCGAAAAGAAAACTTCCAAGGGGAGGAGACATTTCTCCAGGGGGACGTGAGTCTAAATATTAGGAAGGTCAGTAGCTATTCTGACAACCTACCCACCACAGACAGAGTGGGATTCACTACTAAACCAGCAGAGTGGTTAGATGTCTGTCACCAGGCACGTGGGGCTGAATCAGAAGAAAGAGAAAGATATCATTTTGGAAATTTACAAATGAGACAGGAAATCTAATAAAAGGGATTTCAAAAAGCACATATTCATATGAGAAGTTCCCTGGAAAGAAGAGATGGGTGCTGGTGCGGGCAGGGGCCATCTGAGGATGGCAGCTTCACGGAATTGCCCTCTCACTCCACTCTGGGGCCACGACTCCCCACTCCTGTGGTCTTCTCCCTAAGATGAGTAAATACGAATTCAGAACCAAGTAAAACGGCCTACACATCCTCTCACCAGACTCTTTTGCTTATAATCATCATCATTACCTTAAAGCCAAAGTTTACTCATCTGTAAAATGAGGATAATAATAATTATAGAATCATTGTGAGGCTCTGATAAGATCATACCTGTAAGTGTTTAGTACAGGCTCATAGAAAGTACTTAGTAAATCCTGGCTATGATTGTGGTTATGATTTTGTTACATGTTTCATCATTAAACCATATATCATTTCCTCCAGAGACAAAAAGTAGGAATGCTATTTCCCAATCTCTGTACCATGCTCACAGCGAAACAGCCTGTGCCATCCACTAACATATCCATAAACAATCTCCACTGCATTCCAATCAGGAACTTAGGGAAAATGAGGCTTTTTTCTTGTTAAGCTTTATCTGCAGAATCTCAAGTAGTTTTTAGCTGTGCTCTTTTATATTCCAGTCAACCTCATTTCCACAGATGTACTCCCCTAGATTGAAAGTTCTGTGAAAGCAGGCACGGAAATTATGCCCACCACTGTTTCTCCAGGGCCTAGCAAGATACTTGGCACTTTGTGGGAGCTGAGTAGATATAAGATGAATGAATATGATGCCCTTTCCAAAATCCTTCTACGCAAGTCTCACTACATTAGCCTCTGCCCTGCTATGTATACAAAAATGAGTGAAAGGTTGATACACTGTAAACCTAACTGTGATCATCGAGTAGTCATTTAACCTCTTTACAGCAGCTGGGTGACTATTTCTCAGCTATATGAAATTATTAAATAAGAAATAATTCATGTTTCATGTTCCATGTCCTCCATCATGAGGCCTTTTTACCGGTTTAATTAGTAAAGGACAGCACACTTTCCTCCCCACCTTTTGTCAAGAATTCTAAAGGCTTTAGAGAAAAATGACTCAGGAGGTGAAACAGCAGGACTCCTGGTGTGATTTATAAACTTGTCACTGGAAACTATTTCAGGATCTGCAGCAGCAAATCTCAAGCATCGTTTACCTTGCCCATAATTCTGGAGTTTGAGTATAAATGATGAAACAGCTAATGGCATGTTACCCCACAAAGTAGCATTAGCTTCCTTTATCATCATCAGCTGTTTTTTTCACAAAAATGTGTAAATTGCAGTTTATCTCACCAGAGAAGCATTGGTCAAATGTACTTTAATTATATTTTGTGTGGCTACTGAGAATAATCACTGTTTCTTCATCATAAGGAGTGTCCTAAAAAATTACATTAATGAGGGTCAACCACAAACAGCAGTGGGAATTTAGCTAACTTTAAATGCTAAATTTGCCCCTCAGCTTTGTAGATTCCCTATAAATGAATTTCTTTGGGTCAGGATGTTTCCCTGAGCGTTGGCATTTAGTGGATATTCCTTGAATCAACCTTGTACTTTAAGTGAAGTGTATTTGCATGAAGAGCATATTCATTTCCCAGGCTGCTGCTTACACATTTGTTTCCCTTTGTTTTGGAATTCACAAAGCTTTTCATGGTTTGCTCATTCATTCCCTTACTGCATAATGATTTTCAGTAGGTTATATTTTAGACGGTTTTGTGTCAAAAAAAAAAAAATATTTGCATCTCTTCATCAGGTAGTCAGTTAAAGAGGCTGTATTGAGCTGCCAAATGGGACACTGCCAGGTGACCAGGAAAGAAAAGCCTACTTGCATAAATAAAATGAAAGCATATTAGAACATTTAGGTAACATTCACCTGATTTTTCACTGTTGTCAACTTCTAACTGTGTTTCATCTTCAAGGATTATGGTTTGAAGCAAGGATAATTCGCCTTGTTTTTGTCTTCCTTGTGGTTCTTCCCTTAGAACCTGGTTTGGGAAAAACCTCACTAATATTTTGTAGCATCAGCCAAGTAGTTGTCATCTTTTTTGTAACCAATTGCCTTACACAAAAGCATAGGCACACTTATTTTGGATAAATCCATACTGTCTGACAAATAAGCAAATATGGAAAATATAAAGGAATCCAAAGGCTCTCACACTCAGATCAATTTTCTTCATTGGCCAGAGCTGCCTCTAAAGAAATTCATTTGACACCGTCTTCATTTTTCTGAACATGATACATATTATTCATTAGCATTTAAGCTTATATTTAATACACATTTTCAGATAGGATTTTTCTAGTAGTGAGACTTTTTTATATGTTTACCTACTATTATCCATGGTAGAGTTTCTTGTGCCCTTGACACTATGATATCTGGAAATGAAAAAAGCCCATTTTGGTTCAGATTCTTGGTCCCTCTAGCTATAATTCTACTGCTGACAGCGGCCCCTAGAGGCATTTTGTGGAGGGCCGCTGCCACTTTGACATCACCCCTAAAATTGTTGGGCACACCCTCTCTAAAATAATTTTATTTCTCAATATCACTTAATCACTATGAATTTATACTAGAGTCCTTTAAAAGAACAATTTTAGCCTGCCCTACTTGTTGGGAAGAAGAGGGGAAATTAACAGCATCTTATAACTGGAAGGACCTTTATAGGTTCCCAAGACTGATTCCAATTCCAAATAATAATACCAGTCCACAAGTGGACCTGCTTATAGAGAAACACCTGTTGCTTCTGTTTTTTGTCTCATATCCAGTTAGTTTCCCATTCACAGCAAAACATTCCCTTCAATCTCAAGGAAACTCAACCTTTTTGATTATTAGTATAGTTTCATCCAAGTTTGAATAGGTAAAATATCCTCTTTTTCTTGCCTATAATTTTTAAACCTTTTTAAAGGTTGTAAAGAATTAGGTAGTCAAGACTTCTTATAAAGCCAGGGTTTCTTTTTTCCTAGACTCTTCGTGCTTAAGTGCTCTATGATAACATGTAGATGTTATAAATTCCTCAGCTTGGCCATGTGGAAGTGAAAACCACTGGTCAGGGGTGTGTGGATTCTCCCTTGTGACCTCTCTCATATTACTGTGAACCAGTTGGCCTCCAATACCATAAGCATTAACAATGGCTGACAAAATTGGGACTCCAGCTCCATTGTGTCACCTGGGCATCCGTGCAGCAGTCCTGCCAAACAGTCCTGCTAAACTATTCCAATTTCAGATGGGAATTTGATCAGAAACAGCATTTTCATGTAATGCTTCCCACTTGTCTAATTCCCTTGTTTCTGCTTTGCCAACATAATGAGCGGTGGGCATGAAGAGGTGGGGAAGATGTTTAAGTTCAAATGTCGTCTCTGCTAAAACCTGACTTCCACTGCACTGTGGCTTTATAACCTCCTTGTGTTTGTAGCCAGCTATCAAAAATCTGTCCATTTGAACATGATTATACTAAAGCATGATTATTTTAAAGCTTTCATTATAAACTCTACACTGGAAATAATCTTTAGAGTGTTTTCAGGTTTGAAAACCCATATGCACTGAATGTTCTCATGGTGTGCTCTGTCAGAAACAATTTTTAATGATGTTTTCTCAGTGAGCATCATTCCCCAGGTGTGGAGAGAACTGCAGAAAGGCATTTACAAGGAGTCACGCTGGCTCAGATAGGTGAAGGAAGAACTTTATTGACGTCAGACCATGAAAAGAGAGTGGGCAGTAAATTCTATATAGACAAAGGTGAAAACAATCAACTGAGCCTGATATATAAACATGAGTACAATTCAAAATAGAATGGTAAGGAGGTGTGGATGTTTCTTTATCACTATAAATGTTTTTGACACACCTGCACACACAGAAAATTATAAACTCAAAGATAATGAACCTAGAGTCATGTGGAGGGTGTGAGGTGGGTCAAAAGAGAAATAGAGGATATTAAGGAGTATAGGTAGGTATTGAAGAAGAGCTGCATTTTATACACATACAGACACATGCACACATATATACCTATATATACTCTTTCTGTCTCTCCATATATACATATATATTTATATTTTTGCACATGTAAATACATATATGTAATGTATATTTATTTTCCCCCAATACTCCTCATACCTAGAGACCATGAACTACATACAGAGGGAAGGCACACTTTCTACCTGAAGGCCAGCGCTTACATTGGTGATCAGTTTGTTCAGTGCTCTTGATCATTAGAGTATGTGTATAAAATCACGGATGGGAACTTTGTGAGCCATTTAACTTTTGCAAGAAACATATGAATGTGATTGTTCTTTTAGAGTTTGTTAGGTGGGTGGTGGTAAAGTAATACAGTTTTCTAGATGATAAAATCATGAATCTCATACATTTCAAAAATTTTATTCAATCATTAATTAATGAGAATATCAGTAAGATGTTAAACAAATTTAAAGAGCATTTGAAAAACCAAGTCTATGCAACTTAATAAATATATATTAGGATAAAATTGCTGGGTTAGATAAAAACTGGTTAATGTCTTAGAAGCCAATAAACAGTAACTTTTGAGATATCTGTTCTATGGGACAAAATTCATTTTCATCTCTTTTAGACATCTGTAAGTTAACATGTAACTTCACTAAATCTGGAGCCTTTAATCAACAGTAAGCAGTGAGTCAAAATAAGTAGATTCTAATAAATAATCTTTGAGTGAACTTGGCCCTGGAATGACATTGAAAGAATGTACTGCCTACCTTTTTGCTTTATTTTTAAGTCATGAATAATTTTTGTAAGAGTGGAGAAAGGTATAAGAACATTCTGAGTAGTACATAATAGTGTTTGGATCTCAACTTGTATACTGCTATATGTTTACATGGTTTTGGTAAGGAGTACTGGCTTGTCATTCTCCAAGGCAGAAGCTGAGAGTAGAAGCCCCAGAAAGTGGGACTGACTTACCGTAAGTTGCTGCAGAAAAGAAGGATGGAGTCAATCTTTATTTCTGCTTTTGTCCCATTACACGTTAATAATTTTTTTCATTTACCCATTTAGTGATTCAACAAATATTTGTTAAGCACCCACTATGTGCCAGGCATTGAGGATTGGGATGAAAAAGCCCCTGCTCTTAAGGAGCTTACATTCTAGCAGAAAAGACAGACAACAAATAAAAAAACCATGATAATATTGTTTCAGCTGCTAAATAGTGCTATGAAAAAGAAAACAAGAAGCAGCATCAAGGTAAGGGAGAAAATGAGTGACCACATGGAGGGGTGGACTTTAGATTGAATGGTCAGGAAGTCCCAGGAGGACTTTCAGGCCTGCAGAGTGTGGCCTGGCCAGAGCGACGGGCTCAACATCAAGTAGGGCTGCCATTCATCTTCTGCCCACTGTGTGAATGTAATTCAAGTCTTTACTGTATTTCATGGTCCAGGATACCTCCAACCCAAGTTTCCATCTCCTTGTCATCAAGTAGAATAGGGGTGGAAGATCAGAGCTGCAAACAAAGCAATTCATACAAATGGTTTCCCACTGCAGAAAAGACACATTTACTGGGATAGGGCAGTGAGAGAAGGTACAGAGCATGGATTTCAGATCAGAGACACATGGGTTTGAATCCTATTTCTACCACTTATTACTGTATGACATTAGACAAGTTACAGAGATCTATTTTCCATCTGTTAAAGACACATGAAGATCCCTCCCTCATGGGGCCAATTCAATGAAATCATCTCCAGAAAGTCCTCAGTACACAGAAAGCACTCAACAAGTAGTGACTATTATTCTTGCAATTCCCCTATATGGGGAGTCTGTAGTATCATCCTCATGTAGTACTGATTAACTAGTCCTAGTTACTGCTGCCACACAGTTTTACAACCTTACAGAAAGATGACTCATTATCACACAGTTCGGATACCCTGGGACCTGCAAGTCCACCAGAGGTGTTGGTGTTGACCTAAACTATGTGGTCAAAATTATCCCCATAGCCAAGCCAAGGTTTCCAAAGAGACCGAAGGTACATAGGCTTAGTGGCACACCTAAAACTTTTTCACCCAAGTTTGCAGATTCTTGGGTAGCTTGAGAGTTTAGAAACTAAAACTAGAACACTTTTAATGGATTTTTGAGGATTCCTTTTTTTTTTTTTTTTTTTTTACTTTCTGGTCCTGTCTTGTCCTTTGTTTTCCTTTCCTTTTTGCCCCCTCTTATGAGTTGAGTTGCTTTTTCTTCTAGGGAGCTATGTGTTAGGAAACTGTTAATGAACTGCTTTTGAGTCTAATTTTCAGTAAGATTTAATACAGTAGGGATTAAACTGCCCCCTTGAAAAGAGAGATTAAGTGTCTGCAAATCCCATGAATTGATTTTCTAATTGTTTTGGTAATAATGTGTGTTTTTTTTCATTTGCTAATGTTGCTGAAAATAATAATAGTTTTGATTAAATTTTAAATGTATTTTTAGTATTTTAAGGATTCTAGAGGGACTAAGTTTTCTTGCAGGGAATATGTTAAGACCATAACATTCTTCCCTAACCCATAATTATTATGATCAGGGAATGTCTATAATACATTCCATGGCAATTAAATTGCATACCCCAGACTGTTCAAGATGTGTTTATAAAAGGAGAAATGGATTTCCCACAGCTGCTCGCCTGTGAATGCATCCTTCACACAGAACCACAGTAGCCAGTGTATGCACTAAAATAACAGACTTGAATTTAAACTTTCAGTGCTTTCGAATGTCTTTCAAAAACTTCTCATAACACAAATTGCTTAATTTGTGTACATGAAAACTCACTGATTACATATGAATGAGAGTCAACCTACAATAATGGGGACTTTGAGAATCTTTGTGTATGTGCCCACCCATCTCTTCAGGAATTAGCAGGTATTCAGTCTTGTTCCAACATTCTGCACAAGCCGCAGTCATTAGTGAGAGCACCCTGTGAAGGCTGGAATCTGCTGTGAACAGTGTGGGGCACCTCGGGTATTTTTTATAATATTCATCAGATGGTCTTCACCCAGTCACGTAGCTGGAAAATATTTTCTGTGAGATGAATGTTTACAGAAAAAAAAAAGAAAGATTCATAGAGAATAAGAAGGAGCAAGGGAAGGGGGAAGAGGGAAAATAATCCAAACCAGGGTCAGGTCTGTGATACAGACTAGAATCACAGACCAGCTGTTCCATCTTTAACAGCGATCGTCACAACCTTGATTTATTAAATTGGAATTTAAATCCTCCAAGTTGTAATGAATTGATCATGATGCTGTTGATATGGACTGGTTCATCTTTGTGGCTGTATAACAACTATAATAAAGAATTAATTGAGCACCTACTAATCCTCACAAGCTTCTTGGAAGCTGGATATCATTAGCCCTATTTCATAATTGAGGAAACTAAGTTGAATGGCTTTACATCATTCTTTCAAAGTCACTCAGTTTTTAAGCAGAAGAATTTGAATTTGAACCCAGCCCTACCTGCCTCTAAACCCCATATTCTCTCAGCTGTATCTCCCTGCCTAGGTGCAACGGCTCCTTGGCTGACATGCAGAAGGATATGTCTTCACATTCTTAAACTCCAGACCTCCCTTGGAAATAATTTCCTAATGGTGAAACTGCCCTAATAATGCTGTAGTTTGTTTCCAAGGGAGAATATTTGCCTTCAGAGCAAGCTCCTTCTACCAGCTTTCTATTTCATAAATGCATTTTATGACTCCCTCTTCAGAGCTCATATACCTGTCAGAAGATCCTGTGCAATTTATCCCTGGGGATAGTTAACATTCCCCCCGACCCACCCACCTTGCGATGTCAGGTGCTCTCAGAAATGGAAGTGCAGGATCTCCCTCAGTGCCTGTCTTTTAGATCAGTAGCTGTCACTGATAAAATGTCCTTGGAACTAAAGAGACAAAGTTGCAAGCCAGCCGGTGGGCCCACCCTGGGATATCCTGCAGTTACCAGCATTCTCACTAGTGATAGAAGATGTTTTGGAGTTGTTTTAGTTTTGTAGAACGTTCATGGGAACTTAGATGATATCTGAGGAAATGCCTTCTTCAAGTCACTAGTTCTAAAGGAAGGCAGCCAAATTCCTTCAGTCTGAGAATTTTGGAGCTCTGAAGAGGGCATGGACAAATATTTCTTGCCTCTCTTTTTGAAATACGGAATTTGGAGCCTTTGTCTGTCAACCACCATGCAGTATCTTTAAGAAGCCCTGACTGGGAAGGAAACAGCCCCAAGTGTTCCAAGCTGTCTGCTGTAATAAAATGTCCCTTCCTGTTTCCTGATATCCACAATCCTAATTCATCCTCCATTCACCCTCAGTGACTTCTTTTCTTTGAAGGTTTTTACTCTGTCCTTGTATATGAATTTGACATTCACCTGATGCTCTGTGGGGTCCAGAGAGCATGTACTCCCCACCAGCTTCAACTAATTCTAAAATGTCACAGTTTCTGTTAAAGTGCTTTCTAGCTACTACCAGAATAAACATACAGATTTGTCTCCCCTGGGTGTGCTGTGAGTTCATGGCATAAAGTATTTTCCGGTTTTAAAATGGACTTCTGGCCTGTAATCCCAGCACTTTGGGAGGCCAAGGTGGGTGGATCACGAGGTCAGGAGATCGAGACCACCCTGGCTAATGCGGTGAAACCCTGTCTCTACTAAAAACACAAAAAATTAGCCACGGGCATGGCGGCAGGTGCCTGTAGTCCCAGGAGGCCGAGCTTGCAGTGAGCCAAGATCGTGCCACTGCACTCCAGCCTGGGCGACAGAGCAAGACTCTGTCTCAAAAAAAAAAAAAAAAGACTTTGAGCTTTTCTGCTGGGAAGTGTGGTTATCTGTGCCTTCTGGAGGTCAAGATGTCATCACATGGCCCTGGTCCCTCTCACTTCTCCCCAGACTGGACCTCTTCTCCAGCTGTATACTCACCTTCGTGGTTGTTCACACAATTTCTCCTTCAAGTTTTTTGGAGCATCTCCCTAAGGTGCAGCTCTAGTCACCCCACCTTCCTATTCATCTCCCGGCCACCATGGCTCCACATTTGTGAACTACATTCAGTCTATTTTCAGCCTTACATTTAGGACCTTCACAAGTGGTTGCCAACTTTATCTGCCAATAATTAGCCCAAGTTACCCCCCAATATCAACCAAACTGGAATGCTCACATGTTCTGTTCATCTGGAAACCTGTGCCTATATCTGTGTGTTGACATCCTAAGTATTCCACCCCAGAACAAGGGGTTTATGGGAGTAGATAGGGGAAAACTCTGGTACCAAGTTGTAAGAACTTGGGTTGGGCTTGGAGAAAACCTAGATGGCATCCTGGGGCAATGGATGGCTCAAGAACAATAGCAATGTCCAGTCCACAAGACAGGAAGTAGGGGATTCAAAGAGGGAAATCCTAGCAATGTGGTTACCAGAAACATAGAAACATCCGTCCCCTTCCCTAATATAGTTATTGGATATAATAATAATTGTCTTTTTATAATACATGACTTAGCAGGAGGCAAAATAAGCGAATTCCTCAGAGGTGAGAAATAATAGAAATAACGAAAATCTATAGAAGTAGGAAAACCCTGGGGCCTGGCATTTGTCTGCTAATCCCTGTTTGCCTAGATCATTGGGTTTTACTGAGCAGTGAGTGCCTCTAGGACAAGTACAAAACTTGGGGCCACTAATGTGCTTTATAAGATATTGATTAACTTTAGACTTATTAAGATGAATATGTAACCTATAATTTCCAAGGTCCCCACTGCCAGAATTGAAATAAAGCATGTAACTTCCAAACTATAGAGTTGGGGAGAAAATGAATGAGAGGAGGGAAAAAAATCAACCCAAACGAAGGCAAGAAAGAAAGAAAGAAAAAAGAAACCTAGAAAACACAATAAACAGATAGAAGCAAAAACAAATTCAATTCTAAACTATTCATAAGAGAAACTCCTAAAAGTATGAGACAGAGAAAGGCTGCCAGTAAAACGATAGGAAAGGACATACCAGGGTAATACTCTGCAAAAAGAAGCAGGTGTGTCTATCTTAAATATTAGGAAAAACTAGACTTCCAGAACAAAAAGCAATGCTACAGATGAATTTTCAATTTTCCAGGGATACCTAATTTTAAATTTGTATACCCCTAACAACATAACTTTGAAATATATTTTTAAAATTACTGGAACTACAATATATTCAAAATCACGAAGGGACATTTTCACACATCTCTCTCAAAACTGATGGGTCGAATACACAATAAATCAGTAAGGAGTTAAAAGGTTTGAAGAACACAATTAAGAAGCTTGATCTAATGGACTTACATGAGCACTGAAAGCACATTCTCTTCAAATACATGTGGAACATTTACAAAAATGTATCATATAATAGGCTATAGAGCAAACATCAACAAAATTCAAAGAATCTGTATCATATAGTCAATGTCCTCTAACAGTTAAATTAGAAATCAATAATGAAAAAATAACTTAGAAAACTTCATACTTTTGAAAATTAAAAAATGCATTCTAACTCATGAGTCAAGGAAAAAAGTCAAACTACAAATTAATAAATATTTAGAACTGAATTGTCATGAAACTACTAATGGGAACTGGTAAGATACAGCTAAAGCAGTATCGAGGGAAGATTATAGCCTTACTGCAGATACTAGAGACAAAGTACGTCTGCAGAGTAATAGTGAGTGTTTAACTCCAAAAATTAGGGGAAAAAAGCAAGTAAATTCAAAGAAAGGAGAAGTAAAATAATATAAGCATAATATAAACTTAGGAGCAGGAATCAATGGAAGAATAACTACTAAATAATAGAAAGTATCCAAAAAATGAAAGTCATCATCTTTTCTTTTTCTTCAAAATACTAATAAAACTGACAAACTGCAAGCAAGATTTAAAAAAAAAACGAGAAAACACTGATAATCAACATCAAGAATGAAAAAGAGGGCATCACTATAGGTGCTGCAGACATCAACGAAAATTAAAAATAGGATATTACTGACAACTTCATGCCAATTATTTTGAGCATTTGGGCAAAACTCACAAATTCCTAGACAAATGTAATTTCCATAGTTAATTCAAGAATAAGTAGAAAACCTGAATAGCCCAATAACCATGAAAGAAATTGAATCATTAAAATTGTTATCATAAAGAAAACATCAGACTTTGACGGCTTTGTTAAAAGTTCTACAAAATAACCAGGAAATAAATAATTCTAATCTTACACAAACTATCCCAGAATGTATATAAAAAAGAACGAAAACCATGTTATGAATCAGACACATCCTTGATACTAAAACTGGAGAGTCACAAATAGAAAATGTAGGTTTTTCAAAATGAAAATTTACAATAGCAACAAAATATATAAGCCATCAAAGAAAGAAAACTAACAAAAGATATGTAAAACTGTTATAAAACTTTAAAGACATTACAGAAGACAAATAGAAACATATATCAACACACCATTTTCATGGATAAGAACACAATATTCTAAAAAAAAGATGTTAGGTTTTCCCCCAGTTTAAAATAGATATTACCACAATTCTGATCAAAATCCAAAAATACTTTTGGAGTATATTTAGATGGTTCTAAAATTTATCTGAAAGAGCAAATGGTTCTGAATAATCAAAACACTCCTGAAGAAGCAGGAAGAGAAAGTGAGGGAATTTGTCCTAAGGGATATCAAGGATTCTAAAGTAATAGCAATTAAGATAGTGTGGCATTGTTGCAGAGATAGACAAATAGATCATTGAAACAATTAGCACAAAAATAAACATATAAGGAAACTTAATATGGCACAATCGGTACCACAGATCAGTGGGGAAAGAGGATGTACTACTAATCAATAAATATTTCTAGACAATGGAAAACTGAAAATAGAATCCTACCTCACACCCAACACAAAAATCATTTCCTATTCTGGGTGGGTGAGAACTTAAAAACAAAAATAAAATCTTTTTAAAATTCAGATTGGAATATCAGAGAATATCTTTATAACATTAGGGTAAGGAAGGACTTCTTAAGACATAAACAGTACAAATCTTACAGGAAAAGATTCATAAATCCAACTACGTTGCAAGTAAGAACACTTACTCATCAAAACACACACTAAACAGGGTAAAAAGATGAGCCACAAACTGGGAAATGATATATACAAACTTACTAACAGAAGAGTAGTGTCTAAATTATGCCAAGAACTCTTACAAGTCAATAAGAAAAAGACAAATCCATTGAAAAATGGACAAAATGCATGAACAAGAACTTCACAAAAGAGAAAACACACATAAATGACAAAAAAAATCCATAGTTAAAAACATACTTAATCTCACAATTAGTCTCACTTTTAAAACTGAGAATGAGCTAACATTTCACACTCACCAAATTTACAAAAATTAGTTTGACAATATCAAGTGCTGTAGACTATGTGAAGCAAGAGAATGACTCATACACTAACAGTGTAAGTGTAAATTGAAAAGGAAAACATTTTGGAATTGCATGGTAAAATTGAACACACACATACTCTATAGCCCAGCAAACCACTCCTACATTCAAAGCCTTGAGAGTGTTGGTAGCAACACGTAACAGAAAACTGGAAACAACCTAAATGACCATTGTTGGTAAAATGGATAAAAAATAAATACAAAGAGGTAATGTACTGCAATAAAACATGCAAATACTACAGCTATACACAACAGCATAGATAAATCTTATCTATGTTTGGATGGAAAAAGCAAGCTGAAGAAATATATCTGGAGGATATGGTTCAAAAGTAAGCAATATTAACTGTGTTATCTGTACATGTATATTTGTTATATATAGTCAAATACATATATGTGGTAAAGTATGAAGTGGTAAAACTGTAGAAAAGCAAGGAGTGATTAAGAGGCAAGGCAGGCTAGTGGGTACCTCTGGAGGGAGGAAAAGATCCGCAATGGGCAGGGGTGTCATAAATGGGTTTCCAAGATACTAGTAATATCATTCTTGAATTGAATTATGGACACATATATATACTTATTATTGTCACCCTTTATAATATACATTTATGTTCTCTACAATCTTATGTGTGTTTGGTATATTTCACAATAAAACAGTCAACCAACCAATCAATCAAGCTAGCTAGAGGCTAAAGAACTGCAACTAGAATCCGTAAGATGAGCCTAGTAGGTTTTCAAGGATATATAAGAGACAGTGAAGTTTCCCTGAGGCTATGATCCATGACTGAAACTAGCAAAAGGCTTCCCACTTGAATGAGAAGGAAGCTTTGAAGTGGGGCAGAGACTCCTGCTGGTGCCCTTGGAGGTTGCTGGGGACATTATGACTCTAGGTAGTAAATGGATGATTTGAGAAGGAAAACTTGAACAAAGGGGTATTGACTTTCTTTTGTATCCAGGAAGGTACATGATTTGCAAACATGCAGATACAAAGAAGATACTGTCTTTTTATAAATATGAGGCATTTGTCTCAGTTACTTATACAAATAAAAGTTTATTTTCCCTTATATCACTGGAAATCCAGAAGAAGGCGGTGCAGAGCTTCTTGAGAGAGTTAGCAATATTTTCTAAATGCAGGCTACTTCCACTCTGCCATTTTCAGTTTAGGGGTTTTTTGCCCCATGAAGCTCCAAAGTTCTCATCTGCCTTTAATGCAGCATTAGGGGTATTTTCCCAACTCTTCGTCAACGAAGTTAAAGATTTTTCTAGAACTCACCCACAGCTGGGTACTCACATTATAGTCATCAGAATGGTGACACATGGACATTTCTTGCTGCAAGAGAGCCTGGAAAAGTAATTATTTTGCTATTGCAGAGTGTACAATAGGAGCAGGCAAAAGTGAAGAGGGAGAGGTGTGTGTATTCAGCAGTGTCTGTCAAAATACTCCACTAAGAATTCTTCCTCTTTTATCTGCAGGAGCCAGTCTACTTGATGACTTATACAAGTATTTCTTCTTCCATCACTCCCACGGAGACACCATGACTGTCATGGATCCAAAGCAGATGAATGTTGCTGCTGCTGTTTGGGCTGTTGTTTCCTATGTTGTTGCAGACATGGAAGAAATGCTGCCTAGGTCCTAGAAACAGCAAGAAAGAAACATTTTCATGCTTCTGGCCAGGAATCCTGGCTCTGCAACTTTGGAAAACCCCTCTTCACATAACAATTTCATCTAATTCATCTTCAAAGCGCAACTCTATTTCATGTTTTCTGTTATTATCTTTCTTGATACTTTCCAAATTCTCTGATTCTAGAAAAAGGAATCATTCTCCCCTCCCTTCCACCACATAGAATCAACATATGATAGGGATCACAGCGAGGGCATTTCTTTATATCACCTCTTAAAAACATCGTTTCCACTTTAAAACTAAACACAATAAATTTTTGGAAGATCTCTGATTTTTATGTGTTCATTTATGAACATAAACATTAAATATGAAAATATGGTTTATATTATTTATTGAAGGAGTAGAAGAATTACTCAATTTTAGTATGATCTTAATTGAATATATGGAGGCATTTGACTTTCTAATTTGTATATTTTCATATTATGTGAATTTTAAAAATGAACTTAGGAATTTTTTAATTTGCAGGAAAAAAGGATATTATCATTTGGGGAAAAAATCAAGAATATATAATTCAATTGCCTTATTAAAGATAAGTACTAGGGTCCGTCACTAGATAAATAGCAATGCAATTTTGCATTTATGTTTTGTATATTTTACACAACATTTCCATGAAGTTGGTGCTTATTCACAATTTGCTGATGACATGATTGAAGCTCAGAGAGGCTCAATAATATTTTCAGAGCCGTCTAGAGCAAACACAGTAATCCCCATCCTCTCTGGAGCCAATTTCTACTATTTTTCCTCACACAACATCCAATATTCAATAAAAAATTACAAGACACACCAAAAAAAAGAAAAACAAGAAAAAATGAACTTATTGTCAAGAGATAAAGCAATTAAGAGAACAAGACTAAGAGATGACCTAGAAGTTTGAATGATCAGAGG
The DNA here is from genome assembly GCF_037993035.2 of Macaca fascicularis. Taxonomy (NCBI): domain Eukaryota; kingdom Metazoa; phylum Chordata; class Mammalia; order Primates; family Cercopithecidae; genus Macaca; species Macaca fascicularis. The sequence goes on from NC_088382.1 coordinate 106,812,362, forward strand.
AGTTTAACCTAACTATGATAATTATGTTAAAGATCTAGTAAGAAAAATAAACCGCACACATGAACAGAAGGGGAATTTCAGCAGTGTTGGAAATCATAAAATGGAGTCAAATATGTTAAAAAATGCAATGTCAGAGATATAAAATTTTTTTGTCAGACTCATCAGCCAACTGCACAAGGCTGCAGAGAGCATCAGTGGACTTGAATATATGCCAATAGAAATTATCCAAAAAGAGAAAAGAAAAAAAAAATGCCAGAGTGAATCATCCAGAAAAAAAAAAAAAAGCCAGAGTGAATCATCCAAGAATTGTGATACAATATCAAGTTGTTCTAGTATGTGTGTAATTGGATTTTCAGAAGGAGAGTACAAAGCATCAGTTGTATTAATGATAATAAAACGATTGAAAGACAGAGTAGGATCTTTCGTTTCTGATGAAGTAGCACACCAGTACTCTAACTGGCCCTTACACTGAAGATGACTAAAAATGCTAGATAATATTTGAGAAACACCTTATTAAATATATGAATGAACTGATTAACAAGAATATTAGACAAAAGACTAAGTATCAAAAGACTATATACCAAGAGATACATAGAATATTTTTTGCTTTTTAAGGGTTTTGAAACTTTAAAATATATATATACATATGTGTGTGTGCATGCGTGTTGTTTTTGTTTTGTTTTGTTTGAGACAGTATCTAACTCTGTTGCCCAGGCTGGAGTGCAGTGGTGCAATCTCGGTTCACTGCAACCTCCACCTCCTAGGCTCAGGTGATCCTCCCACTTCAGCCTCCTGAGTAGTTGAACTAAAGGGTGCTAATTTGTGTGTGTGTGTTTTGTTTAGTTTGTTTGTAGAGACAGGGTTTCGCCACATTGCCCAGGCTGGTCTTGAACTCCTGGACTCAAGTGATCAGCCTGCCTCAGCCTCCCAAAGTGCTGGGATTACATGCATGAGCCACTGTGCTCAGCTTTAAATATATATATATATATTTTAATTCCAGTAGCTTTTGAGGTACAAATGGTTTTTGTTACACAGATGAATTGTATAGTCGTAATGCCTGAGATTTTAGTGCGCCCCTCACCCAACTAGTGTGCATTGTATCCAATATGTAGTTTTTTATCCCTCACCTCCCTCTTACCCTCCCCGCTTCTGAGTCTCCAATGTCCATTACACCACTCTGTATACCTTTGTATACCCATAGCTTAGCTCCCACTTATAAGTGAGAATATACAGTATTCAGTTTTCCATTCCTGAGTTATTTCACTTAGAATAATGGCCTCCAGCGCCATCCAAGTTGCTGCAAAAAACATTTCATTCTTGTTTGTAGCTTACTCAGCAGTGTTCCATGGTGTATATATACCACATTTTCATCATCCACTCATCAGTTGATGGGCAGTTAGGTTGGTTCTATACCTATTCAACTGTGAATTGTGCTGCAATAAACATATGCATGCCAGTGTCTTTTGATATAATGACTTATTTTCCTTGGGGTAGATACCCAGTAATGGGGTTGTTGGATAAAATGGTAGATATACTTTTGGTTCTTTGGGAAATCCCTATACTGTTTTCCATAGAGGTTGTACTAATTTACATTCTCACCAGTAGTGTATAAGCAGTCCCTTCTTACCACATCCAGTCAATGTCTGTTGTTTTTTGACTTTATAATAATGGGCATTCTGGGGCCAGGGATGGTAGCTCGTGCCTATAATCCCAGAACTTTCGGAAGGCAAGGCAGGAGGATTGCTTCAGTTCAGGAGTTCAAGACCAGCCTGGACAATATTGTGAGATCTTTTTTTGTACAAAAAATAAACATAAAGAATAAATTAGCTGGCATGGTGGCATGCATCTGTGGTCCCAGCGACTTGGGAAGCTGAGGTGGGAGGATCTCTTGAGCCCAGGAGGTCAAGGTTGCAGTGACCTGTGATCATGCCACCGCATTCCAGCCTCAGTGACAGCAAGACCCTGTCTCAAAAATAATAATAATGGCCATTCTGACTGGAGTAAGGTGGTATTTCACTGTGGTTTCAATTTGCATTTCCTTGATGGTTAGTGATGTTGAGCATTTTTTAATAAGTTTGTTGGTCATTTGGAGATACATAGAACATTGAACAAGCTTTCTCTTTGAGAAAGTTTAAAGAATGTGGTAAACTTAAATTCCATTCAGAGATCAGGAGATTGTAGACAAATTCCAGATTCTGCCACATTAAGGATACTATAGAACTCCAACAAAAATGAGACCCCAAAATATTATACCTCAATACAGTGGTGAACAAAAATAACTCTCAGGTCTGCAAGGAAAGTTACCATGATTGAGTAAAAGCTAAGTAGAGAGTGTGAAGAAATTCCCACTTATAAAGTTACAGAAAATATTAACTCACAACCAAAAGTGGGGAAAATCATAGCATTCTGAGCGAGAACAAACAAAAATATAAAGAATTAACCCATAGTGTCCTCTGATATTGGAATTTTTAGGTTAAAAGTATTTAAGCTATGTCCATTATTTCAAGGAAGTCAAAGAAGAGTTTGAAAGTAAAATAGAGAGCATGGTACCATTAAAAAAAAAGTGACCAAGCATACTGTAGAAAGAACCAAATAGAACTTTAGGGAATATAAATTATACTAAGTAAAATTTTAAAATTAGGGGACAAATTTAACTAATTTAATGAGAGAGTTTATAAACTGCAAGACAATAGTGATGGAATTTATGAGAATTTAGCACAGAACGACAAAGAATGTAAAATATAAATGAAAGGTTAAGAAATATGAAAGATAGAGTTATATTGTCTAATGTGTTTAATCAGGGTTTCCGAAAAAAGAAAATGGGACAAAGAATTATCTGAAGATATAATAAATCAAAATTTTCCAGAAATAATGAGATACACAAAATTAAGAAACCCAGTGAATCCCAAACAGAATAAACAAAAAGACATATTTTAGAGAAACTACAGACCATAAGAGACAAAAGAAGCTCTTTGAAGTAAGAGAGAAGAGATGGCTATCTTAAAAAAACCAACAATTGGACTTTTAGCTAACTTCTTAACAGCAATAATGCAAGCCAGAAGACAATGGAATAAGATCTTCCACATGCTGAGAGAGAATAATTATCAACCTAACAACTCTGTGCTCAGGGAAAATATCTTTTGAAAACAAGGACAAAGTAAGGATATTTTTCAGACTAAAAAGTGAAAGAGTTGGCCAGGCATGGTGGCTCATGCCTGTAATCCCAGCACTTTGGAGGGTGAGGCGGTTGGATCACCTGAGGTCAGGAATTCGAGACCAGCCAGGCCAACATGACAAAACCCTGTCTCTACTTAAAAAATACAAAAATTAGCCAGGCATAGTGGCGCATGCCTGTAATCCCAGATACTGGGGGGCTGAGGCAGGAGAATCACTTGAACCTGGGAAGCGGAGGTTGCAGTGAGCCAGGATTGTGCCACTGCACTCCAGCCTGGGCAACAGAGTGAGACTCTGTCTCAAAAAAAAAAAAAAAAAGTGAACTAGTTTACTACCAGCAGGTCTTCGCTAAAGGAAATTAGAAAAAGTGTCCTCTAAGCAAAATTAAATGATTGTAGAACAGACACATACAAGAAGTGAAGAGATGGGCTCCAGGCCAAATCAAAATCTATGTGTGACTTTCCAGGCCTGACTTTAAGCATTACAAAGGCTTTACCTGGCAGGCCTACTGGGAGAAAGCTGCCCTCTTGATGTGGTTTGATTGTGTCCCCACCCAAATGTCATCCTTAATTCCCGTGTGTTATGGGAGGGACCCAGTGGGAGGTAGCTGAGTCATGGGGGCAGGTCTTTCCTGTACTGTTCTCATGATAGTGAATAAGTCTCATGAGATCTGATGGTTTTATAAAGGGGAGCTTCCCTGCACAAGCTCTCATTTGTCTGCCACCATGTGTGAGATGCGCCTTTCACCTTCTGCCATGATTGTGAGGCCTCCCCAGCTACATGGAACTGTGAGTGTGTTAAACCTGTTTTTCCTTATACATTACCCAGTCTCAGGTACGTCTTTATCAGCAGCATGAAAACAGACTAATACACCTCCCCACAGCAGATTTAGTGCTCTGCCAGTGGGCTACAGTTTTCCAGAAGGAGTTGCAGTCAAGAACTCAGGCCCCCTAGGGCAGCCACCCATTCCTCACTCAAACACCTCCATTCAAGGTCTCCTTATCTTATGACCAAGATACTTTCATCCACTCTGACCCAGTACTTTTCTAGTTCTAGACTTCCCCTGCTCCCTTCTGTCAGTTCCCTGGACCATAAAATGTTAGGAGTCATTTGGTTAGGGCTCTTTGTTAG